>NC_085843.1:180034940-180403690 GCF_035594765.1 Anolis carolinensis
TTTCCCCACCCACATAAGCACATTCTGACATGGTTATATGTATAGGCAAAAGTAAAGGTTTCCCCTGACGTTAAGTCCAGTCATGTCTGACTCTGGGGGTTGGTGCTCATCTCCATTTCTAAGCCAAAGAGCCGGCGTTGTCCATAGACAACTCCAAGGTCATGTGGCCGGCATGACTGCATGGAGTGCCGTTACCTTCCCACCGGAGTGGTACCTATAGATCTACTCACATTGGCATGTTTTCGAACTGCTAGATTGGCAGAAGCTGGAGCTAACAGCAGGCACTCACTCCGCTCCCAGGATTTGAACCTGGGACCTTTCGGCCTGCAAGTTCAGCAGCTCAGTGCTTTAACACACTTTGCCACCGGGGCTCCTGATTATATGTATACATGCACACAAATAAAATTGATATGGGTTAATCTGATTTATCTTATTATTATTTACTGTTAGATGACTGGGAATAAATGACATTAAATGTGCAAAGCTGGGGAAAATAGAGAAGAAATTGGAAGAGGAGGAGAACCCTTCATTTGTGTCATAGTTGTCACCCTAGCCAAAACAATATGCACAAGCTGAAAGGAAGATCCTGCAGATTGGGTAAATAGAGAAAAAACCCACATCCAAATGTTCTTCCTTCAAATTTTGGATTTATTGTGGAATGAAAACAATCTTGCTGATGTTGGAGATGTACCCTAGGCTGATCAGAACAAGGTGTGCATCAAGCATTTCCAAGTAAGCACAGAAGCTTGTATGTAAACAATCCTTTAGAGTCGTGAAAGTTCATGCAAATTTTTTCTTTTTGTACAGTTAGTTTCAAAAATGCTATTGGAGACTCTTTTTATGTTGAAACCATGTAACAGCTATGTCTTTAAATACTACTACAGTAGAATCTCACTTATCCAAGCCCCGCTTATCCAAGCTTCTGGATTATCCTAGCCATTTTTGTAGTAAATGTTTTCAATATATCGTGATATTTTGGTGCTAAATTCGTAAATACAGTAATTACAACGTAACATTACTGCGTATTGAACTACTTTTTCTGTCAAATTTGTTGTATAACATGATGTTTTGGTGCTTAATTTGTAAAATCATAACCTAATTTGATGTTTAATAGGTTTTTCTTAATCCCTCCTTATTATCCAAGATATTCGCTTATCCAAGCTTCTGCCGGCCCATTTAGCTTGTATAAGTAAGACTCTACTGTATTTAGAAATGACATAGTCATTTAATTGTTCCATTGTTTGTAAGGCCAGATCTTGATTGTAGTGAATTTTAAATAATATAGAAACAAATGAGAATGGAGTTACTCTGTTGACATAATGAATAAGGCATCCTAACTACTGTTATTTTAAGGAAATTTTAATGCATTCTACAGCCATTTTGAGGGGATTTCTCTCAGTTTAATGTCTTTTTCTTTATCTCTTACAAAACCCAATGTTATTTTTAACTAATGACAACCAGCACTGTCCATTAAGTAGGAATATAATGACTGCCAACAAGGTACTTTTTCAACAAGATCATGAATAATAACAACCATTTTTACAGAAACCAATCAATAGTAAGAATTAATTACAGTAGAGTCTCAATTATCCAAGCCTCACTTATCCTAGCCTCTGGATAATCCAAGCCATTTTTGTAGTCAATGTTTCCAATATATCGTGATATTTTGGTGCTAAATTCGTAAATACAGTAATTACAACATAACATTACTGCGTATTGAACTACTTTTTCTGTCAAATTTGTTGTATAACATGAAGTTTTGGTGCTTAATTTGTAAAATCATAACCTAATTTGATGTTTAATAGGCTTTTCCTTGATCAGTCCTTATAATCCAAGATATTCGCTTATCCAAGCTTCTGCCAGCCCGTTTAGCTTGGATAAGTGAGACTCTACTGTACTTATAAACAGTAACGTGAAGCTTTCTCAAAAAAATTCCCAAACCAGAGGCCTTCATATATGTTAAACACAACCCATTATCCTCAGTAGCTTGTGTGTCTGGGAATGGTGGGTGTGTAGTCCAGCATATCTGGAGCGTATCAGATGGTAGTGGTGATTGGGAGGCTGCCAAAGATTTTCCCCAGCTTTCCTGCTGAACCCTCAGGTTGAAAACTTTTATTAGAGAAGCCAAACATTATTTGGCAATCTGAATCTGAAACACAGGAGACCATTTCATTTCCTCCCATTGTTGATGCCACTGTTTCTTGCAGAAAATGTACATGAGGATAACTGATGCCTTCCTGAGCATTTGCTTTTTTCTTTTCTTGGCTTCTTTCCCATCCTCCTCTAATATTATTTTAAGAGAACCTTTAAGCTGCCATGTGTTACCTGTAATACCAATGTATCATTTTACAGGATGGGCACAGGACAGACTCTTACAATATATAGGCATGGGCCAAGATACAATATGGGGTCAAGATGCACATAATATTTGGAGAACAGTATGGATTCTTTGGGGGGAAAATCTTGCCAGTACAAACATTTCTTTACAGGGTCAAGCTTTGCATGCCAAATAGAAGGGGAAAATCATTCTGCAAATATGCAGCAAAAGCAGAGCATGGTTGGGTCCTTATTATGATGACAGCAAGACATGTTCCCTCAAACCTGTAGCAGTTTTGCACCTATTTTTTTAAAAAACTTTTTAAAAGGTGAGGCATAAGCATATTATGAGTACAGTAGAGTCTCAGTTATCCAACGTTCTGGATTATCCAACACATTTTTGTAATCAATGTTTTCAATACATCGAGATATTTTGGTGCTAAATTCGTAAATACAGTAATTACTACATAGCATTACTGTGTATTGAACTATTTTTTCTGTCAAATTTGTTGTATAACATGATGTTTTGGTGGTTAATTTGTAAAATCATAACCAAATTTGATGTTTAATAGGCTTTTCCTTAATCCCTCCTTATTATCCAACATATTAGCTTATCCAATGTTCTGCCGGCCCGTTTATGTTGGATAAGTGAGACTCTACTGTAATTTTAAATGTGAATTTGGAGCCTTCGGTGGCACAGTGGGTTAAACCGCTGAGCTGCTGAACTTGGTGACTGAAAGGTCAGTGGTTCAAATTTGGGGAGCGGGGTGAGCTCCCGCTGTTAGTTCCAGCTTCTGCCAACCTAGCAGTTTAAAAACATGCAAACGTGAGTAGATCAATAGGTACCACTCCGGCAGGAAGGTGACAGTATTCCATGCAGTCATGCCAGCCACATGACTGTGGAGGTATCTATGGACAATGCAGGCTCTTTGGCTTAGAAATGGAGATGAGCATCAGTCCCCAGAGTAGGCCACGACTAGACTCAATGTCAGGGGAAAACCTTTACCTTTACCCTAAATGTGATGTTAAAGGGATTTTAAATATCAACCAACATGCAGTTGGGTAAGACCAGTTGCTGATATAGATCTCTTAGGCCCCTTCTACACTGCCATATAAAATCAAGATTATCTGCTTTGAACTGAATTATATGGCAGTGTAGACTCATATTATCCAGTTCAAAGCAGATAATGTGGATTATCTACTTTGATAATCTGGATTATATTTTAGTGCAGAAGGGGCTTTACAAACTGTGCAATTATAGGCCTTTGAACTCACTTTACTGCCATGGCTGTAATTTTGTAGATTTAGGAGAATTTAAAATCCTCAAACTAGAAAACCCAGGATTCCATAAGATAAAGATGTTACTCCTACAAATTGATAATTTGGTTCAGTGGATGAGGCGGCACTAAAGAAGTGGCTGTTCGTATTAGATGAGTTCAAAAAAGAGAATATGAGCTGAAGAGGAAACGATTTGCAATTGTGAGGGATACGAATTAAGTCCTTTTCACCTTTTTCACTTTCATGAGGATCCTGTATCCTTAAATCCCAGTGAATTTGGAGGGTTGACTGTACAATTTGTTATACTGCTGTTAATCAGATATATATCTTGGTACTTAAACTGTGATCATGTTTACAATTTTCAGTTAGAATGACTGAACCCAGAACCCAGAAAGGGGTACATAGATGTGGTTGTTACAGTGCTTTATAGAGGTACAAGTGTAGCGTAAAACAGAAGCATTTGGCATGTCAAGATTTAATAGTGACAACAGGGATACTTTCTGAGTATAACGGAAAAAATAGCCAGGAATCTTAGCTTGATTTTCCAAAGAGCAAGTCCAATTCAATTCAAAAGGGCTTACTTCTGAATTGAAACTTGGAAAACCGTATTCAATAAGTACTGTTGTATTACTCATTATAATGTTACAGTAACATTTGGTCATTACAGCACCAGAAAAGTCACCCCTTGTAATACTTGTTATGTTACCTATTACTGTTTGTTTTGGCTACTTGTTACCTTTTTGGATATATTGTTGAGTACTGAAAAAAGAATGACACAAAACCTTAAAAATCCACCCAAAAGGCTTCTAGAAATACTGGAAAGGCCTTTAGAAGAAACTAGGAAAAACAACAACAAAAATATTCGCCTGCGTACTGTTACCAAATACAAACTGCTATGTTATATTTTAAATAAACTTACTCCATCCATGATACTTTTCAAAAAGATTACCTCATTTGTTACAATAGAGCCTCACTTATCCAACATTCACTTATCCAATGCTCTGGATTATCCAACGCAGTCTGTCTCCCGCCCAGATCCACAGCTGTTTCTCTAGGCAGCAAGGACTGAACTTTTTACGGATTTAATTTCTGACAATGTTGTTACTGTAAGTTCATTTTATGCAATTCTATCTTTATTTGTAGTCAATGTATTAGTAGTCAAAGTTTTTGTAGTCAATGTTTTCAATACATTGTGAAGTTTTGGTGCTAAACTCATAAATACAGTAATTACTACATAACGTTACCATGTATTAAACTGCTTTTTCTGTGCTTAATTTGTAAAATCATAATGTAATTTGACGTTTAATAGGCTTTTCCTTAACCCCTCCTTATTATCCAACATTTTCACTTATCCAATGTTCTGCCAGCCCATTTATGTTGGATAAGTGAGACTCTACTGTACCACCAAGCTTTCCTCTGAATAATCTTGTCCAGTAAAGATACATCTCAGTTGTTGAAGTAGATGTGTTCCTGGACATTACTTCTTTCTCACAAAATTTGGCACAATAAGTAGACATGGAAAGACTTAATGATAGGTTTCTATAACACCAGTCTATCAGTTGAGGAGTAACCCATTCTTCTCCACATCGAGTGTTATTGCATTGTGTCCTACAAACCTTCCAATATTGTTTTTTTAAAAGAGGAAAAGAAGAAAAAGAGGGTGGTTTGGGTAACCAGAAAAAGACTTTGAAAGAAGGAATTTCTTTGTCAGACGCTTTGTTAAATGAGGTATGCCTGTATTGCCCTGTTGAATACTTTCTTTCCTATGGGAGAGACTGTGTGTTTTATTTCCACTACATCATCATGCTCTGTTATGAAAATTGCAGAGCTGAGAGCACACCAGGTCGATATTATGGGTGAAGAATCTGTAGCAAATTCTCTATAAGTCTTATATCATTCCTTGCCAACCAAGTTAAGCCTGGGTAAGAAGTCAATTGAAATAAATGAGCTTAATCATGCATACCTTAGCATTTCATGCAGCTATGGTATGTTTGTGCACTGCATATACATTTATTTTATCTTTTGAAATCTGTAACGCTCTCACTGTTAGCTGTGTGTTTTCTTCCATGCTGTTTGCATGTAAACTTTGCTCTCAAGAAAAAGCACCCAAACTAGGAGAGGTGGGGTTGGGAGAGACTTTCAACAAAAGCTGTTTTGTGACGCCAATTCACAGATACAGACTCAAATCAGTTAAGACATAAAAAACACCCTTCCCAGCAGACTAGACTTCCCACGCCAGGTGTCCTTTTGGTATCAGGTGAAAACATTTTTGTAGGACTTTGGGAAGTCAATACTTATGATGCAGAAGACTTTAATCATTGTGCTATATATCCTTTAAGTTTTGCTTTTTCATAGATGTTTATTTTTGTAATTTTATTGATATTTTCTTATCAAGTTGTCCCATAATGGCCCTATGAATGAAAGACGTTTAAGATATGCTGCTCCAATCTCACATATTCATAACAATTGCTTCCTTGGCTGAGTCAATATTCCAGTAATGCAATATGTCCCTTTCCATACTTTCTTCAATTTTGCCTAGCATCAACACCTTTTCTAATGAGTCATGTCATCTTCTTATATTTCTGAAGTATGATAACCACATCATAGGATTTGATGGGAATATTGTGTGTTGTACCTATCTTGAGATGTTAACAATGCTGGGAATGTCGAAGGCTTTCACAGCTGGACTCACTGGGGTGTTGTGTAGTTTCTGGGCTGTATGGTCATGTTCTAGAAGCATTTTCTAGAACACGACCATACAGCGCGGAAAACACACAAAGCTCCAGTGCTGGGAAAAGTGGAGTGCACTAGGAAAAGAGAAAGACTCCCTAGTCCATAGACACATACTATAAGTCTGTCTACAAAGCCAGGTAATTCAGAGGATGCCTGAGTTGTCTAAGGAATTCTAGGTTCATGGAACAGATTGCATGAAATAAGTTCTGTGCTGAACGATTGGGTGTAGTAGGCACAACATTGAGAAACACCATTTTCTCCACCCCATGCACATTTATAATAATAATAATAATAATAACAATAATAATAATAATAATAATAATAATAATAATAATAATAATAGAAGAAGAAGAAGAAGAAGAAGAAGAAGAAGAAGAAGAAGCACACAAAGATACTGTGGGACTTCCGAATCCAGACTGACAAAGTTCTGGAACACAACACACCAGACATCACAGTTGTGGAGAAGAAAATGTTTGGATTATTGATTTCACCATACCAGGTGACAGTCGCATTGACGAAAAACAACAGGAAAAACTCAGCTGCTATCAGGACCTCAACTTTAAAGACTCTGGCAGAAACCAGTGCAGGTGGTCCCGGTGGTGATGGGCACACAGGGTGCCGTGCCAAAAGATCTCAGCTGGCATTTGGAAACAATAGACATTGACCAAATTACGATCTGCCAACTGCAAAAGGCCACCCTACTGGGATCCGCGCGCATCATCCGAAAATACATCACACAGTGCTAGACACTTGGGAAGTGTTCGACTTGTGATTTTGTGATATGAAATCCAGCATATCTATCTTCTTTGCTGTGTCATAATAAAATAATAATAATAATAATAATAATAATAATAATAATAATAATAATAATAATAATAATAATAATAATAGCTTTACTTATAACCCACCCTATCTCCTTGAGGGGACAACAAAGGATAGCAAACATTCAATGCCATGAAACAATACAAAATGAACAAATAGCCCCATTATTAAAACATCTATAACAAGCTATAACAACTACTCACAAAGTTTAAATAATGAAATTAAACATATAAATTATTAAACATACAAAGTAAGAAAACTAATCAGTTTAAAAACAATTAAACACAGTTAAAATAACAATTGTTATATAATTTATCTGCCACCAACAAGCCACCATAAGGTGTCGTGTTCTAGTCAAGGTTGGTAAACATAATATTCTAATCCTCCTCTTGGTAAACTAAAGAACAAAAATATGTTTTAAGAAGTTTTTTAAAGGAAAGAAGGGAAGGGGCAATTTTTACTTCTTTAGGGAGGGAGTTCCAGAAACGAGGAACAATCACGGAGAAGTCCCTCCCTCCCGTTCCCACCAACGTGCTTAAGACAGAGGTGGGACCGAGAGCGGGGCCTCCTCCCCAGATCACAGTGCCCAGGTCGGTTTATATACAGAGATGCAGTTAGTCAAATAGTCTGGGCCTGAACCGTTTAGGGCTTTATAGATAATAAGCAGCACTTAGAGCCGGTGTTGTCCGTAGACACCTCCAAGGTCATGTGGCCAGCATGACTGCATGGAGCGCCATTACCTTCCCACCGGAGCAGTACCTATTGATCTACTCACATTTGCATGTTTTCAAACTGCTAGGTTGGCAGGAGCTGGAGCTAACAGTGGGCGCTCATTCTGCTCCCGGGATTTAAATGAAGATAAATTTTTACTTACATTAATATGGAAGTCACAAGTTATTCCTATGAAAGAACAATGGCAGGGAAAAAAATGGAAGAGATTCGAGATATGGCTGAACTAACTTTTTTATTAAAAATACATAGAGGTCAGCCAATAAAAAAGACAGGCTGGACTTTATATAGAGACTATATGAATAGACGGTAAGGAGCAAGCCTTGGAATTGAGGACTTAACTGGACAATATTAGCGCAACCCGAACAATAAAAATCAAAGCAAATAAACTTTAAGGTCCTGCAGAGGAAGGATGGAAAATCAAATACTGTTTACCCCTACCTTTTGTATCACTGTATAGCTTCTCCTTTTCCCCCCTTTATATATATCCCTTTTGTCTGTACCATTACTCACCTAAGACCTGTTTTTGTCCCCTTTCTATTTTATGTAAAATATGGTTTGTACAATGTCTTGTTTGTGGAAAATTTCAATAAAAACTATTACAAAAAAAGAAAAGAAAACATGCAAATGTGAGTAGATCAATAGGCACCGCTCCGGTGGGAAGGTAATGGCGCTCCATGCAGTCATGCCGGCCACATGACCTTGGAGGTGTCTACGGACAACACTGGCTCTTCGGCTTAGAAATGGAGATGAGCACCAACCCCCAGAGTCGGTCACAACTGGACTTAACGTCAGGGGAAACCTTTACCTTTACCTATGCCAGAGAACAGTGATTATCTTGATCTTAGATTACAGAAATCTATAATGTAAGTTTGTCACATTGCAAGCTTCCTCACCCTCGGTCAGCAGTGGCTTGTGGCTTTCATGTCAATTGAGCTTTAAATCTGTTCTGGGATTTTACTCTGAACATTAAAGGAGCTATCCCTAACAGGTTCAGTGTCTTGGATAGCTATTTGAAAGTTCAGTATGGATGCACCACTGAATGACATGAAAGGCACTAACTGTCCTTATCTTCACTTTACACATTTTCGTATCTACATGTGTATTTCACCTTACCTCTGTGATCCACATTTTGTTCCTTTAACCCAGAAGTTCATTGGGAGCTGTGGTCTGAACTAGAACTGGCTTTAGGTATTTAATCAAGGCGACAGATGCTGAGTTATGAAAGGGCAACACAAAAGTGAATTTATTGAATTTTCTATCTTTAAAAATTTTCTAGTAAAATTTGTAAAAATGCTTGAGGGATATCCATCTTTTTAATTCAGAATGTGGTTTTGGGTGGGATGCATTTTAACTTGGTTGGATAGAAGGTATCATTTGCTGCTCTGCTTTAGGTAGAAAAATATGTCATAGTACTCCTGCTTCTTGGCAGGGGGTTGGACTAGATGGCCCATGAGGTCTCTTCCAACTCTACTATTCTATGATTCTATCCAGGTCAAAGACATTCAGTTTTGTGTCTCTTTGTAAACTTACCTCATTTGCTACCTTAAAAAACAAATATCTTTTGATTGGTACTTTTGCCATTCTTATCCTATATAAAGAACCATATGTTTGATCACATATGAGTCAAGAAGAGAGACTAGGTAAAGAAGGAAGAATATCAAAGACATATGCCAAGAGGAAGAGTTTGGAATTCAACAAATATCCTTGTTTGCTTGATATTCCCTCTTTTTTTCTTTTCTTTTTTCTTCTTTTTTTCTTCTTTTCTTCTTCTCTTCATGTTTTTATTCCTACTATCCTAAAATTGAAATGTTCTACCACTTTCAATGTAAAAGGAAAAATAGCACTTATTATTTTTATTTCATTCTTTTTTCTTTTTCTTTTTTTTGTTTGTTTCCCTTTTCTTTTCCATTACCTCATTCTAAATAAAAATGATTTAAAAAAAAGAACCATATGTTCTGATTCTTTCAGTCGGGTCCATTTGCCTTGGGGCAAAGTTGAGATTTAACTTCACATGTTTCTGTGTTTAAGCTTGAGGAGCCCTAGGACTACTAAATATAGTCAGTAGAAATTTTACACAGTATCTTGGCATTTCCTGTGAAAACAACATACGCCAGGAATATTGGCACTATGACTCAAAGGCATAACCTAAAATATTTGAATGTGTTTGCAAGGATTGGCTTTTACCTACCAGGGAAACTGGTTACACAAGATAGATGACACTCAGCCCCTTTGCCTTTTTAAATTTTGGATCTCTCCCCTTTCCTCTTACTCAACCTTTGTTTTCCAAAAAAGCAAAATCCTAGTTCTGTCAAAACCTGGGAGAGATAAAGGCAGCCAAAAAGGAGTGAAAAGGAGAGATAACTACATTGCAACAATTTGCAAAGAAGTGTATTTTAATATATCCAAGTAACAAACAGCCAGATTACTGCCTATTACCTAGCTCCTATATCATTGTATGCAATAATAATAATAATAATAATAATAATAATAATAATAATAATAATAATAATAATAATAACAATAATAAGGCGTGTAATCCAATATAAAAGCCAAAATAGTGATCTTGTTTGCTTTGTACTAATCTTGTTGTATATCTATTATTATTATTATTATTATTATTATTATTATTATTATTATTATTATTATTATTATTAATAATAATAATTTTATATCTTACCCACCTTTCCTCAATGCTCAAGGTGGGTTAAGCATAATAATCATAAACCTTATGTAACATACACATATTATAATGTATTTCTACAATAACATATATTAAAATACACAGAATAAAGATTGAAATATGATGAGATGATGAGAGTTTAAAATTCATAATTAAAACTACTCAATAGGCCTGCCAGAAGAATTAGGTCTTCAGATGTGTTTAAAAGTCTGACAGCTCTTTTAGATGTTGGAGCTCTTCTTGCAGGTCATTCCACAATCTTGGGGTAACCAATGAAAAAGTCATTTGGGTGATGGTCAGTTGGGTTCTGGCTGTTTGGAGTAAGCATCTCCAGACCTCAGTGTCCTAAAGGGTGATCTGTGCAGGAGAAAACGATCTTGTAGGTAACCTGGACCCAAACCACGTAAGGCTTTAATGGTCAAAACCAACACTTTGACCTTATAGGAGACTGTCAGGTTGTTTTTTTCTTTCAAATCTTTTTGTAGCTTCATTGTTTTCTCCTGTGATGATCCTTCTGGATTTTCAGAGGCCATCTCTGTTTGCAAAGATCAAACTATAACCAACCCTCCATCTCAAGTTGGCAGATATTCTGAGGCTATCTATGTTAATGCACAAAGACACTGGTGTGACCCAGACAGGTTGATGATGTCACAGAAGCCCCATGAAGTCACAGGCCTTTGAAACCAGGACTACAGTGTAAAGACATGGTTTAATTCCTTGAGTCACTGTCTTGATTCAAGCCCATTTACTCTAGATCAGGGGTCCCCAAACTTTTTAAACTGGGGGCCAGTTCATGGTCCCTCAGACCATTGGAGGGCCAGACTATAGTTTTTTAAAAAAAACTATGAACAATTTCCCATGCACACTGCACATATCTTATTTTGAAGTAAAAAAAGGGAACAAATACAGCCTCAATGTTAATAATAATCATAATCATGATAAAAAATAATAAAGAGGGTTGGAAGAGACTCCTTGGGCCATTTAGTCCAACCCCCTTCTACCTTTGTGCACCAAAAGCACAAGCAAAGCACCCCTGACAGATGGCCACCCAGCCTCAATGTTGTTAATAATAATAATAATAATAATAATAATAATAATAATAATAATAATAATAAATCACACAGTCCTAGACACTTGGGAAGTGTTCGACTTGTGATTTTGTGATATGAAATCCAGCATATATATCTCGTTTGCTGTGTTATGCTGTGTACTTGTGTCAATAATAATAATAATAATAATAATAATAATAATAATAATAAAGAGGGTTGGAAGAGACCGCTTGGGCCATTTAGTCCAACCCCCTCCTGCCTTTGTGCACCAAAAGCACTAGCAAAGCACCCCTTAATAATTAATAATTAATTAAATAATAATTAAAATACCATTATAAACAAGCAAAGAGGAGGAGGGAGCCACCACCACGAGGGCCGGATAAATGGCTTCAATGGGCCGCATGTGGCCCCCGGGCCTTAGTTTGGGGACCCCTGCTCTAGATGAAAGTAGAGTGTATCAATCAATTTTTGGAAAGTTTTATGCTTATTAAACAATCCATTGGATATTCATATTAATCAAAACTCTCTTGATTTCTAGTTTTATTTTAAGGCTCGTGAAAAGAATGACTAAGGAGAGGGCAAGCTAATGAATAAGGCACTGGCATCAAAGTGGAAAAAAGAGGATTCAAAGCCTAATTCAATTGCAAACACTCCCTTCTGCGACACCCAAAATATCCTCTGTCTTTATCGCTATGGTGATGAAGGGACAATAAATTTCTCACTGCTCCGAGAACAAAAGATCTGTTGCAACAGAATCAAGGAGTTAGCAGGCCAAGTTCTGACTAAGCTCCCTGGCGTTTGAATCCACAGTTAATTCCTGTGACTATTTGTGTTCTAAAAGCTGTAAGACTTGACGTGTGTAGAAACAGGCAGCACTTCAAGATTCTGTCATTATTTGGATACTCCCTCTTATATCAATAAGAGAATCTGCTTTGTAGCTTTATCTTAATGAGAACTTTTTCTTGCTGATTAATATTGGAAATTAGCTTTTTTAGAGATAAAAACTTTTCATCATTCTGAACATTTAAAAAATCTTTATTTGATTATTCATCTTAAACTGAAAAAATGTAAACAAATTTGCACATTAATAACATTTTATGTAGATCATGGGTGTTTTTAAAATTTTATTTATGATTTTAAGATTTACATTGAAAGTGGGAGAACAATTTGTATCGGATAGGAAAGAGTCTGAAAGGAAAAATATAGATCAGTTATACTGAAAAAAAGAAGAAAAAGAAAAGAAAAAGAAGAAAAGATATAAATTAAAATGTGTCCTTTTGAAAACTTCCAATCCACATCCTTGCCATCCATGATGAAAGAAGGTTCCGTTTCTGTCGGTATGTTGTAATTTATTGTGAATCTGCTTCCCTATGTTACCAAGATCTTCCGCGCCTAAATATTTATTTTATCCCTTCTTTATGTTATTATAGTTTTCTTCTCTTTCTTAATATAATTGTTGCCAATCTATACTTTTCTTCGGTAGTCCTTGTTGTTTTGTCACTAAATATGTCACTCTATCCATGTTTCTTGTTTCCATTACTTCAATCAACCATTGGTTAACGTCTGATAGCTCTTCTTGTCTCAAATGCATCGTGTATGTAATCCTCATCATCATCGTCATGTAATTAAATAACAACTCATTGTTTTCTTCTAGCTTCATTTCCATTATTCCTAGAAGGAGACGTTCTGGTTTCATCTGACATTTAATATTTAAGATTTTTTGAATTATTTTATGTATCTCTTTCTAACATTTTTTCACCTTATCACAAATCCACCACATGTGGGAGTTTTTTTTATGGAGAGGCATGTGCAGGACAATTTACAATTGAACTATCTTTTAAGATCTGTCTTTAATTTTCTGTTACAACAGTGTGGTGCACCACGCACACACACTTCAAAAATTAGATGCCTTTGATTCATTTGCACACTGATTAAAATTTGCCCTCACTTCCTGAAATGGCCTGAATCAACTGATCAATTAAAGCTTTTGTGGATTAATCTACCAATTAATATTATTGCTGTCATCAAGTAATCTTATCTACTAAGGTTTTCAATTGTGCTTTCTCCAAAAATGACATGCCAGCTTTTGATCTCAGTGATACTTCAGCAAATGTACGTATATGTTGAACTGCAGACAGTATCTTGCCTTCAATATCTTTTTAAAGTTTTGTCAGAATGTCAGAAGCAAGCAGTGGGGCCTTGTACTGGTGATATGAAGGGTGTTCAGCATGGATCCAACCTATCAGCTATCACCAAGCCCATAGCCAAGGGGGTGGTTTAGGGGTTCAAACCACCCCTGAAAATTTTCAGGCAAAAACAAAAAGAAAAACTGGTTTACCTATGAATTTTTAACTGGTTAACCAAATCCCCGTGCCAAGTATATGAGAAGCAAAAAATTAGAGTCTCCCAAAACTAGAAGCACAAATTCAACCAAATTTTTATTATTCACACTATCATTACCTACCTTTCTACCAATTTACATTTCAATAGCAGCATTAGCTGGCATAGTGTAAGCAACTATAGTGGAAGCTGCCAAATGTGGTAGCCAGCAGGCAAAGCTTAAGACACAGGATGGGACAAGGGATTTAACCTGAATTGCAGGTGAATCTAAGGAAACTGTGGAAACTGAGTGAAAGCTCAATTACTGCAAAATCCACATACTCCTTTGCCAGGATATGTATTTCCTGTGGATATGAAGCAGCATCTAAGATTTCAATCCAAATGGTTCAGCAGATTACCCTGGTTAGCCTACTCATTTCATGTACCAGGTGCACTCTGTAAGCACTGCATTGTGTTTGCAGGAGAAGTTGGGAGTAAAGGTGGTCATCAGAAGCTTGGTGCATGGGTTGCTAAATCGTTTGTGCGATGGATAAATGCAAAAGAAGTCTTCAATAGACACCAAAAAATCACTCAGAATTTGTGCTTGGCTGAAAACTTCTTGCTAATTCACAGTGGAAAACTTCTTGATACAACTCATCATCATGATAAAGGAAATAAGAAGAAAGCAGAACAAAACAGAAAGAAACTTCTGCCAATTGTGGAAACTATTGTCCTTTGTGGCTGACAAGAACTGACTTAAAGAGGGAGCAATGATTCAGGACTTATTACCTGTGAAGAACCTTTGCATAATAATGGAAATTTCAGGGTCTTGTTGAGATCTTGGGCCAGATCAGGAGACACTGGCCTGAAAAGTCATCTCAGGAGGAAAATGTTTTAATCCTTCCCAATTTTTTTTTTTCTGGCTTCTGCCCTGGCTATCACCATCCCTGGCTCTGGGCAAAGGAAAGGAGACTGCTCAGGTAGACCAACTGAAGCAGCCACTGCATAAATTTCTTTTAAAAGCAATGAGATATATTTTCAAGTAAGACATATGCAGGAATGTGATATAAGGCTACCTACTCTTGGTGGCTACAATTGTGAATTGCTTTCAGTTATGTAAGAACTGGATCTGACATTTTAAAAAAGAAACCTTATACCACTTTGTTCCTCATCCCCCTCAGATGTATATATTGTTGTTACATGACTAGTTCAATTTACTCACTGCCAAATTTTGGAGATCTGTCAGGGGAGTAAAAGAAATGAGAATGAAGAATGTGCCGAATGAAGGACAAGATCCGCGTTGAACATCAACGTTGGGAAGTGATGCAGAGACTATGATAAGAATCTCATGAAGTCACTGCAAGAGCTTGGAGGTAATAAAGTACTAGCAATATAGTAATGTTTTTGCTTTTCATTATCTTTTTAAAAAGGCAATAAAAAGTAATACATATCCAAAAAAACCAAATGAGAACAAAAATATTTGACATGGTAATACATTCTAGTTAAAGGTTCTCATAAACGAACTTCTAAGACATTTTAGAGACACTTTCATAGGATATTTTTTGGCTTCTTTCCTGCTATTCTCCGTTTTAAGGAGCATCCTTAATGCAATGCAAAACAATTGAAAACTATCAATTTTTAACAATCAAGTGGGTAACAATAATTATCAGCCTGTGTTGTATAGTAGTTTAAGTGTTGGACTACGGACTTCATCCCATGCAGTCTTCTCTCTGTCTTTACCAGAAAAACCATTTCAAGAAAATAACCATTACAAGTTGTAATAATAATGCCTAGTAGATTTAGGTATGTTTACAATCATCTCTCAATGCCCACAGATTATGCATCCATGAGTTCAACTAGCCATGACTCAAAAAATTATTTTGGGGAAAAAATCTGAAAAGAAAAGCTTGATTTTTGCCATGTTATATAAAATATGCAATTTTACTACATCTATATATATAAAAGAGTGATGGAATCCTGGCGACCGCCAAAACAACAAAACTAAACACCCCACAACCTCAAAAATTGACAACACAACCCATCATCCACGCCTCTAGGTTGATACAACAAAAAGAAAAGAAAAATAAAGTCCTAATTAGAGGGAGAGGAATAATTGTTTTTATCCAATTGCTGCCAGTTAGAAGGCTAAGCTCCGCCCACTTGGTCTCCTAGCAACCCACTCACCCAGGGGACAGGCAGAGTTAGGCCTCACTTAGGCCTCTTCCACACTGCCTATAAAATACAGATTATCAGACTTTAACTGGATTAGATGGCAGTGTAGACTCAAGGCCTTTCCACACAGCTATATAATTCATATAATCTTATATTATCTGCTTTAACTGGATTATCTGGACTCCACACCTTTACCCTTTACCTTAACTACCACCAATTCCTCAATACTTTATTTCCCATACCACCATACTTCGCCACAGCAATGTGTGGCCGGGCACAGCTAGTAATTCTATATAATGAAAGTTCAACATCTACACAGTTTGGTATCCATTGGGGATCCTGGAACCAAATCCCAGCAAAACTGAGAGTCTACTCCACCATCCCACCAACAGGAGGGCATTTGTTGTTCAAAGAAAAGGTAGGGTGATCTTTTCAGTAATATTTATTAATGTAAAATTTTTCTACAATAGAATAAAATAGGGATATATGGGGTAGGTAGGATGAATGGGAAGGGTTGGTAAAACGTCTACCAACAACAGAGGGAGTAAGGGGTTTAGGGATGCATAGTATTGGATAGGGTGGGAAGGCATGTAGCTGGGGGGGTGCTTGAGGGGTTTCAGCCCCCCCCCAAATTTTCAGGGTGGTCCGCTTATTTTCAGGGTGGTTTATTATTTAAACTTATGTTTACTTATATCATGATCTGATCACCATGCTCAATATATCCCATATGCATAGGGGTATTGGGATAATGATACAAAAGGTTTGCTAGGGTAGATCCTCTCTCACTCAAACTCCCCCCCCCCCCAAAAAAATCCAGCCCCCCCCCCCCCCCCCGGAATCAAAATCCTGGCTACTGGCCTGGGTGGGATAGAATGGAAAGGGGGGAAAGGGAATTTGTTGATTTCTAATTTTCCTCCATTGGTAGCGTTATATATAGATTGTAATATTAAAGCAGAAGAACAGTTTAAAGATAAAGAGGGCAGAGTAATTGCAGCCAGGTTAGAAAGAGAGGGGGAGAAAACCCTCGTTGTCAATATTTATGCCCCCAACGGGCCGAAATCTAAATTCATCAAAAGTTTAAAAGACAACATTAACAAAACAGAGTTTGATCACTTAATACTATTTGGTGACTTTAATGGGGTGGTGGACAAGACGATGGATAAAACCTTTAAGGCAAAGAACAGCAAAGCAGCTAGTTCCCTACCAAAAAATTTTGTGGCGCTGATGGATGAGTATGATCTGGTAGACTCGTGGAGAGAATATAATCCTGATGTAAAAGACTACACGTATTATTCTAGTAGACACCAGGCGTGGTCTAGAATAGACATGATCTGGTGTTCTAGATCAGTTTTGGTAAAGATAAACAAAATCCAAATTCTTACCAGAGACTTATCAGACCACTGCCCTCTAACTTTAGAAATTAACAGGAGGTACACAACAAGGAAGTGGAGATTAGATGGAAACCTCATAAAGCAAGAAGAGGATATAGTTAAAATTAAGGCCATGACCAAGGAATACTTTAAATTTAACAATACCTATGGGATGAAACCACAAATAGTTTGGGATGCCTACAAAGCGGTGGCAAGAGGTTTTTTGATAAAACTAAAAGCAGAAAAGAGGAAACAGAAGGAAGCACTCTGGTATAAGTTAATTAAAGATATAGAGACAAAAGAAAAAGAATTAAAAGCCAACCCCAAAAATCCAAAAACCAAAAGAAGTTTAGAACTGCTAGTGAGACAGAAAAAAAGCAGGGAGCTGGAGAATTTGGCAAGACAGATGAGATGGATTAAACAAAACAATTTTGAAAACGCAAATAAACCGGGGAAGTGGTTAGCAAGATTAGTGAGGAAAAAGAAGTATAGCCAGCAGATCACCAAAATTAAAGCACAAGATAGGGTTATCCTGTCAGACGAACAAATTAGAGAAGAGTTCAAAATTTTCTATGAGAAATTATACACGAAAGATTCAATAGATGTAGGGAATATAACGGAATATCTAGGGAACCAAAAACTAGACAAAATCACAGACGAACAAAGATTACAATTGAATAGAGACATTACAGAGATGGAAATAATTGAGGTTATTAAGAAATTGGATAACAATAAAGCTCCAGGGCCGGATGGCTTTATATCAGAATTTTACAAGTTACAACAAGAAGAAGTGATTCAATCGTTGAAAGAAATAATGAATCAAGCCCTCCACAATAAGATTATCCCTGACTCTTGGAAGGAAGCAACAATTATAATGATCCCAAAAGAGGGATCAGATCAAATGGAGGTGAAAAATTTCAGACCCATTTCTTTATTGAACAATGACTATAAAATCTTTGCGAAAATTATGGCTAACAGATTAAAAGACTTTTTAGAAGGATGGATAGGAGAAGAACAAACTGGTTTTCTTCCCTGTAGGAATATAAAGGACAATGTTAGGGTCATTACCGATTCAATTGAATATTACGAACAAAATAGCCAGAAAGAGGTGGGCCTTCTCTCATTGGACGCGGAGAAGGCCTTTGACAATCTTAATTGGGATTTTTTTAAATTGGTAATTCGGGAATTAGATATGGGATACTATTTTCAAAATGGAATTGAAAGCATTTATAATGATCAATGGGCTAAAATTCAAATTAATGGGCAAGATACAGGGAGAATTACAATTAGCAAGGGTACTAGACAGGGTTGCCCCCTGTCACCCTTGATTTTTATCATGGCTTTGGAGATTTTGCTAAAAGCAATTAAAAAAGATGACAAACTTCGAGGGATTAGGATCGACAGACAGAATTATAAATATCGAGCCTTCGCGGACGACCTGATATGCATTGTAGATAGTCCTAAACAAAATATTAAAAATTGGCTTAGGAAAATTGAGGATTTTGGGGCAGTGGCGGGATTTAGAATAAACAAAAACAAAACGGTGATTCTCACGAAAAACATATCAAAAGAAAATCAAGATGCGTTAAGAACCATTTCAGGTCTTGAAACGCCGTCAAAGATCAAATATCTGGGGATTTGGCTCTCTGCAAAGAATAATCAATTATTGCATTTAAATTATATAACAAAATGGAAGGAAATCAAGCAAGACTTAGGGAAATGGGAAAATCTGAAACTCTCGCTGATGGGTAGAATAGCGATTATAAAAATGAATATCCTCCCCAAATTAATATATCTGTTCCAAAACATTCCGATTATTAGGAAGGCAACAATTTTTAAGGGCTGGCAAAAGGAGATTACAAAATTTATATGGGGGAAAAAGAGGCCGAGGGTAAAATATTCGACTATGATATTATCCAAATCGCAAGGGGGTTTTGGCCTTCCAGATTTAAAATTATACCATGAAGCCTGTGCGCTTCACTGGGTAAAAGATTGGATCAAATTAGAGAAAATTAAAATCTTGACTCTGGAAGGACATGACCTGAGAAGGGGCTGGCACAGTTATCTATGGTATGACAAAATAAAAGTTGAAAAAAATTTTGGGAATCATTTTATAAGATCTACACTATTTAGAACCTGGGATAAATACAAAAACCGCTTCCACATAAAAACACCCCTTTGGCTTTCCCCAGTAGAAGCACATCACAGAAGGCTTTTGGGATGGACCAATTGGCCCACCTACAAAGAAATCTTAAGTATTATACCAAATGCTAAAGATAACCCCCAACTGAAAGATTTAACAGAGATTCAATCTTTATACAAAAATGTCTCGTGGTACCAATTTCTGCAAATTAAAGAGGCATTTAAAGCAGACAGAACGACAGGTTTTGACATAGACCCGAACTTCTGGGATAAGTTTCTTCAAATAGACAAGAAGAATATTTCAATACTATATAAGAAATTATTAACGTGGGCCACTGAAACAGAAGAAATAACCAGCTCAATGATCCAGTGGGCTCAAAACATAGGCAGACCAATATATCAGCACGAATGGGAATCGATTTGGAGAAGGAAAATGAAATTTACATACTCAACTGATATGAAAGAGAACTGGTTAAAAGTTATTCACAAGTGGTATTTGATCCCAAAAAAGTTAGGCTTTATGTATAGAAACGTCAGCAATAAGTGTTGGAGATGTAAAGATCAAGCAGGCTCCTACCACCACATGTGGTGGAGCTGTAGAAAAATACAAAAATTCTGGGCGAACATTTTAGAGGAATGTAATAAAATTTTAAAAACTAGCTTTGAATTTAAGGCAGAGCTTTTCCTGTTAGGGCTTTATGACCCACAGACTAAAATCAATAATAATACAGACAAATTGTTTACCTTTTTTATTACGGCAGCCAGAATGGTGCTAGCAAAAGATTGGAAATCCGATAAAGCCCCTTCTAAAGAATCTTGGATAGACAAAGTGTTGGACATAAAGGATATGGACTACTTAACTCTTTTGATCAGAAGAAGCAATGGGAAGATAACGAAGGCAACAGACTGGTCCTGCTTTGAGGATTACTTGAAGTTAAGAAAATGAATATGATGTGGTATAAGAAGAATAATGATTGAAGTCAGCTGGAAGTCAACGCCCCCCCCCCCTCTGCACCCCAATGTACTCTTCCCTTCACGCCCCCGCCTACCCTTCCCTCAAAGTTCACTACCCATACCCCTTTACCCTCTACCCCATTCCATTCCACTCTCCTCCCCCCATCCTGTCTGTCTTGTCACACCTGGAAATTATTTGCAATAAAAAATATTATTTAAAAAAAATCTTCCTCATTGTAATTTATCAAAATGTGTTTCTTTAAAAAAAGTTATTTTCCCATTCTTCCTAGTGTCCTAGTGTGGACAGTCTTTGAATATCTCTATTTTTCAGTCATATTATCAGTTTCCTTGATCTAGATGTTAATGTCAACACTCTGTAATTTGGGTAATTTGGATAATTCACAAATTACAGAGGGGTTGCAGTTCAAAACATATGAAAGGTTGCAAGATTTCCACCCTTGCTTGTAATATTTCACTCTTTTGTTATACTGGCTACTATATATATACTAGCTGTGCCTGGCCACGCGTTGCTGTGGCAAAGTGGTGGTGGTATTGGTTAAAAATTGTTGTGGAATTTTTATTTGACATTATTTGTATTTTTAAAATAATCTTATTGTAACTTATCTTTTTTATTTATTATATTTTATTATTTTCTTGTATTATTTTTAGTTATTTTCTGTTATTGTAGTATTTTATTGTATTAATTTTTAGTGTTTTTAATTATTTTTTAGTGTTTTTTATTATTTCTATTGTATTATTTGTATTATTTATTTTTTATTGTTTTATTATTATTTGTGTTTTTATTATTTTATTTGTTTTTTGTATTTATTTTAGTATTTTTGTTTCTCTTTGTATTGAGTTGCTCTGAGTTCTGTGGTCTGCGTGGTCATGTTCCAAATGTATTCTCCCCTGATGTTTTGCCTGCATTTATGGCAGGCATCCTCAGAGGTTGTGAAATGTGTTGTAACGAAAGGAAGTGGGGTTTATATATCTGTGGAATGACCAGGGTGGAAGAAAGAACTGTTGTCTGCTTTAGGCAAGTGTGAATGTTGGAATTGGCACTGAATAGCCTTGTAGCTTCAAAGCCTGGATGGTTCCTGCCTGCCTGGAATGAACAAAATGTGGCTCCCAGTATTTAAAAAATCTGTGAAATCAGGACAGTTAACTAAATAACAGCACTGAGCAATCAGGGAATTCCAGACATGATGTACTGAGGGCCAGCTAACATCTCCCAACAAAGGATTCCTCTCCGAAGCAGGAAGTAGGCAGGCCTTGAAGGTGCAAGGGCATTCAATGGCAATCAAGGTGGGGAAGTGAAACATTCACTGTCGCCTGAGACAGGTAAGAGTTGTCCCACCCTGGATATCATTGGTGAGATAAAAATAAACATCCCACTTGTCTGTTTTCAAGCAGATCTCCTAATCTCTGAGGATGCCTGGCATAGACATGGATGGCCGTTTGGCAGCAGATAGGGTCGTGAGGGAATGTGATGTTTAATAGGCTTTTCCTGAATCCCTTCTTATTATCCAACATATTCAGTTATCCAATGTTATGCCAGGGTGATTATGTTGGATAAGTGAGACTCTACTGTATATATTATATTATCTACTTAGAACTGGATTATATGAGGCTCCTTCTACACAGCTGAATAAAATGCACACTGAAGTGGATTATATGGCAGTGTGGACTCAAGATAATCCAGTTCAAAGCAGATAATATAAGATTATAAATGGGTTATATAGCTGTGTGGAAGGGGCTTGAGTCTACAATGCCATATAATCCAGTTCAAATAAGGTAATCTATATTTTATAGGCAGTGTGGAAGAGAGAGTGAGGCCTGAGTAGGTTGCTAGGAGTGGCGGAGCCAAGTGGCGGAGCTTAGTCTTCTAACTGGCAGCAATTGGCTGAAGACAATTATTCCTCTCCCTCTAATTAGGACTTTATTTTTCTTTTCTTTTTGTTGTTGGAACGTAGGGGCAAGGATGGTGGATTGTGCTGCCAAATTTCTAGGTTCTGGGGCTTGTACTTTTGTTGTTTAGTGGCAGGGGAGGACACCATTTGTCTTTTATATATATAGATATACTGGGTCCAGGTTTTTCAGGTATTTCACTCTTTTGTTATACTGGCAACTATATATATATATATATATATATATATATATATATATATATATATATATATATATACACACACACACACACACACACACACACACACACTGGGTCCAGGTTACCTAAAGGATCACCTTCTTTGGTATAATCCACTCCACACACTTCGGTCTTCTGGGGGACGTCTGCTCCAACCAGCCAGAACTCGCCTTGCAAACACAAACCAGAAATAAATTATTATTATTATTATTATTATTATTATTATTATTATTACTACAGAAAAACATATAACTCATAAGAATTAATCTATATATATAAAAGAGTGATGGCATCAGGACAGCGGACAAAACAACAAAACTACAGGCCCCCCAACCTTGAAATTTGACAACACAACCCACCATCCAGGGCTCTAGGTTGATACAACAAAAAGAAAAGAAAAATAAAGTCCTAATTACAGGGAGAGGAATAATAGTTTTTATCCAATTGCTGCCAGTTAAAAGGCTACGCTCTGCCCACTTGGTCTCCTAGCAACCCACTCAGCCCAGGGGACAGGCACAGTTAGGCCTCACTTAGGCCTCTTCCACAGATTATCAGATTTTAACTGGATTATATGGCAATGTAGACTCAAGGCCCTTCCACACAACTATATAACCCATTTAGAAACTTATATTATCTGCTTTGAACGGGATTATCTTGACTCCACACTGCCATATAATCCACTTCAGTGTGCATACTAAACATAAAGACAACCATACAACAGACATTCAATACCACCACTACCTCAACAATTTCTCACCAACACCACCAGACAACGCCACAGCAACGCGTGGCCGGGCACAGCTAGTACTATATAATACATGGCTAGATGTGAGAAATGTATAGATATTCCTCAGTTTTGGCCACAACCAACAAAAGTCCAAACCTGTTCTTCCAATATGTAGGTGCTGTGATCTTAAAACTCTGTTCACGCATAGATTATATTCCCAAATGGATGACACAATCTTGAGGGAAAGGACCAGAGGCTTAGCCAAAGGCTACAATGTCCCAAGCTGTAAAACAAGCCAGAGATCATAAGGTTAAAGCTATGAAGTGATCATTTGAAATAAGGAATTTGTTCAAGGTTCAGAAATTTTGAAAGGCCCATCTACCATGTTAGTCTTTCACAAACCACATTATTTCTTGTTTTTCTTGTCTACCATCTTCACTTTTTTTTGTCTTATATCCAAGGAGGCTGGATGGCCATCTGTCGGGGGTGCTTTAAATGCGATTTCCTGCTTCTTGGCAGGGGGTTGGACTGGATGGCCCATGAGGTCTCTTCCAACTCTACTATTCTATGATTCTATGAATTCCAAAGACATTTAGTTCCCATAGTGGAAAATAGAAGCATAGCCATTCCCCCAATGATAACAAATATAATAAAAAATCAATCACAAAAAGGCAAAATTCTCTCCCTTGTGAATGTGTCTTCAAGTTGTCTGTTGATTTATGAACTTCATAAAGTGTTCTTAGGCATTTATTAGGACTTTACATTCTGTTGCTTGAGGTAGGTCACATTACAGGTAATCCAATGGTTGGGCTGGCTATATTTATGACTGTAAAGATGTCATGATCATTGTGTTTTATTCATGATTGCTATGTTTAGGTTGACTGTTTAAGGTTATATATTTCAGCTATTCTTATACAGAAGCTGGGAGCCTCTAAGGCATGGCCAGGAAAAGGGGCGTGGCTTCACCTTGCTGGTGGAAGCCTTAGAATTCAAAATTTAGCAGTTGGAATTTGGCAGTTGGAGTTTGTCGGTTGAGCAGAGCAGTTGGTTCTGTTCAGTGTGAAAGGAGTGTGATCGAAAAAAAGAGATTGTGGGAGGAAGTTGAGCAGCTAGAGAGTTTTAGCGGAGAAGGGCTAAAATTAAAGTTGCTGAGCCTTTAGTAGGAATAACTAAAGAGCTGAGGCTATATCCCTAAGTCAAGGAGGGCTAGGGTTAACCAGTTAAACTCCCCAGTCCAAGTTTGATCGGGTACAGATCAACTAAGTTCAAGAAGGACAATATTCCTAACTGAAAGAAACAAGTAATATAAAGCTGATACCATACTAAGCTCAGTGAAACTATTGAGAAATCTTGCAACACTTACTGTACAGAAGTAACATCGTTCACCTCAAGATATAACATTCTTGCAACCATCAAGCTTTGTGCTATAAATAAACAAGGTACTGTTTCTTCAAATGTTGCTTATTATTTGAGCAAAGCATCTTTCAAAGGTGGTGGCAGCGACAACATAGAAAAGTGGAATACATAGAGGTAGAAGGTGAATCCTTCGCAATTTGGTGGCAGCGGTGGGATCCAAAAAGATTCCATCCCTGTCATCACACTTCTTTACATTTGGTGGCAGCGGTGGGATCCAAAAAGATTCCATCCCTGTCATTACACTTCTTTACAATGACTTTTATCTCTCTCGGCATCTCAAAACTGAAATGGACAGAAGTTTATAGACAGAAGCATTGAATCCCACATGAAACAAAAAGAGGATCTCTTATGGCATCTCTTTTTTCAAATTGGGAGCTACATTCCTCCAGAACAGAGCAGTCGGGCACATAGCCATTGCCATCAAAGAAAAAAGTGGACAGGATCAGTCCACTCATATCGATTGTTGTTGTGTGGGGATTTCAATCCTATTCTTCAGAATCATATGTAATATCAAGCCACTATACCACAGTGTCTCTCCATTTTTATACCTATCATTTCCTTAACCTCCCACAATTTCCACATACCCATACTTTCTCCTATTCAGTTTCACAGTCATTTCACCTCCTCCTAGCATAATAGAATCACAGCTTTGAAGATACCTCAAGGGCTTGTGTTGTTCATGCAGGAAAAACACAATTAAAACACTCCCAACAAATGGCTATCTAGCTTTTGTTTCAAAACTTCTAGAGAAGGATACCGCACCATATTCCACGGCAGCATCTGCCACTGTCAAATAGCTCTAACTGTCAGGAAGTTCTTCCTAATGTTTACGTGGAATCTCTTTTCCTGTCACTTGAATCCATTACTCAATGTCCTAGTCTCTAGAGCAGCAGAGAACAAGTTTGCCACCTTTTTAATACCTCCCTAAGACATCTTTTAGAGTGACTCCATGCTAACCTCCACAGAAGTCATTCATTTCAATAGGGTTGATTTTTGCCACTGTTTCCTGTTCCCATGGTATGTTCAGGAACATATCCTCTGAAGGTATGGAAAATGTACCATATTGTTTTTCTCTTAGGGGAACGATTCCTTCACTATTTGATATAGTGGGCTAGCAGATTTTTTTTCTTCCAAATACTATATGAGATTACATTTTTAAAAATGTAAACATGTCAGTCACATATTTAAATTTTAAAAAGTATTTTTTTAAAAATGTAAACACACACACAAACACACATATATAGGTTTGAATCCAGCATAGAAATCAATAGGTAGGAAACTAGCTGAATAAAAGCAAACCCTACATCCCTTACCACTTTGCCTTCAATATCCGTTCCAGAGAACCCACTGTAGAGGTCCAGAGATATGTTTGCACTTTGTGCTCTTGCCCCGAAGCACTTTATAACCATACTATTGCACTTTAGTCTAAATGGCCCCTCCATGCAACCCCCCTCCACCAAATTGGTGGTCCATCTTATTTTATTGTTACTCATTTTATGTTTTAAATGAGCTTTTATGGATTGATGTATTGTTCTGCATAATGTCGTTTTATTGTGTTTTTACTCTTTGTAATGTTTTAATTGTTGTACTTAATGTTCTAATGTTTTGATGTTGATGTTTTATGCTGGTTTGTATGTTTATACTATTTTACCTGTTTTATATTGGTTTAAATTATGCAGTATTTTATTATATGTTGAAACTGGGCTTGTCCCCATGTGAGCCGCCCCGAGCCCCCTCTGGATAAAAAAAAAAAGTTGTTGTTGTTGTTGTTGTTTTCGGGCCTTTGTCCCGTGTTAGCTACCCTGAGTCCCAGCTGGGAGATGGTGGCGGGATATAAAGTTATGTACTTACTTACTTATGATAGTTGCAGGTAGTGCCAGGGTGAATATAAATACATTTTTTCTCTGTCACAGAAAAAGGATATTAGGAATTTGGGTTTTGTCTGCTTTTGTTAGTTTGGATCAATTATAGGAGGGGAAAATTGTTGGTTTTGAGTTTGGTGGTTCAATTGGTTGTTTTGCATATGAAACCAATATATAGTAACACACTAGCTAAATAAGCATGTGTGTAATTTCCACATATTCAACCATTCTACTCTAGCTGGAACTAGCAACTAAGTTTAGGCCCATATGTTTAAACTGCTGGCATTATACACTCTAATTATTATATCTGAGACATCAGATATCTGGCCCGGGCTGTGGCGCAGGCTGAAGAGCAAGCCAGTTGCAACCATCTGCAATGAATCACTCTGACCAGGAGGTCATGAGTTCGAGGCCCGCTCGGAGCCTATGTTTGTCTTGTCTTTGTTCTATGTTAAAAGGCATTGAATGTTTGCCTATATGTGTAATGTGATCCACCCTGAGTCCCCTTCGGGGTGAGAAGGGCGGAATATAAATGCTGTAAATAAATAAAATAAACCCACCACATCACATTTTCAGTCCCCCTCACCCATTTACACCGTAGATTTACAAGGAGTCACAGCTGCCATCTGATGACTTTTGGTCGTCGCTCCCCCGCCCAGTCACAGAACTACAGAGCAGTCATGAAATTGGGCAGATCAGTAATCACAGGGAGAAATCGTGAATTCAGCCAAAATAGCACTAAGGACCTGTTATTTTGGCTCAAAACAACAAGTGATGGGTTCAGTGACAGAATCTGTTATGTTTCGGAGCTTGTCATGGTGAAAAGAGGTGTTCTGATGGGCGGTCCTTAGCAGCGAGCTGTCATCCTTCTTTACAGAAGTGCATAATAACTTCTTCCCTTCACAAATTTCTTTTAAAAATTATTGATGACAGATGTAGTATAATAGAGGAATTGTAGAATAGAGAACAGGCAGTTTTCCTTTGCTGGCTTGTTCCAATTATAGTATTGTACCTAGCAGAGAGCTGTCATCCCTGTTTATAGTAATGCATGATTACTCCTTCCTATGGAAAGAAGTGGTTTAAAACAGCATCCCTGTCTCAAGAGTCCAATGGGTTTTGATGAAGAACTATTGCATCCCATGGAAAGCAATGGTTTAAAACTGTCAGAGTAATTTGCAGTGCAGCAGTAGTTGGATGGAATCAGTGGAACGCAGAACAAAGAGACATCAGAGACGATGGTAAAACTATATACAAAGTTTTACTGACTTCAGTAATAATCAAGACAAACAGACTTGCAAACAATGGACGAACACAGGACTCTCACTCTCAGCAGACAGCACGCAACTGATGCAATCAGCAATGCACACATACTTGTGTCTGGATACTTCCCAGCTCCAGCCACACATCAAGGTCATCCCAGCTTCTTAGTAATTAACTCTTTACAGACTACAGTACACTCTGGATGATGCAGCATACAATACGGGCAAGACACAAATTTCATTTAAACACTACCAATACACAAATCCCACATTAACAAAAACAACATCCTTGTCTCAAGGGTCCAAAGGGTGTAGATGCAGAACTATTGCATCCCATGGAAAGGGATTCTGGTAGATTTGCAAGAAATAAAAAAGCCGGGGGCAGAGACTTATTGCCTATTTCTGGTGAGGAAGATAATGGGTGCCTATGGGGAAGCACTAAAAGTCTCATGAGAAGAGAATGAATGAAAATGACTGAGGGAGGACTGGAAGGTATGATCAGCTCCTGATTCCACATTTTACTTAACAATGCCACTGAATACTACTGTCTGATAAGGTCCTATGTCACACACAGTGAAAACCATAGTGTCTGCCTATATGTAGTCTCTTTGTAACTACTACGCACAAGTTGGAATAGTGGCTTTTTGTACTAAAAACAGTGTTGGGGAGTAATAGTAAAAAAAAAACCAACCTTACTTCCCTCAAGCTCTAATTTTCCCTTTTAATCTTGCAGTTATGAAAAACAGGTTGATTTACATCTCAATTAGGAAAATAGCATTGTTTAGTGGGACATAATGTTGTGGGATGTAAACTAACATGGATACTCTTTGCACTGTGGAGTGGTTCTCAATCACCTGAGTGTTGTGTTAATTATTTTGCAACCAATCTGCATTACTTCGGCTGCAGGTAAAGAGCATTCATCACAGCCTAATTAATTATTTACTGATGTATGATTGATTGATAGCCCCATGGTGCCAATTTGCTGCAACCTTGATGCAGTCCTGAAAAATTAAAAGAACTCTGTTTCTAGCGTTCAAGAAGATTTCAAATAACTTGAATTTCTGTTCCTCAAGGAAAAAAAGCCACACGCCGTGAATAGCCTCTTTTAACCTGCCTTCTTTGGAAACTTTTCTTGGAAACTCTTGCTAGCTGCTTAGGAAAACTGCATGACTGTCATCAGCTGAGATCTTGCCCTCTCTTTCAGGTGAAAGTTTATCCCCCTTGACCTGCATGGCCTGCAGTTCTAGGAACCTTCTTTTTAACCACGTAGGGGAGAGGCAACATCCATAAACATCAAGCATATGCAAGGTGGAATGCTGCAGAAATCCACCCTGCTAAAGCTTAACCAAACAGTCCCCCAGCCGACTACTTTTGCACCACAGGCAGCTGCTTTCCTTCAGCTTTTCCTGATAGGGAATGAAAACCAAGCGCTGCCAAAGAGGTTTGGGCTCCAGGCCTAACTTGGCTGCTGTCTCTCTCTCTTCCACTGCTACTTGGCTTCCTGTCCCATTGCTCCCTTTCCTGCCCTGTTTAAAATTGGCTCCAAATTTCACACAGAGTGATGACACCAGTCTGGCTTGCACTATTCCTGATACCTCTTCAAGCTGTGTGATTCTAAAATCGGGAACAGAAGCCCTCAAAGGAGAGCCGGGGACAAAATGTCTTCAAGTGACTTCAAACACTTTCCGTAAACAATGGAAGGAAGTGATTACTTATATGGGACTTGCTGGCAGTTCTCTAATGTGGATGTATTTCAGAAAAACTGAAAATTTCCTGTTCCATAGAGCTAGAGTGGCTGTAGGTGCAGGCAAATTGTCAAAGTCTCCTGCATTTCCTAGGGAAGATGTGGTGTTTGTGAAGTCTCTGGATGGAGATTAGTTGTTTAGGGCAGGATTTTAGTGATTAGAGGAGTAGTTAATTCAAATGAGGAGTCAGGGAGCCAGCTTTGGATTGATCCTTCCAGCTTTGTATTCTGATTTACAGGAGCTTTGGTTTTTGCTCTCTGTTTATACCTTTTCTGGCTCCTCCATGCTGTCTCAGCTTTTCCTTTAATTGACATTTTTTTGTGAAATAATACACCTCAAAATCACTACACAGGAATTCACAACCTGTGTGAACTGATTGATTAATTAAATAAAATGGGGCAGGAACATTTTAATGTTTTCTATATTTTTCAAGTGATGTTTTTCTTTACAGAAAATGGTTTCTGCTTGAAACAACTCACAATAACACAGAATTCAAGAAGAAAATGAACATATGATGAGAATTTTGAGTGTAGTTTTCCATTCTGCCTGGTTACCATTCATAAACCAGAATATGTAAACTCAAAGAAAATGTTTTACAGAAAAAATATGTATCATCAGATTGATTTTATGATAATGAAATGGGGAAGCATAATTAAAAGTGGAGCCTCCGGTGGCCTAGGGGATAAAAGCCTTGTGACTTGAAGGTTGGGTTGCTGACCTGAGGGCTGCCAGGTTCGAATCCCACCCGGGGAGAGCGCGGATGAGCTCCCTCTATCAGCTCCAGCTCCGTGCGGGGACATGAGAGAAGCCTCCCACAAGGATGGTAAAACATCAAAACATCCGGGTGTCCCCTGGGCAACGTCCTTGCAGACGGCCAATTCTCTCACTCCAGAAGCAACTCGGGTTGCTCCTGACATGAAAAAAACAAACAAATTAGAAGTATTTTAATTATGGTGAACTGACACAGTATCAGGACTGTCATTTTTTGCAGCAGTCCCTATTACATGATGTTGTGCAATATGCATTGCTGGTCCACCACTTTCTTGTGATAATGCTGTCTGGGTAAAGCCCACGAATAGCCCCTGATTATGCCATACTTTGAGACATATATTATGAGGTGCGTCCAAACAGCATCCACCACCTTATCTTTTTTTTAAAAGTTTTATTTCCCATTATTTCACAATGAATAAATAAGAACGACACAAAGGCGAGGAAGTGGCATATCACCCACACTACTTCTTGGCAGTTTCCTGCTTCTTGGCAGGGGGTTGAACTGAATGGCCCATAAGGTCTCTTCCAACACTATGATTCTATGATTCTAAGTGCAGCTTCATACAATCAAGGCATTGCAATCATGAAACATCAGCTGCTGTGTGATGCTGCCCATCATCATGATGGTAGGTTGCTCCATCCTGTGTTGCAGGACCAGCATGGGATAGTGGCAAGCATATGGTAATGTCCAAAGTCTCCTTGATCAAGTCACTCCACTAGCTAAAAATATAGAAAAAAAATTAATTTTTTGAGCAAAAGCCACTTTCTGCCCTTTTTTAAAATTTTCATTAAGGCATCTTTTCCTGTCTGTATTCTTGTGATCCCATCACACATGAATAAGTAAGTGTCCTAGGACGCTTCTGCCCCAGTTTATTCATGGAGCCCTACACTACCCATCAAACAATGTAGGCTACTTTCTGGTGGGGCTCCATGGGTGAACTAGGATGGCAGTGTGGTAGGACAGTGCCAACAACATGGTAGCCTCTCCATGTTCCATTAGGAACAATGGGCTACTGTAGGATTAAGCTGCATGGCCATACATCCCCACATATGATGGGGAAGTGTCAACTGCTTGCTGGGGTTCTGAGATTGCCCCACTGCTACCCCGATTTGCCACGGAGGCTGGCAAATTGCAATGCTAGACCTTATCCATGTAGTGAGGTTCCAACAGTATGCAATAGCAGATGGTTGAGGGCTATACCCACTTAATGTAAAAACGCACACATTCTTGGAATACACCTGCCCACTTTACTCACAGCCCCACAGTGTGAAATGGACGAAAGCATTCCATGGGGGCTGTGTGTGTGATTGCACTGGATTGGGGCTAGGGCTTCTTTCTGTGGTTACATAGCCCCCACATAGATTGGATGTTCTAGATATAATTCCATTTCAGAAGACAGTGATCCTGTTCATCTTGATAATTCTTAAATTATATGTATAATGCAGGAAGGCCATTGCTCCTTTTCCAATATAAAAGATATTCACAGTGATCTATAACAATGAACAGTTATTTGCTAGAATGTGGCTAGAACAGTTATTTGCTAGAATTTCTTGTCCTCATAGTATTTTGATCACCCCTCACACTAAGAGTTTTTTCATAGACAACTGCTTCCTCAAAATCGCTCTTCCAGTCTTTTCCATTTGGGATCCATGGCTGAGACCTTTTTTTCAATAGACTTGGTCTTTCTGTTGATAATTTTTATTTTATTAATACAAAGTTGCTTCTAAGGCTTTGCCAAGGCAGCTGGATGCAGTATGTTTTCCATTCCAGCGTCCAACCCAAAACCTGTAAAGATTTGTTCTTCCACATGCTGGGTTACACTGTGTTCATATTAGCTCATTTTAAACAGAATTGCAAGGCATGACTGGCCCTACCATCCTGACATACTGTTTAAATCTAGAACTGGCTTTTAAAAATTCCCAGTCAGTCAAATGTCATAGCTATGGGCTTTATACATTGTGAACTACTGGAGAATTGATCCTGTACTGCACAGCCTCAATCTGTGGTCACACGATAGTTACTCTGGTACCCTAAGCTGAGTCTGGGAGAGGAGTGCCTCCCAATTACATCCAGTGTGTATCAATGGGTCTTGACAATAATAATAATATTAATAACAATATCACTCTGGGGAAGACCCAAACATTTTAAAAGTTGGTGGGCTAAAAAGGGTCAAAATGCCCTCCATTTGTGGGTGATTTTCACCCATCTAGCCCAAAAATTGGGGGGGGGGGGAGGAATGGGTCTTAGAAGCCCTCTCATTGCAGCCAATGGTCCGAAATTTTTCATTTTTTGTAAGTCAGACGAAAATTCGTGTCGTATAGGAAGCCCATTTTCGTTAGTGGGACACGAATACGAAATGAGATGACATGAATGAAACTACACAAAACGAACAGCAATTCTATACGAATGCACACCACTAGTATTTACATATATGTGCATTATGAGAGATCTTGGGGATGGGACCCATTTTTTAAACATTGAATTCATTGATGTTTCATAGTCACCTTATACACATAACCTGAAGGTAATTTTGAACACAATACAGTTGATACTTCTGTGCATGACACAAAGTGTGTGTAAATGCAACCTTCAGAAAGTAAAGATGTCACTCTTTCAGCAATCCATGTGGAGAATTTCAGATTTTGGAGCACTGGGGGATTTTTGAATTTCAAAGATGGGATGCTCAAGCTGTATTTTATTTTCTCATGATATGACTTCACTCATACTGTTTTATGATTTTGGCGTCTTTATAAATTGGTGTGATTCAACAAACAGATAGAAAGGGGGAAAGGACTCTTCTCTATAACCACCACAGCAAAATAATCTATTGTATTTTATTGGGTTATGGTTAAGACAATATCTCAACAGCTTTCTCCAAAGAGATATGCATTGTGAACACACGAAACACTTTTTAAAAAACTAAGCATGGGTACAGATTTAGCCCACAGATATTTTTCTGTGACAGGGCAGGATATAAGAGTGACAGCAACTAAATCTGGCAGTGCAAATACTCATGTGGCTGCTGGCACACATTATAACAGTCTGGTATCATATCTTACCTAGAAGAGAACAAAGAATGTGTAGGCTTCGGGCTAGGTGTGTCTAGATTAAATATTTAAGACAAAAACATTAGGTACTGTCAAGTGAACAATTTAGGATATGCCTGTATTAGGTTGAATTCATTTTGTGAGTGAGCTGAACCTCAAAATGATAACTTGCTCACTGATGAGGAGTCCCAGTCTTGTTTGACTGTTATTATAAAAATGTGGCTGGTGACAACTGCCAGGCAAATACAACAGATGTGCAGATTTAACAGTTTCTTCATACAGATCTTGATTCTAAAGGCCAAATAGTGGCCTTTAGATGGGAACCAGAGAAGACATGCGGTTGTTCTAAACTCCTCTTAGCACTTGGGGTCTGTTTAGTATGATGACGTTGAGCAGAGCAAGTATCCTTTCTGTGGACCTGGTACAAGCTTGTATCATGGGTTCTCTCATTGCAAAAGTCTTTTTTTTTTAATACTAAAGTATCAATTACGATCTTTTTAGCTTTCATAATCCCCTTTGTTTACACTCTTGTATGTTCCCATCCCCTTAGTGGTATTTATAACCAGACTTGAGAGTGAAGCGCAAATGCAATCTGGAATTTAAAATGCCTTGGAGATACAGTTCCTGGGATCTACTGTCAGTTTTTCTATGCACTCTGGAGAGCAACAGCCAAACTCATTTGCTCACGTATATTGTGAAGCCTGTAAATCCTGTCAAAAACACTGACTGCCCGAGATCTCACTGTCCCAAATGGATGATCTTGTACATCCCTCAAGCTGCAGTCACACCCACTCAGTTTCTCTGCCCCATTAGAAATGCAAGCAAGAATGTTTGCCACTTAGCACTGCAGGACTTAGAAGCAAGTACACTTACTCAAGATTTAAAATGGTAGTGCTCCCTTGTATTTTTCATGTTTGCAGGTATTACTTTTCACACATATATTAAGGAACACCATATAATAGATGGAAGTCGATTTTAATATGTGTGTGTTTTGGTCATGTAACTATGTAAAGTTGTCTGTTAGATTAGATAAGTACCTTATATGATATAAGGGTACTGGAAGTACCAAGGGTACAAATCCAGATTATCTGCTTTGAAATTGATTATATGGCAGGGTAGGCTCATATATTCATATATTCATATATTCCCTTGGTACTTCCAGTACCCTTATATCTCCTGTCTTGTTTCTTCGTCTGTTCTCCATCCTTTATTCTGAGACAATTCTATTGCCCTTCTTACTCATCTAATAATTCTTTATATTATAACTTTACATTTTTCAATTCTTAAATAATTTTTTATCAATTCCCAATCTGTTTGTTTTTTTGGTTTGCCCTGAGTGTTTGATAATAAGTATGTTAATTTATCCATGTTCATAATTTCCAAGATTTTATTAAACCAGGAATTTATATTTGGTGTATTTTTCGTCCTCCATTCTTTTGCGTAAGTTATTCTCGCCGCCGTCGTTAAATAATTAAATAAAATTTCTTTGTTCCTATCTTCTAAATCCAGAATTCCTAAGAGGAAGAACTTGGGGTCTAGGCTAATCTTAATTGACAAAATCTTTTGTATTATTTGATGTATTTCTTTCCAAAACTCTTTGGCTCTCTCACAGGTCCACCAGCAATGGTAATAGGTGCCTTCATGCTCCCCGCATTTCCAACATTTGTTGGAGGTTTTTTTTTTTGTAAATATTGGAAAGTTTTTGGGGGGTTAAGTACCATCTATGGAAAGTTTTAATTCAGTTTTCTTTAAGATCTGATGAGTATGTATACTTTAATCTTTGATTATTTGCTTTCATAATCTGGATTATATGACAGTGTAGAAGGGACCTAAGAATCACTGAAAGTCCCTCTACTACATAGCTGTTACCAGAGCCCACTCCAGTTTTCAGATTGGCAACTCAATTTGCTGCAAATCTGGAAACTTTCTTTCGCCTATTTTTTGAAACCAACATCCATTTTTGAATATTGTTTTGTCCATTGTAATATTACTTCTGATGAATTTGTGAGGTGGTACAAGAAAAGAATATAAGATGAGCCAAAGCTGATTGGATAATGTGCAAATTTTATGCCAGCATTCAGTTTATGTTCTGACCAAGCAGTTGCCTATAGGATGGCAACAAACAGGGAATGAGTATAAGGACCTCATCACATTGAGGTCAGTAAACTAAGCAATAGTGGGGGGATTCACCATGGATTGTGGAGCCCCCAGATGGCGTAGTGGACTAAGTGACTTGAAGGTTGGGTTGCTGACCTGAAAGCTGCCAGGTTCGAATCCCACCTGGGGAGCGTGTGGATGAGCTCCCTCTATCAGCTCCAGCTCCATGCGGGGACATGAGACAAGCCTCCCACAAGGATGGTAAAAACATCAAAACATCCGGGCGTCCCCTGGGCAACGTCCTTGCAGACGGCCAATTCTCTCACTCCAGAAGCAACTCCGGTTGCTCCTGACACGAAAAACAAAACAAAACCATGGATTGTGGCAAATCTAGTGTGGGGAACCTGTTGGTCATGAACCTTATCACCGCTTAATTCATCCCATGGGGGCGGGGGGTGTTGTCACCCATCTTACCCACATTCTTTTCTATGGAACATGGGAAGCCTTCCCTGTTGCCAGTGCTGCCTCTTACAACAGTTTGACCTCACTTCAGTAACAGAGCCCCACTGGAAGTAGATTGACTCTTTGAGATGGGATCCAGTGGACTCCGTGTCTGAAGTGAGGTCAAACTGGTATAGGATAGGCAATTTCCCCCATGTGATGAGGTTGCAAGAGCATCATCATCATCATCATCATCATCATCATCATCATCATCTAATTACTTATTAATCACCCTCCATCCAAGATGCTCTAGGCGATTTACAAGATAAAATAGTAAAGGATAAAAATACATACATACAAATATTGATAAAATTAACATAGATTAAAAGCTCTAGTAAAGAGCCAGGTCTTGAGTGCTAGGGTAAAAGAGCAGGACTGAATCCTTCCACTTCTGTCCCCTAACAAGTTTGGTGGCCATATCCCACCACTGGGAACCACCAGCAGCCATATTGAGCCAGAAACTTTAAAGAAAATGAAGCCCACCAAAGTGACCAGAAGTCCATTTCTAGTTTAGGAAAAATGTGTACATGGGGGGGGGGGGGAGAGATTTAAAGGGTTAAAAGGAGAATCACTAGCCATGGAGAGGAGGCAACTCTTCTTTTGTGTTTCTGGGGAAAACCACATAATTCTTATCTCTAATCCTAGAGAGCAAGTATATCTGTTGATAGCTATAACTGTGGATAGTTTCCATGCCCTATGAATGTTACCAAGTCCTAAAGTGATGGTCATGATAACATCTTGTTGCAGCAAATTTCATAGTTTGATTGTGTGCTGGTGGTATTTTCTTTTCTCTGTTATGGCAGAAACAGATAAACAAGGCTGCATGCATAAGATAAATAAGGAAAGGAAACCTGCACAAATTACCACAGGCATCATCTGTTAGTTTCCATGCCATAATGGGCTTGCAGGCCTGGATGAGCCTCAAAAGCTAGGCATTCTTTCATATTCCTTCAACCACTTAGTACTCAGGCCCTTCCTCTTGCATCTGATCTGTAATTCAAATCCTGCCAGTGGCAAAAGTTGTCTAGTTTTGTTTTCTTTTTATCTTCTCAGTTCTAATCCTGCTGCAGGCAGTGTTTTCAGTACAATAAATGACATAAACAGGCATCAACATTGTCAAGATAAATAATTGTGAAGAACCCTTGGAAGGAAGGTATAACATTTGTATCATGTTGCTTGTTGGCAGGTTCCCTGACAAACTGGGATCAAGATAAGTGGAATGATTTATAATGAACCAGTGATGGCTACTTAAGAAATTAACGTTTTTCTGCATAAGAAGAGTAGGCAACAGGAGAAAGGTATTATTATTTCTCCCTGGTGGCGAAATGTGTTAAAGCACTGAGCTGCTGAACTTGCAGACTGAAAGGTCGCAGGTTCAAATCCCGGGAGCAGAGGGAGCGCCCGCTGTTAGCTCCAGCTTCTGCCAACCTAGCAGTTTGAAAACATGCAAATGCGAGTAGATTAATAGGTACTGCTCTGGCGGGAAGGTAACAGCGCTCTATGCAGTCATGCCAGCCACATGACCTTGGAGGTGTCTACGGACAACGCCGGCTCTTCGGCTTAGAAATGGAGATGAGCACCAACCCCCAGTCAGACATAACTGGACGTAATGTCAGGGGAAACCTTTACCTTTACCTTTTTTAGACTTAGTATAGCAAAAGTAACACTTGACAATGATCATACTGATTCTTCTCATACTTGAACACTCTTCAGTTGAAATGGCAAAGTTTGCCTTTGAGATATTTCACATAAAAGCACATGTTTCATCATTGAGATATCTCCAAACTTTATTCAAAGATCCAATGTCTGTGAAAGGCAATATACCACACATTATTAGCAATGTCACAGTTAGACGTCTTAGTTATTTTAAAGTATACCCCTTTATTTAGTATGGCATTTCTCCTAGAGTGCTTACAAAATTTAAATATATATACATTTATATGAACAATATTTGCAACAACAACAACAAAGTCTTATCCACAGGCATTTTCTAACAGTGGACAATTCAACCCCATTGCTACTTGGGATTGAACTGTTGATAAATGTGAGAGATAGTAGTGGATCTCACTAGCAAAGTAATAAGATCAGTGGGGCAGAAGCTGAACATCAGCTATTCCTAAGCCACTCTCACTCCCAAGTCTAGCAGGAAAAAAGTTTTAGTCTGATTTGTCAAACATATAAAAGTAAAAGAGTGTCTTGTAAAACTATTGAGTTGAATGTCATTTGCTTCTTATAGATGTCCACTTACACTTACATCAAGCCAGGAGCGAGAAATGATTATATATGTACACTAATATCTGAAAGACCACCAGCTTCCAGCCTGAGCAAAGGCAGGATCCAAAACTTGCTTTTCATAAGTAGAATGGCTCCACTTGTATAAACACCTTATCACATTGAGGTCCTAAAGCTGGGTAACAGCTGGGTTATTTGTTGGGCAGTGGGCAAATCCGGCAGACAGTGTGGGAACCTGTTGCCCTGCACCACGCTTCTTTTATATCACCCCTTACCCCATCCCAAAGGGGGCAAGCATTGCCACCCGGCTTCCCCCTGCACTTTCAACCATTCTACCTTATGAGAACATGGAAAGCCTCCTGTGTCCTCAGGGCTCCATTGTAGGATGCTTTCAACATGGAGCCAAGGTGGAAGTAGCCCTGTGATGGGCTCTGTTCCAGCTGCGTGTTGAAAACCTCCTATGACAGAGTCCAGATCTCGTGTGATGACGTCATTAGGCACTTTTGCCTAGTTTTTTTAAGGAAAATTTCTATTGAAGATTTTCAAGTATACTCAAATTCTACACATATATAAAAAAAAAGAAAATGAAAAATGAGGGGGAACAACTAAAAGGATTAGTTACATAATCATATTACGTATTACATAATAAGTAGTATTTATTTTTCTCACTTTTAATGCTAGCAACAACTTACAAGCTGTCCTGTTTTGTCTTTCAAGAACAGCCTTAAGACACTGTGGTAAGCAAATGAAAACTGCTTTACTTCAGCAAAACATAAAGTACAGCACACTCAGTGGAATAATGCAAAAGGAAGCAAGGCAAATGCAGTCCTTAGTCTCTGATACAGTCCCAAATCAAATAGCAGTCTTACTTCAGACAAAGAAACAGCAATAAATCCAGATGCAGACTCGGAGCAGGCACATGGGGAGCGACGGTATTAGAGTCAGTTTGTTACTAGCAAGAGCTGGCTGCACCTGCTTCTGCTTTAAAGCTCTGAGTCCCCTCACAGCTGCTAGGGCAGTTCTTAATTACTCAGCTGCATTTCTGGCAGCTATTCTAGCTGAACAACATCTCTGCTCTGTTTCCTTTTGTCTCTCAAATGGGTACTTGCAAAGTCTCCTTCTCAGATTCCAACTCACCCTGAGATTCATGAACACTTTCCTGCTCCCCTTCCTCTTCTGAAGAAGAGGAATCCCTAACACTAGCATTACTTATTAAAACTGTAAATCTCTCATTTATTTTTGTTGCACCATTACATCTATTCTATCTTACAATTTCTCATTGTTCTAAAATTTCCTTCATGTGTAGAACAAGACTGCTCCAGATGAAAAAACAAAACAAACCAAAAACCCCCCCAAAAAACAAACAAACCCCACACACTATATAGGCACTATTGGAACAAAAAGGTCACAACTGTATTGGTTACATCTTTAAATGGAGTTGGCCCAACACATGGGTCTCAGATTGAGGCATCCACCAAGCCACCTGTTGATTGATGAAACCACTAATCCATGGCATGACAAGGGAACTGGTCAGGTGGGCATTCCACCCACATTGTCTCCCCCCCACGCACACACCAGGGAGTACTGTCCCTAAAGCCTGTCCAGGCCTTCCTCTTGTACAAGGTCTTCTAGAAGAAACTGAAGCAAGCACATCTGAGCAAGCTAGCTACAGAGGGTTTAAACATACCCACATCTCTAGAGAACAGGAAAGAGCAGGCAGGGTGTTGCAGGTCTCGGGGATTAGCTGAGAATCAAGCATTTATCAAGCACCAACTGAGATCTTAAAATAAAAAGGCCTCAGTGTTGTAAATATTTGTGGCAGACAACACTGTTATCCAACTCAAGTTCAACACTCATTTGTTCTTGATCTGACTCTGTTGTTTTACTGGCTTGACTTCAAGGACTTGGACTTTGGATTTCGGCATTGGCTCACACATTTCTGTTTGTAGTTTGTACTTCATGCTTTTGATTTCAGTCCTGATCTTGTTATTTGGACTTGCTTTCTAAGGCCTCCTCAATTTGTCTTTTCTGATATTAGACACTTGACTTTGACTGGCTCATTCCTGTTGTTAAAACTAAGCTCCTGATAATGTGGACGAGTTTATGACAACACTGCAGAAGCACCTTTGGAGGCTAATTCTTTCATTAAATTTATTTGCTTTTTGTGTAAATTTCTTATACATTGATTCCATATTAATATTTTCACTTTTACTTTCTCTTCCTTCTTTCCTTCCCTCCCTCCCGTTTCTCCCTCTCCTGATACACATGTCACTTAGCAGCAGCCAAGCCCTTCCACAGTGACATCATAAAGGGCCACTTCATTTAGCAACAACCAATCGTTCTCTTAGCCACAGCCAATAATAATAATAATAATAATAATAATAATAATAATAATAATAATAATAATAAAACTTTATTTATACCCCGCCACCATCTCCCCAACGGGGACTCGGGGCGGCTAACATGGGGCCACGCCCAGAGCAATACAATATAATAACATATAAAAACAACATATCATAACACAATTAAAAGCAATACAATAGATGATAATAGACATTACATCAAGAAATCAAAAAACAAAATCAAAAAAACAACAACAGTTAAACAAGGGCAGGCCGCATGGACACAAGGATAAAACTCAGAGTGAGAGGGACAGAGGGGGTACTCCATTGTGGACAGGGACACAAGAAAGTAGGGCAGTCTAGAAAATAAATGCTGAGGGGGGAGTAACACAGAAATATATAGCAAAATTACTCACCGAAAGCACAGCGGAAGAGCCATGTTTTCAAATCAATCCACTTTGATCCATTTCCCCTCTCAGATATGGGTCCCAAAGGGGCAGTTCTTTTAATTAATAACAGTTAAGTGTCAGGACCCAGTTTTCCAGGACCTGGATTATGGCACCAGAAACCAGGGTTGCTGACATTCCAGACTGATAAGGCACCTGCATCGCCTAACCCTGAGAGGAAACGGCTGCTGGACTTGGCGGGGGGATTTCGCGGGGTTTTCATCTGGTGGGAATTGTGTATTTGAATGAGGGGGAGGGTATATAAGAGAATGCTGACCGATGCCTGGCACTCTTGGCTTTTTACATGTCAATGTTTCCTGTAGTAAAAGTTTCCAGTGATCACAGAGCAAGTCTCATGTCTTCATTTAGGAGCGGCTATAGTGAGCTGACAGTTAAGTATTTTAAATTGGATAATGAAAGGTATGTGTACCAAATTTTGTCCATATCCTTCAAGCCATACAGGAGCTTTTGTGGTACAAATGGACAAGCCGACCAGCCAAACAGCATACAGTACATACTTTGACTTTTCTATAGAGATATTGACTTAAATCTACTTCACAGTTATGAAGAAATGAGAATAATGGCTGCTTTTGGATGTAATCCAACACTATAAAGTCTTCATCTTTTTAGATATGTGTGTACAAATCCTACATCAACTGCATTTGATCCATTGTGTCTTCGTAAAATAGCATGTCCATAAATTACCTTTATCATTTCAGTTGTATATAGAATTAAAATTGTAAAGATAATGTGCAGACATCTTGTACTGTCAAGGACTCGGGGATCTGATGCATATGTTTCATAAGGGGGATGAAACCCCATGTCACCAAACTGGCTCTTTAAACGAGTGTGAAGGTTATTGGTTACTTTATTTTAAAAGTAGTATTTTTAAAATTTGTTTTAGTGAGTATTTCAGCAGTTAATGATATTAGTTAATAGTAGTTAATATTAATTACTCTGGGGAAAATGGTGGTGGTGGGGATGGTGGTTGTGTAGTTGCATAATCTCTAAGAGCCTAGCTGTTCTGTTCTTGTTTGGTCAAGAACCTCATCACATTGATGAAGACCTGTGGGGTGATTTGCCATGGCAAATTGACGGGGCAGCAGAGCAATCCCGGCATCCCACGCCCCACTTTACCTGCATGTGGGGAAGTGTTGCTATGCAGCTTCCCCTCACTCTGGCCCTGTTGTTCTCTATGGAACACAATGTTCCAAGGGAAGTGTCCTACCATGCTGTCAGGATGCTTCATCCACAGAAGTTGCTGTGTGTCATGTGGTGGCATTTGGTGGGCTTTGAGAAGGAAGTGTCCTGGCAGCATGCTGGTGTTGATTACACCTCATGTGATGAGATTGCAAGACAGTAGTATTTCCCATGTGATGCATATTCTGTTCAAGCAACTAACTTGAAGCTACTGACCTGTGGAAACCTTACAGGTCTAGATTTGGGTATTATTGATCATGGTAATAACTTTTTAAATGATTGGGATAATGGATTAGTAGTGATATACATCATACTTAAGAGCATTCTTGGGCTTGAATTTCCAGATTCCCTAAGTAACATGGCCACTGGCCCTGGCTTGCAGATTCTGGGGAATATAGTCCCAGAAGGGAACTCTTCCAAACTCTGCTTATGTTATGCAGAATAACTACAGAACAACCATTGCTGCAAAATGACAACAGCAATGAAACAAACTGCTGCCCCAATGAAGTTATAAACATATGTGGTGGCAAAAGACGAACAGTGGGTAGACAGAAGGAGACAGAGGATGCATTAAACAGCAGCATGGGAATGGATGCAAAAAAAGCGTTGCAAAGCATATCCTTCAATATATTTTGTCCAAATGTGTACATGTGTACATGAATAAAATATTCTCCCACTTCCTAAATGAAGGTCTTCTTTCACAAGCAGATTTAGTTTGGCTGTTTACAATGGTAATAATATTTTACAGTGGGATAACAACTGTCTGATTTCCTCCATGTGGGGAAGAGGAAAGAAATAGGGTCAATATCTGGACAATTTCTGCCTTTCTGAAAGCAACAAAAAGTATAGGTGCTGTGGTTTATGTTGTATAACTACTCTTAAGCTAAGTGCCATAAGGTGACTGTGAAATAAGGGGTTCCGCTGCAGACTGTAGAAAAACCCAAATTATTGAATCAATGATAAAAGTCAAGTGCACTGGACATCCCAGTTGTTTTAATGAGCCTGTGGCAACATTTCTCATCCTAATATGAGTATGCTGGGAGTTGAGAGTGGGCTGAAAGGGACACTATTTTCAACAGAAGCATCTCTCAAAATTCACCAAAGATATGCTCCTGACGTTTCACCCTGTGTAAGCTATCCACTATGATTCAATTAGATCTCTTACATTGTTCGCTGGCTTTGGGTAAATTACACCTTTGATTTCTGGTCTAATGAAAAGGTGCTAATTACCTTTTTAAGTGCTCGTTTAATGCTCTGCAGTGACATAAAGCATTAGTGCAGCAGCCTTGGCTGCTGGAAACTTCCAGAGTGTTCTCCCCCACTGCTTTGTTTAATCAGCCTTTTCCCAGTTCTGCTTTCCTTTTCCTCACCCCCTTTAAGGCCTCTAAACACCGCTAGCTCTTCTGCAGATGAATAAATCTACTATATTGTTTGCTGAAATTGGCTGTCTCTTAGCATAATGAAAACAGAAACAGATCCAGCATAACCTAGAAGAGTCTCTCTCTTTGTCACATTCTGTATTTTTCTTCCTGTGTTTCAAATTAGTGGGATTTCTACCTCCATTGACTTCACAAAAGCACCGTTTTCTCCAGCAAATCTTGCTGAAGTCACAGGCTGTAGAATGTGGATAATATTGATTGTATAATAACACATCCTGCATTTCATTTTTCTGCCCTACCTACTCACACTCTTGTCAATAGAATTTAGAAGGCCAAATTTTTCAAAAGTACTGGATGAATAAGCACACAAATTCTATAGTTTGCTTTGAAATATTCCATTACAACTAAGTCAAATGTCCTAAGGAAATCCATTTAGAACAGTGTTTGGATACTTTTGCATAGAGTAGCGCATAAAGCAGCAGGCATACCAAATTCACGTACTTGATAACTGCAAGCCATAAAAAGATGGTGTCAATCTCCATACCAATTAAGCCTGCTTTAATTTTTCTAGTAGGATCATCATAGATGACATAGTGATGGTACTGCCTTACCAGCTAACCCCTTGTTGCAGCAAGCACAGCTTTTGTGGCTCCATTAACACTTAGCTCCCCAAGACAGAATAACCATCTCCTGTATTCTCAAGGAAGATGGAGTGCCTGTTATACTAGCTGTAATCTATAGTGTTAAAATGCCTAGACATACTGTGGGAAGAATTCACACCTGGAATTGTTTTTAAGTTGTGTAGGAAACTGCAGTGGGATTATTCAATGCCATGTCAGCTGTTTTGTTTGTAAACCAGTCCATTAGCTCCAGTCTTCTTCAACTTGCTGACCTGCAACCTTTTTCAGAATGAAATTTCCACCATTTTATGTGATTAACCATGCTCGCCAGGATTGTGGTGCACAATATATAGAGAGCACCAGAGTGTTGTTCAGGTGCGCTTGATCTCTATGGAAGCATGAAATTCTAAATAGATTCTCCTTCTCTGACATGTCCCCGCTTGAGATCCCACTGATACAAACAACAAGGGTATTCTGTGTTGGTGCAACATCTTTTCATTGGCTTACGAACGAATTCAAACCATAAAAGTCTGGCAAAATTTGATTTTGAGGAACATACATTTCAGCTCTAGCATCATGAACTTGCCATGTTTGACGGGATTTGAGACAGGATGTATGCAGAGCTGACAGAGACATACTCACAGGACTAACCTACCTGACAGAGCATCCCATCTGACCCATGGATTATTTTAGGAATGTTCCTTATTTGCCCCCTAAGCCATGAAGTTGGAAAGAGTACATGAACAATATGTGGAACAACTGCGTCCAATTCTGGGCACCGCAGTTGAAGGGAGATGTTGACAAGCTGGAAAGCATCCAGAGGAGGGCGACTAAAATGATTAAGGGTCTGGAGAACAAGCCCTATGAGGAGCGGCTTAAAGAGCTGGGCATGTTTAGGCTTAGAAGAGAAGGCTGAGAGGAGACATGATAGCCATGTACAAATACGTGAAGGGAAGTCATAGGGAGGAGGGAGCAAGCTTGTTTCCTGCTGCCCTGCAGACTAGGACGCGGAACAATGGCTTCAAACTGCAGGAAAGGAGATTCCACCTGAACATCAGGAAGAACTTCCTCACTGTGAGAGCTGTTCGACAGTGGAACTCTCTCCCCCGGGCTGTGGTGGAGGCTCCTTCTTTGGAGGCTTTTAAGCAGAGGCTGGATGGCCATCTGTCGGGGGTGCTTTGAATGCAATTTCCTGCTTCTTAGTGGGGGGTTGGACTGGATGGCCCATGAGGTCTCTTCCAACTCTACTATTCTATGATTCTATGATTCTATGAACTGATTTTTTAAATTGTTTAAAAAAAGCCCAGGCTTTATTTTAAAATTAAACAATACCCACTTTTATTCTACTCTAAGGACCTCATCCCATGAGCAGGGAGAAAGCAGGGAAAAGCAGAGGGAATAATCTTACTTCATTCCCTGTTGTTGAGGCCCATCTTCTGGGATGGCCAGCCACCCGACATGCTTCCCCATTTTCCCCGTCTTAAGCCATTTGGAGTTGGGTCCTGAAAATGTATTCTGGGCTCAGTTTCCAGAGTTCCATGGAGGCCCACCAGAAGTGCCCTTACATCATGTGATGTCCTCCATGGGACTTTGTATGCTAAGATGAGTCCAGATTGTATGGGATGAGGTCCCAAGCCATTTTCTGAAGAGTCAGACTAAATGTGTGAAACTACTGAGCAGCAGCAGCAGAAGTAGTGGGAGGGTAAGATTAATGGAGGATCTCTTAAGACAACAGCAATGGCACCATAGTTGACACCTATTAGTACTGCATAGAAGGAGGCATGGTAAACCTCCTTTTGAGTATTTTCACCACAAAAAACCTCTCTGATACAATCCAAAATGAAAGAGGAGATAATAATAATAATAATAATAATAATAATAATAATAATAATAATCATCATCATCATCATCATCATCATCATCATCATTATCATCATCTTTATTTTTATATCCCGCCCCATCTCCCCGAAGGGACTTGGGGCGGCTCACAACAGGGACAAGCCCGAAACAACGACACAACATATTTGACAAAAACTTAAAACATTTCAACGATACACAAAATAAAATAATGTAAAATACATTAAAATCCAAGCAGATACCAAGGAGATAGTGTCGGATGATAAAACTCCCAGGTTGAATGGGAGTCAACAGGTTACATTCAAAGCAGATGACAACTATGAGTACTGCTGCGGCTAATGATGCAACTTTACTCAGGTAAAATGTTTAGCTGTTGAAATGCTCAGAAGTTAAAAGAAAATCTGAAGCTACACAGTACATGTTATAGAAACAAAGAATTTGAGATCCTTGGATCGGAGGAGCTAGACATAATAAAGCAAGAAAAGGAATGTGTAAACATTGCAATACTTGGGGGTGAGCAAGCTAAGGTGGACAGGAATAGGAATTTTTTCAGATATATACAAAGTGTTTTACTCAGGAAAGGAAAATATAAGCATTCATAGACAAATATTAACAAGAGATGTAGCAAAAATATAATGCAAAGTCTGACTAAATCATACTAATAAGACTCGGGGAAAACCCATCAATATAACCATCATCAAAATTTATGCTACATCTACAGAGGCAGAAGGAGAAAAAATTTGAAAGATTCTATGCTAGAGTCTAGGGAATTTTGCCTAGGAGAGCAACTGACCAAATTTTATGAAGCTAACATATTCTTCAAGCAACATCGTCTGATAATATAGAAATCAGATAGATTATAGAATGGCAACACTGAAACTGGGTACTCTAGATCAGAGCTGCTTAAACCTTTTCTACTTGTAATATCTTTCTGCCTGAGAAATATTTATGTGAGCCCAAGTATATATCTCTCTATAAAAGTCAAAGTATGTCTGTCTATCTGTCTTTTTCTCTGTCCATCCATCTGTTTGTACCACAAGGGTTGTTGCTGTGACAATCCAGTGATGTCACGGAATTGCCTGTTGATAAGCCAAGTAGTAAATAAGTAAGTAAGTAAAAGTTTATTTGTATACCGCCCTCTCTCCTGAAAGGGACTCAGGGCGGTTTCCAATATAAAATCAGCATAAAACATTGTAAAATAAAACACTGAAAACACTATAAAACGCTATAAGAATTAAAAACAAAAAACAAAACATAACAATTGACTAAAACAATCACATAAACAGAAGGAATATAATCACTCAAATAACATATGAATCTGAAAAGAAAAAAGACCACTGGGATGGAGGAGAGGATGTGTTGCCACTGGGAAAGAAAAGTGACATATGTATGAGGGAGGCAGGGAAGAAGGAAAGCAACAAAGAGGGCCACAAAAACATTGTGAGGTTCTCAGAGCTGGAGAAGGGAGAAAGGGGAAGGGAAGGAATGAACGAAAGAAAGAGAGAAAAAGAGGAAAAGGAGAAGGAGGGCAGGAAGGAAGAGAAAGGGAAAAGTATGAGGGGAAGGAAAGAGAAGGAATGAATGAAAGCAAGAGGATAGTGGTTCCTCATTCATGAGCAATGCCAGATCGATATGATAGGAGGTATCTAATCAGATTTTTATTCATATTGGTCTGTTTTTATTAAATATGTTTTAGGGAATGAAAAAGTAAAACTATACAACCTTGTTGGTCAGGAATTTTGGATATGACATTTAAATTTTATGGTAAAGGAAATGATACTTGTTCAGGCCTTGAAGGTGGGGTTATGTGTTTGTAAGATGTTCATAGTTTTGTGTTCTGTTTCTATGTAACTTGTTAAAGTATGTAAATAAAAATTTATATTATAAAAATAATTAGAAATAGGAGGTATCTAAAATAGGTATAAGATCAAAGATTAATGATAATAAACCAGCATTTGTAAGGCTTTTTGTGGAGTACAGCTGAAGTATTTTCTCAATTTGTGGATCCCCCAGATGTTTGGGCCTTCAACTCCCAGAAATCCCAACAGCTGGTAAACAGGCTGGGATTTTTGGGAGTTGTAGGCAAGACACCTGGGGACCCACAGGTTGAGAACCACTGGTCTACAGAGTATACACTGCAAATTATTCCTAACAAATTTGTGCAAATGGGTGGCATTCAGAAACCTTTTACTATTGCCAATTTTTTGGACTCAAGATTGAGCTATTCAGGTCCCCAGGTTAAAAAGCAGTGCTCTAGATTAAGGAGGAAGTGTGAGGAAAGTGTAATGTTCTTTTCTGCTTCTATTGTAAATTGTCTCATTGGTAAGTCACCATTCAAACTATTGTAATATTACCACTTTGGACTAGCTCCACCATGTCTTACACTGGTTCCACTGCATCTTATCAGATCTGGATGCTGTACGCATGCAGATGTGTGTGTGTGTGGGGGGGGGGCAGGGGGAGGGAGTAAGTTACAAAAAAGAGCTTGCAGATGTCATTGGACTGGAACTCCAATAATCCCTCATTTAGTTATGCTGGCTAGGTTTTATGTAATGGGCTGCTCCTCCCATCTTGAACTCTAGTTTTTTTCACTCAGGGCCAGGATGTCCTCAGCATCTCCTGTCCTCTGCACCTGGATAAAATGTCCCCTTTCCTTCTACAAGCTACTGGCAATTACTGAGTGAATGTACACCCAGAATGACAACTGAAATACCATGAAAGCATGAAATGCTATCTGATCTTGGAAACCAAGTAGGGTGAGCTCTGGTTAGTACTTGAATGAAAGACTACTACTAGAGGCAGTGGTCTATATTTTAGAAGAGGGAAATGATAAGCCACCTGTGCTGTCGCGCCTGGGGCTATAACTCTTAGCTAAAGAGGCATGGACATGACATCTTTCCCCAGAGGATTGCTTCTTGCCCTCCTTTAGGGAAACTGGAACTCCCAAGGACCAAAACACTGTAGATAACTCAAAAACTGGTTTTATTGTTCACAAAAGGTTATCCCGATAAGCTGGAAGTTTCAAAGGGGTAAAGGAAAATATACATTACAGTCTTTGGTTGTCTTAACTCCAAGGAGCTCTGCAGCTGAGAAGCTTTTCCAGGTCCCTCTTTCTCAATGGCTGTGAATGCCATAGCAATCCTCAGCCTCAGTCCAAATGGCCTATGTTTGAAGACACAGTCTTCCTCTGATGCCAAAGAACTGATTGAAGGCTCTTGAGACTCCTCAACGTTGTCCAGGTTGACCCTGAACATGAAGCATAAATCTCAAGGGTAAGAACCTCAGAATTGGTGCTGAGATGTAACTTAATCGAGGGCTTTTAGAGCCAAGTCTCCCTCTCACATCCATCTGATAGAAAGCTTGATGGTGGAATGAAAAAGGAAACACTGTCCCACTCCAGGAAAGGGTGGAGTCAAACAATTGAGCTGAGGGAGCAATATAACTGGTGCAAACAACATTGATTGACAGCTATAAATAACCAATCAAACCAACTACATTTACAGGGTAAAAAGGCAAAATCAGGCATGATACAATTCAAATCTTGCAACTCCCAGTTCCACATAGAGATGGCGCCACTCGAGCCGTCACACTACCTCTGAGTATTCCTGGTTTATGAAATTCATGAGGTTAGCATTAGATGATAGATGACTTGAAGACACACTCACACATAACCAGAACATCTCATGAGAATTTTCTCTAGCTGTAGTATTTTCCTTATGGAATACTGTCTTTAAGGAAATGCACATGTGAAGGAGGGGGTGGGTGCCCTAGCTCAGTGCAGCCACTTACAACTCAGGAAAGGCTTTGAGGAGGAATTTTTTTTACAAAACAGTAGCTTGTTTGTATCAGAGGCCAGATAGGCAGAAGTCAAATAGAGTTTGTATTTCAGAGAGAGAGGAAAAAGCTCTCAAGCAGCTAGAGAGTCAACAGAAGAATCAGTCAGATGAGAAAACTGACTCTGGTTTTGGGGAGCTGTAAACGAACACAGCGTTCAGAGGTTAACATGTTGTTTCAGTCTATGGCTGTCTTCATCAAGCCTGATAAAGAGTGAGATCCCACTTACAACCATGAAATAACACAGCCACAGGAGCCCAAGGGCTGGGCCAGCCTGGAAAGGGGACCTGTCACCACAGAGTTCTACCAACACATCAAAGATTTTTAAAAAATAAGCTTCAAAATTAGTTTTGTAATTTCACCATATTTGGGAGTGTGGCCCTTGTTATAAATTTCCATTTGAATGTGTTTTAAGTTATTGTACTGTTTGATTTCTATTTATGATCACTTGGAAGGCACTAGGGTGGAAATATGAATGGGTGGATAGGTGCAATACAACTGATGATCAGTGATAATGCTGATGATGTTTTGACTAGCTGTTACCAGATGCTTTGCACTGCAAAATCTCTGTTTATGAACATGGTGAGGGGCCAGTTTATTCCCAGCTGGCCTGTGACAAAATGCATTTGTAAATCTTATGTCAGACTGGAGTTCATCAGAGCTTGACTATCTACATGTACACATACTGAGTTTCCTTCCATTAGATTCCCTTTTAAAATGTATTCCAACTTATTTCACTATTACTTCCAAAGAGTATAGTTGTCCTCGTTTGAGTACAGGATGTTATTTTCGGTTTTGACCAAGAAAGATCTTTCTCTTCCTGTTTTAAAAATAAAATAATTGTGAGATTGTTGCACAAGAACTAGAATGGCTCTGCTTCTACTTTTACGTCTTCCTTTTCTCCATACAAATTTCTATTACCATTTGACAAAAGGTTTTTTTTCTTTTTGCTAGCAAGATTATGTATAGTTTGATGTCCCACTATTTTCTCATAGAAAATAAGGCATTTTCCTTACTCACTGACACATTTCTTGCTCTTTAGACTTCTTCCCACATTAAGTCAACACAGACTGTGTATATCTTACATATCCTATATATGGATTGTGAATCTGTGCACTCCCTTTCCTGTTCTCTCTGCAGTCTGATGGAATCAATTTAAATAGTGTTTCCCAAATAGTTAGTATATAACACTGAAGCTTATTTTCTACATTTAAACTGGAGGCACATATAACTCTCTAGGCTGCCCTATGAACTTTCTTACACTTTACAAGCATTTTAGCAATAAAAAAACCCAAGGAAAATTAAATAGTTGGAAGAAACCACATGGGCCATCTAGTCATGCCATACAGGAAAAGCACCTTCAAAGTACTCCCTTTTTTTTGTTTCAGGAGTGACTTGAGAAACTACAAGTCACTTCTGGTCTGATAGAATTGGTCATCTTCAAGGAGATTTCCCAGGGGATGCCTGGATGTTTTACCATCCTGTGGGAGGCTTCTTTTATGTCCCCACGTGGGAAACTGGAGCTGACAGATGGCAGCTCACCCTGCTCCCCGGATTTGAACTGCCGACCTTTCAGTCAGCAGTCCTGCCGGCACAAGGCTTTAACCCATTGCGCCACCGGGGGCTCTGACAGATGGTTACCCAGCATCTGTTTAAAAGCCTCCAAGGAGGGAGCTTCCAACACATTTCGGGGTAGTGAGTGTTGCTGTTGAACAACATGTATGGTCAGGAAGTTCTTCCTAATGTTCAGGTGGAATCTCCTGTAATTTGAACCCATTGCTCCTAGTCCTAGTTCACAGGGCAAGCTTTTCCCTTCTCCTTATGACATCCTTTCACATATTTATACATGGCCATCATGTCTTCCCTCAACCTTCTCTTCTGCAGGCTAAACATTCCCAGTTCTTTAAGATGCTCCTCATAGGTCATGGTCTCCAGACCATTTTAGTTGCTCTCCTTTGGACACATTCCAGTTTGTCAATATCTCTTTTGAACTGTGGTACCCAGAATTGGACACCATATCCCAGATGAGGTCTAACCAAAGCAGAATCGAAAGGCATGGTGACTTCAATTGATATAGACACTATACTTCTTTTGATGCAGCCCAATATCCCATGCATCACACTGTTGGCTCAACTTATTGTCCATGAAAACTCCAAGATCCTTTTCACATGTACTGTTGTTGAGCTAGGCATCGCCCATTCTATATCTTTGGACTTCATTTTTTATGCCTAAGTGTAGTATCTTACATTTGTCCTTGTTGAAATTCATACGCCCATCTGTATTTTAGAATGTGTTTTATGAATGTTCGATGTAAGTTAATAATTTTAACTGTTTTATAGTGTATTGTACAATTTTTATATATGTGTTTTATTGTAAGCTGCCCTGAGTCCCCTGTTGGGTGAGAAGGGCGGGATATAAATATTGTAATAAATAAATAATAATAAATAATAAATTTTGGCCCAACTCTTCAATCTGTTAAGGTCATTTTGAATTCTGATCCTGTCTTCTGGAGTGCTAGCCCTTCTACAAACTTGATAAACATGCCTCTAAACCTTCATCTAAGTCATTAATAAAAATGCTGAACAGTACTGGGCCCAGGATGAACCCTATGGCACTCCACTACTCACTTCTTTTCAGGATGAAAAGTACGTATAAAGTACGAAAATGTACTTTATAAATAACAAATAATGCATAAATATAAATTTATACTTTGTTATTTATAAATGGACATTCCCATGGAACACTAAAATATCAACTTTAAAATGGTAGAAGCACAAAGTTGTGGCAAGGAAGCACAAGCACCAAGTGAAGAGGTAGAAACATTTTTTTTCTTATTGTACTCATTCTAGCCTCCCTCCCTCTCTTGCTCTCTCTCTCCTTCTCTCTTCATGAAGTCAAACATATCAGGAATAAAAAAAAACACACAAAATCAACTGACTCAAAGTTCCTCAAAGTGGATAAGAGCAAAGTGGACAACAATCTCCCAAAGCAGACAATGGCATAAGGTATGAGGCACAGATGATGCTCCCTTGAAGCCCTAAAGCCCTGTGTTCTCACACTAGCACTCCTTCTGAAACAGGCTCTTACATCAAAATGCTGCTCTTATGTCAAAGCAAAACCTGGGGTGAGCAACAACTCTTAACTCAAAATGCTCTTAAGTTGTGACACACTTACATACAAGTTCCACTGTATTTACAAATAAAGACACCACTCACCTCATAAAGAAATTAGATTCTATGAAGTGCTTCCTCTGGAACATTTCAATGCTTTGGGAAGTAGAGAGACAAATAGCCTTTTAGATTTCCTTCATCTATTTATTTTGAAAATAGGTGCTTTTGCAAGAAGATTGGGATACTGAGAGTGAATGATGAGGACTAGTTGCAGGAAACAACCAATATTATTTTCAATATCTGAATCATAGTTCCATTTGCTGGAATTCCCTTTCATCTATATTTAGAAATTGCCAGAGCTAAGCATAGATACATCTCAAAAGTCTGTTTGGTTAACATAGTTATTTCCATGGATGCTGCATCCATCTGTTTTGCTGTCTGTCATATTATTGTTTAAAAGGCTGATGTATCACACACAGCTCATAGGAAAGGAGTCCTGAGAGCTGACAAGGCTTCAGCACTTATGTCCCGTTTAATTATCTTCATATGCATTAAACCAGTTCCAGGAGGGAATGTTAGTTCTGTCAGACAGTGAAATCTGTATTTTGTTGATGCCAGTTTCTCTCCCCAATACCTAAGAAGCAGTTACATTATATTATAGTTGTAACCTATAGTTGACTTTCTATTACTGTTTTTATTGCTGATTTGATGTTTTATTGTTGATTGATCTGTTTTATTGTTGATTGATCTGTTTTATTGTTTGCTTGCTTTTATATTGTTGTTCCGGGCTTGGCCCCATGTAAGCCATCCCGAGTCCCTTCGGGGAGATGGGGTGGGGTATAAGAATAAAGTTATTATTATTATTATTATTATTATTATTATTATTAGTAGTAGTAGTAGTAGTAGTAGTAGTATATGGATAGCATCAATTTTTTGGTTCCTTTCATGGTTACAAGAGTGTAGTTTCACTAAATGGTGGAGAAAGAATATCACATGTGTGGGCTGTTGTGTGGAAATGTAACTATTAGGACCTCATCACATTTACACTTTTTTTTACAACAAGATGCATGCAGGATCATGACAAGACACATACACATACATTTCTTAATGTTTAAAGTAATCCGGTTTGACTCATCAAACCACATAAGATTTGCTCTTACCAGTTCATTGTAATGACAAATCCCGGGGTCGGTAGGGACCGCCCACAGACATGCCCCCAAAGAAGATGTCACAGCACAGGGGGCAGAATGCTTACTGTTTCACCAATCAGCATATTTCATTTAATTTATATTTAAAAACATTATATGAAACCCGTGTCCAAATACTATATTTCTGCCACCTTTTGCACACAGGTTCCAATGGGTTGATGACGACAGGGGACAAACGTCATTTGATAGGACCCATTGAGATTTGTATGCAAACGAGCTCAGAAACAGACTATCTCTTAATGTGATCAGGTAACGAATGTAGTTACTTTTGAGAACTGGAAAAGGAAAGCCTTCATTATTATGATAGCAATAATAACCAAGGGGCTCATGACTATATCTGTAATCAACTACTTTCAAAAAGTAACTTCCCTACTTCATTCTTGTCCCCAAACCATAATTAGTGAAACTGTTATAAGGAGATGAACAAATATGATATACCACCTTCTGTAGGCCTATTCATGTGAATTAAACCACACATAAGCTGATTGTTAGACAGGTTCTGCCTGACAGCACCCAAAGGGGAGACAACTGAATTTTGTATAGTTTACCAATTACTTCCCCTTTTATTAATTCGCTCTTTAAATTCATATAGTAACATTCATAGCTGAGTCACTATTGCAGGCAAGTTAATCCCCTTCCCCAGTGATTACTATGTACATTTTAATTTTAGTGCCATATATAGAAATAAGAAAATCTCCTGTGGCATAGAACTGAGTATGTATCTTTGAGACAAATCTGTCAAGATGATCTACATTCAAGGTTAGAAGATTCTTTCACCCATATAAGTTTCACATCATGTGTAAGCTTGGCAATAATAATAATAATAATAATAATAATAATAATAATAATTTATTTGTATACCGCTTTATCTCCCCGAAGGGACTCAGGGTGCAACCAGTGCAAAACAACATACAATATACAATAACTTAATACAGTAAAAGCACATCATCAAAACAATACACAAAATTTTGGTTAAAATTAGCAATAAATAAAATAAACATTCACAGTCTCTCGGGAATCTTTTGATGGTATCAAACGCTGCTGAAATGTCTAGGAGAACCAGTAGGGATACACTCCCCCTATCTAGCTCTCTGTGGAGGTCATCCACCAAGGCGACCAAAGCTGTCTCAGTCCCGTGGCCAGGCCTGAAACCAGACTGCGACAAATCTAGATAATCGGTCTCAACCAAGAATTCCTGGAGCTGAGGAGCCACCACTTTGCCCAAAAATGGGAAGTTGGAGATTGGTTGATAGTTGTTCAATAATGATGAATCCAAGGATGTGTTGTCGAAGGCTTTCATGGCTGGGATCACAAGGTTGCTGTATGTTTTCCGGGCTGTATGGCCATGTTCTAGAAATATTCTCTCCTGATGTTTTGCCCACATCTAAGGCAGGCATCCTCAGAGATTGTGAGGTATGGAGAAACTAAGCAAGGAAGGTTTATATATATATCTGTGGAAAATCCAGGGTGAGAGAAGAACTCTTTGTCAGTTGGAGGCCAGTGTGAACGTTCTGGATTATCAAACACATTTTTGTAGTCAATGTTTTCAATGCATTGTGATATTTTGGTGCTAAATTCGTAAATACGGTAATTATTACATAGCATTAATGTGTAATAAACTACTTTTTCTGTCAAATGTGTTGTATAACATGATGTTTTGGTGCTTAATTTGTAAAATCATAACCTATTTTGATGTTTAATCGGCTTTTTCTTAATCTCTCCTTATTATCCAACATATTCGCTTATCCAATAATAATAATAATAATAATAATAATAATAATAATAATAATAATAATTTTATTTTTATACCCCGACCCATCTCCCCAAGGGGACTTGGGGCGGCTTACGTGGGGCCAAGCCCAGGCAACAAACAATATAAAACTCAGCAATAAAAAACAAATCATAAACAAATAAAATCACATATACCAATAAGCAATAAACACACTTTGATAAAAATCTGGGTTGGCTCCTAAAAAGGTTAGTGGGCCAGAAAAGTGCAAATAGTTTTATACAGTACAGAATAGGAAAGAGGTAGGTACCAGGGACTATTATCCCATTAAGGTGCTAGAGGAGGCATATACCCAAAGACTATATACGGCAAGGAGTAAAAATGCTATACAAATAGAATGGACAAACAGGGCAATTTCAAACTAAGGAAATCAGTCGCCAAAAGCTTGTTGGAAGAGCCAAGTTTTCAGACTCTTCTGAAAAATAAGGAAGGTAGCCAGCCCGTTTATGTTGGATAAGTGAGATTCTACTGTAGATCTTACAATTGCTTTTTTGAGGCAAGATGGCCTCTGATGGATAGAAGCATTTATAATTCCCATAAACCAATCAACCAACCCCCCCCCCCACTGGCAAGTTTAATAAGCCAGGATGGGCAAGGATCTAGAACACAAGTGGTCGTTCTCACCGCTCCAAGAATTTTGTCAACGTCATCAGGCTGAACAAGTTGAAACAAATCCAACAAAACCTGACAGACAAGTGCCTCTGTTACATCCCTTGGCTCTGTATTAAGGTAGGCGTCTAAGTCAGAGCGTATCCGAGCGACTTCATCTGCAAAATGATGTGCAAACTCGCCACGTCGGGTTGCCAGGTGATCAAGGGGCCACTCCCCCGATGAGGAAGGAGGAGCACCCTGACCACCTGAAACAACTCTGCTGGTTGCAGACGCAATGCGGGCAGTCAAGAAAGTCTTTCTGGCTGCTCTCATTGCCATGGAGTAGGCCTTAAGAGAGGCTCTAGCCCGTGTTCGGTTGGATGCTCTTCGAGTCCTCCGCCAGTGGCTCTCTACCCTGTTTCCCCGAAAATAAGACAGGGTCTTATATTAATTTTTGCTCCCAAAGATGCACTAGGTCTTATTTTCAGGGGATGTCTTCTTTTCCATGAAGAAGAGCTCACATTTATTGTTGAACAACAAAATGAACATTTATTATATACTGTAAAGTAGTTGTCATCACAAACCAGCATAACCAGACAAACTGTGAATCCTATCAAGAATTTCTTGTTACTACCATTATTTACATGTGCAACAATCTATGGTACCTCTTGCAGTTTAGGTTTCACAAGGTTTCCACTCTGATTTCTCTCTATTCTAGTTTCAATGTAGTCATGAATGATGAATAATATAATATACTATAATAATAATATGATAATATAATAATAATATAATGATATACAATATATTAATTAGATAATATAATAATAGGATATAATAATAACAGAATATGATAATAATATGGTATTAATAGGATAATATAATAATGGGATATAATAACAGAATAGCATAATAATATAATAATAATAATAATAGGATAATATAATAGAATAATAGAATGGAATAGAATGATATAAAATATATTAATAGGATAATATATAATGGAATATAATAATAATAACAGAATATGTTAATAATGATAAAATAATAATATGATAATATAATAGAATAATAGTATAGAATATAATGATATAAAATATATTAATAGGATAATATAAAATGGAATATAATAATAACAGAATAATAATATAATATGAAAATATAATAGAATAATAATAGAATAATAATATAATGATATAATAATAATAATAGAAAAATATAATATAATGATATAAAATATATTAATAGGATAATATAATAATGGGATATAATAATAGTAACAGAATATGATGATAATAATATGGCAATAGAATAATAGTATAAAATAATGTTTCAGGGCATAGGATAGGAATAAGGATGAGAGGAGAATCCCAATGCGTCCTGTACCTTTAAGGAGCACAGAAGCCTTGGGGACGAGTGGAAAGCCCTCTTCCTTCCCTCCCACCCTCCCTTGCCCGGGCTCCAGGAGCCAATCAGAAGCCTCTGGGAAGAAGGCAGCATGGCCAGGACAGAGAGAAGGAAGAAACGGCAGCGCAGCAGCAGCAGCAGCCACGGAAGGTTCTTCAAGCCGAGGCTGGGGGACAGGCAAGGAAAGGCAAGGCAGGGAGGAAGGCACAGAAAGCAAGCACTTTCCCTCCCTCCTTCCCTCCGGTGTGTGTATGAGTGCTGCTTTAGCCCTGCAGCCATGTTTCCCAATGGAACTCTGCTGCAGCCTTAGTTGCTAGGTCTTACTTTCAGGGGAGGCCTTATATTTGGCAATCCCCCCAAACCCCTGCTAGGTCTTATTCTTTGGGGAGGTCTTATTTTCGGGGAAACATGGTAGCCCCCACCTTGTATGCTTCATCACTGCCAGCTCCCTGGTGAACCAGTGGGCTGTTTTGGGATGTTACGACAAGAGGGGGACACTTAGGGGCAATCGTATCTACCGCCTTAGTCACCTCTGAGTTATAGAGGTCTACCAGAACATCGACAGCATCGTCAGCCAGCATGGCAGAAAAGTCCCCAAAGACTTTAGGAATCCATCCGGATTCATAAGCCTCCTGGGGTGGACCAACTTAATGGGTCCTCCACCCCTGTGGAAGTTAGAGGCTACGATTAGTCGTTGAGACTCCAAATCCAAGCCAGAGACCACCCCTGTGAGCTCTGGCAGAGAGACTGCTGTGTTGCGGGGTAGTCGGTACACTGTAGATGTGGATGTGCAATAACAAATTACCCTTGAAGTAAGGAGCCCCTGGTGGTGCAGTGGGTTAAACCCTTGTGCCCGTAGGACTGATGACTTGAAGGTTGGGTTGCTGACCTGAAGGTTGCTGGTTTGAATCCAACCTGGGGAGAGCGCAGATGAGCTCCCTCTATCAGCTCCAGCTCCATGTGGGGACATGAGAGAAGCCTCCCACAAGGATGTTAAAAACATCAAAACATATGGGCGTCCCCTGGGCAATGTCCTTGCAGATGGCTAATTCTCTCACACCAGAAGTGACTTGCAGTTTCTCAAGTTGCTCCTGACACACACATACACAAATCCTTGAGGTAGCAGGGATACTACCAGAAAGAAAGAGCAGTCATACACGTCAAAGCTGCCAGCTTTTCTTGGATGACCATTAGACTTGGTGTAGTGTTTGCATGATGATCTAAGCACATAGGGGATATGTATAGGACAAAGATTTATCATTGCAAACAGATTGTTCTGAGCAATAATTTGAGAGGTATCACCTTAAAATCAGGGCAACATTGCCTACTCTGCACCAACTTCGGGCCCACAATCAACTACAAATGAATTTGCTATTTCATATGACACTAGAAGCAACAAAAATTATTTTATTTATTTGCAACATTTATATCCCACCCTTCTTACCCCGAATGGGACTCAGGTACAAAACTTCCAGAATTTTTTGAAAACAAAGAGGCATGTTATTTCTTTTAAAAACAAATTGTTCTCCAGAATTATGTTAGCTGGAAATCAGCTTAAATGACATGTAGACACCAGATCCCATCTGATTTCAGAAGCTAAGGAGATCGGGCCCATTTGGTACTTGGCTGGGGGACAGTTAACTATGTTGCAAAGGAAGGCAATGACAAACCACTATTGAACATTTTGTGCCTAAGAAAACCCAATGTCACCATATGTCAACTTGAAGGCACACACACATATTTCCCGCAACCATTGTTTCAAAATAAATTCCAAGTTTAATTGTTACTATAGCACTGCCAAAAACCAGCTGGGCAGAAGGAAAATCAGATGCAGTGGTTGCACGGGGAGAAAAATGAGTAGAGGGCTGCATGCCACCCATCCTAGCTTTGAACTGAGCTTAGAAGCAAACCAAAAAGTAACAGAGCTTTTTAAATATGAAGGCGCTATATTCCAGAAAGGCAGGAGAAAGACCTAAGCACATATGTGCTGCCTGGAAAGGTTCAGAGCCTGTTGCCACAAGCCAACTCTTCCTCCATCCACACTGCCATGTGTGCTTTTGAAATATAGATGCTCACATGAAGAGGGCTAGTTGGTTGTCTATATTCTAAGTTCTTGTCGTCAAGCAGACTTTCACCAGATGTAAAAACTCCTCAACTCCACAGGCTCTCTGGAGTTGTGTCAGCTCGCAACAGCACTAAGCAGGCTGAGAGCTGGGAGCAAATATGCTTGTCCTGCTGCTTTCAATGATCTTCAAACTGAAGCCACTCTTTAGAAATCAGTTAGCACTTTGTTTCTTATCACAGTAGCAGCAACTACAGCATTTGGCTGGAAACAGCTGAAAGGGTAGAGGAAAACAACTATAGAGCAGAAAGACAGGAAATATACTTTCTGTGTGTAAAAATGTGGGGTTAATTCAGCCAGCTTTCTGGGATCTTCACTGCAAATATTTTGACAGAATACAACCTTAGGAAGGGGGGCTGATCTTAATTTCAGATGGAAAGTCAGCTAAATAAGTTAGTGAATTCCATCATTAGTTTGAGTCAAACTTAATTAAAAATAAACACTAAACCAAAACAGCTGGATCTAGGAAGTGGGGCCGACCTCTGCACTGGATGTTTTCCTGTGCTCCACTCAACCAATTGATCATCCGTTTCCACTTAAAGCAGACCAGAAGATCTGACAGGCAAACTACAACCAATTATATCTTCTGAACATTATCTGACAGTACCAGATTAAAGTTAAACCTGATTGCTCAGAAGCAAATCTTACTAATTTATCACTTTTACTAATTTAACTGATGTACTGAAGTTGCAACCAAAATAGAGTATTTATATGAATGATATTTCCATGAAATGGCTGGGGATCTGTATGGAAATGTCCTGATTACATCTGCTCCTACCTTACTTTCTTTGCTTCTTCCATCTCCTGGAACTCTTCCATTGGCTTCTGCCTCATGCCTCTGTTCAGACCTCGATCTCTGTCTCTCATCCCACTCAGTCCTGTTGAGCTGAGGCCCACTCCTGTTGCCATGTGAATGAATAAGCAACCTTTGTGACATCAGCATCCATTAGCCCAATCTCTGTTCTTGTCTAAATCTCTTAATCAGGGATGCAGATTTGTTCTGATTTATGAGTGGAGGAATCTACTAATGTGTAAATTACCTGGATATTGCAGAGCCAGTTGCACTAACCCAGCACCCTTATATTTGCCTTCCTATTGGTGGCTGAGTTTAGTGTGTGTCATCTGTTGACTTATGGTGACCCCACAAATTTCATAGGATTTTCTCAAGCAAGTAACAGCCTGAGAGTTTCACTATTTACATCTATAGAAAAAATACTACAGTACCTGATTTTCCTTAACAGTTTCCCATCCAAGTAGTAAACAGGATTGACCCCTATTAGCTTCCCAGGTCAGACAGGATATACTTAAGGATGTACCTAAGCCCAGGTGACTAATAAAATGCAAAGCCTTTATATCAGACACAGCCTTCTGATAAAAATCTAAGAACAATTCTATCTGCTATATGCTGATAATTTCCTACAGAGTAGGGAATAACTACTAAGCTTCTGTATCCCTCCCACCAAGGCCTTGTTGGGATGAGGAAAGTGAGGCTTTCAAAATGCTGTTGGATGGCAATGTCTAGCATTCCTCATTATTGGTTATGTTGATTATATGCAGCTGATAGGATTTGTAATTCAACAACACCTGAATTGGATCATGATTCCTGCCTCTAGTACAGCCAGATAATGTGAGCAATCAGGATAAAATCAATGGAATAAATAACTACAGCCACAGCATAGACTGGCCATCTGAGGAGTCAACAGGATTTTTTCTGCTCTGACATCTATCAACATATCTAATAGCATCATAGGGTAACTCTGAAGTCATGGAGAGACACAAGAAGACATGATTGAAGCATTTCTGAGGTGTTCCCAGGTACATTCATATTCAATTCAATGGTAAGGGATTCTGTTCAAAAGCCACATCATTCATAACAAATGTCTGAACCACTTTAACTATGGAATCTTGATATTTGTAGTTTTGTGAGGTACTAGAGCTTTCCAGCAAAGAAATCAAAATAATTTACAAAATTATAAAACTCACAATTCTATAGGATGGAGATGTGATAGTTAAAATAGTATCAAAGTGTTACAGTTAACATGAAGCACATCAGTTGCTTTGATTCACATTGTTTCGACTTGCATGGCTATCACAAGAACTTGCAGGCAGGTAAGCTTATAAGCAGGCATGCTATCATGATATAAAGGTGTCCCAAAGTACTCCATACATAAGGGAAAAAATCTCATATATTTTTAAATTTATATATTCAAGGAGGTGGCCAACACATAGAGAATATTTTGTGATTCTTTTGTAAAAATTTGCAATTGATATTTTGTAAATCAAGGTACATTTTGCTACAATTTCCCATTTACCGATGTATGGTGCCTTTTCGGATACCTTGTGCACATCAGAATATATAAATGGCAAGGTATACCAGATATCTCCTGCCAACCTAGCAGTTCGAAAACATGCAAATGTGAGTAGATTAATAGGTACTGCTCCGGCAGGAAGGTAACGGTGCTCCATGCAGTCATGCTGGCCACATGACCTTGGAGGTGTCTATGGACAACGCCGGCTCTTCGGCTTAGAAATGGAGATGAGCACCAACCCCCAGAGTCAGACATGACTGGACTTAATGTCAGGGGAAAACCATTACCTTTTTTTTTTTTTTACCAGATATAGTGTCAGTTCATAAACACTGAAGTGCATCAAAATGGGGCAGCTGGAAGTTGTGACTTTGATAGGACAAGATTAGAGCCATATATATTTTGAAATATATTATTCTGCACTATTACAATGAAAATGTTTAAGGAATAATGCACATCTTGATTCAGGAAGAAATCTGGATAAAAGAGAAAGTTTGCTGCCATATTTTACACTTGACACCTTTTGAACTGACGAATGGGGGCCATAGGGGAAAAATTTTGCCTGATGACTAGGGCTCTCCTTCTATCGTAATAAATTTCCTTGATATAGGGGGAGAAAGTAAAACAAATAAAGGGATACTATTACAAGAAGCAGCAGTACTACCTGATCACAAACATTAGTAAACGATCATGAAACAGTAGTTTTTATATAAAGTGATATTTAATATTTCACAACCTTTACTTACCCATTGCTGTATACATTTACAGAGAGGAAAAAAGTGACAAATGTAACATGGTTTTTTTTTAATGTAGAAAAGAATGTTTTCTGGCTAGGAAGCAGAATTTTCTGTGCAGAAAACAACCTTCCTATGCAAAAATATTTTTCTGTGCAGTGTTTTCTCTGTAAAGCTTCACAAGTGCTAATTTTGTGATGAAACTTTCCAATTACAGCCTTTTGGTGTAGTAAAAAGCATTGTTTGTGCACTTACATTAATATGGAAATATTTTTGTGGAGAAAATGTTATTTTGAGAACAGAAAACTGCATGCAAATTATGTCCTGAACTATAAAGATTCCAATGATTGCAGCAATTGGTAGAGCTCCCATTTATTTATTTATTTATTTACTTACAGTATTTATATTCCGCCCTTCTCACCCCGAAGGGGACTCAGGGCGGATCACATTATGTACATATAGGGCAAACATTCAATGCCCATAAACACATCAAACCGAGACAGAGACAGAGACAACAGACAGACAGATGCAGAGGCAATTTAACCTTCTCCTGAGGGGATGTTCGATTCTGGCCACAGGGGGGAGCAGCTGCTTCATCATCCACTCTGATGGCACTTCCTCACTTCCTCATTCCAACGTTGTAAATTAGTTAAACTTGCCTCCCCACTTTTTATAAGTGGTACCTTATTTCCTACTTGATAGATGCAACTATCTTTCGGGTTGCTAGGTCAGCAACGAGCAGGGGCTATATTTTATTTTTAATTGATGGGTGCTCACCCCGCCACGGGCTGGCCTCAAACTCATGACAGCTTGGTCAGAGTGATTTATTGCAGCAGCTGTTTACCAGCCTGCGCCATAGCCCGGCACCTCAAGAGTAATATTTAAGAAGAGTAACATGCTGAAAAATGTTATAATTGTACAAAACATGGCTATTACAAAGAAATACTGTACCTACCTACATTCCATTGGATTTTTAAAATATATATCAGGCTACAATCCTGTATACATTCACTTAATAGTGAGTCCTGCAGAACCCATTGGGAGTTATTACTGGAAAGGCAACACAGTTCTACAGCAGTGGTTCCCAAGCTGTGGTCCATGGACCACCAGTGGTCCCCAAGAACTAAAATATGGTTCTCGACCTCACCATTGCTACATCGTTGCAATGAGAGTAACTGGCCTCGGAAAACCCTCTTATAGTGCCAAGGCAATAGGGATGTTGGGACAGGAGAGTCTGACTACCCACGAAATGATAACAAGCCTCCTGACTGCTCCTTCTCCTCCTCCCTCCCCCCCTCTCCCGCTGAGCAGAGTCGTTCCATATGGTGCCTGGAAACAGGGAAGCCTTGGTGTCTTCATTTTTAGGCCTGTTCCTGGGGTTATTTGGGGTGCTGATTCAGAAACTTGCATTGGACAGACAACATCAGCTCTAGATTATTAAATATGGTTTTCTGTAGGCGAGCAGATGGCGACTACTGGATGGCATATGTTCTGTATCAGAAAATAGAGCTGATGTGGTCTAACCAATGCAAATTTCTGAACCAGCACCCCAAATAACCAAACTGAATCTAAAGTTGAACAAAACCTGATTGATGACCATTTTGGTACTAATGTTGGAGAGTGGTCCCTGATCAAAGTGGTCCCTGGTCAGAAAAAAGTTGGGAAACACTGTTATACAGGAAAAAAAAACCCCTCTCTCAAAATTAGTTTACAGCAAAATTTCTCCTGTTGTTTGAGATCTACAAGTCACAGTTTCTTTTCTGTGCCACCATGTATGCCTTGCACTCAGTGTGGATTAGCAAATCAAATGCAAAGAAATGGAGAAAAGAAAACCAGCAAAACTAAGCCTTAAAATACAAAGTATAAGTAATTCTCAAAAACAATTTTTAAAAAATCAGAACTAAGAGAAGGAAGGAAAAAATCAAGGCAGACTGCTTTTCTGTGGTCTTGTTTCTATTTTCAGAAAATTAGAGCTGGGGGGGGGGGGTGTTATAATTAAAAAGGTATTGTCCCAAGCAGTGCCACTATAAAGTGGCAGGGCTGCTCTCTTTACTTGTTGGTTTTTGCAAGGGATACACATTCCTTTTGATTACTTCAAGCAGCAGTTAGGAGCCACACAGTATAGGATTTAGTATTTCAAATCTAAGAAATTCTGGGGCAGTTTGCTTTTACCTGAGCATACTTGCAATGGCAAGAAACTGCCCCTTTCACCCCTCTTACCTCTGTTGAATTGAGTGAAAATTACTTTCATTTAATATATTGAGGATGAAGGAGGAACGTGGGAGAAGAAGACAGAAACTGGGGCATTTAAAATAGTTGAGAAAACAGGATGGCAAACCTGGAAAGTTTTGCCATCCTGTTTTATTTTATTCCTCTTTGGCAGTTTCCTCTGTTGGTTGAAAATCAATGTTTAAAATCAGCAGAGGCCTTGATTTCTGTCAGGTAGTCCTCTGTTTATCTATCTACCTATGTTTCATCCATCTATTTATCTAATCTGTTTAATTATAAGCATGGTTTAAATAAACATGATCTACCCAGTTAAAAAACAACAGCAGCAAACTACTTAGGTCATATGATAAGACCTAATCAGTCTTACCCTATTGTGTTAAGGCTCAATGAAAGAGCTGCTAATTATTTTAGCAAGTGCAAGGCCAGCATTTTTTAATTGCATTCTTGAGAAGCAGGATGGCCTGTCATTAGAGTAGAGGCACTGACTATATCAACACCAAATTTTTATTACATTGCAAGTATATAAAACAAGGGCTTTCTGTTTTGGAACAATACTCTTCACACTGTATTGATTTACTTTTATTGACCTTTAATAAAAAATGTATAAGTTGAAAGTGTTTTCCCAAACAGTATAAATTAATCGTTATTGTGCCACAGAAAACAAGAAACTGCACTGCAGTAATTAACATTTCCTGGCACTATATCTGAAAGAGCATGTTACAGAAATAGGCCTCAAGGTGTTGTGAAAGTTTAAGAATGTAGCCAGCACTCACATATGCCAGTTGACCAGTCTTATCCCCATCAGCAACAAAACACAACAACACAGAAGGCAAGATCAAAAAAGTGTTAGTAAACTGGCTAGAAAAATGCAGGGCAAGAGTGCATCTCACGTCTTGACGTTATGCTCTATTGTTTCAACTCACAGGAGATTGCTAAATCAAAGCCATGCAACAATGGGCTAGTTGGTACTGAAAATTGGTAGGTTCTTCTTTGCTGGAGGAATTAACAGGAAATTAACACAGGAAATTAACAGTCGACTGTCAGAGATACTTTTGTTCCGCCCTGCACTGCTGGTTATACAAGAGCTGGACTTAGGATTCTCTGATCCTAGAACCTGCCTCAAGTTGAAGGAGAGGGTTGCACAGAAAAGTCCTTTTTTCAGACAGTATCCTGGACCTCACACATCTAAAGACTGGTTCACAGAGGGTCCTACAAATGCTCCAGGAGTGCATCTTTTCTCACACTTTCTCAAACTGCAACTGACACCAGGGTTCAATGAGAGGGAGCAGCCAATGTGGGAAAACACTGAACAGCCATAGTTTTTAGTCCCAGAAGATCCCTGTGTAAAAAGCTTTGTAGCTTTTTGTCACCTTATTGCTAACTTTCCCCAGTTCTGTTCCCAGCCTCTTTATTCCATCCTAAATGGTTGAATTCCCACTATAAACTCTTTTCTTACTCTGAGTCACGTGTAATATGCACTATTCTTACAAGGCAAATGATAAAATTGTCTCGTGTTCCTTTAGTTTTGTTAACCTGATTCTTTAACCTTTGAATGATTGATTTTGTGTTGTTCTCTTTTACATTTTTCTTCATTCTATAGCTCTCTGTCACTCTCTTTTCTCTCTCTTTCTGCACCTCAAATTTCTGTTTAACATCTTTCTCTTTTCTTTCTTTTCTATCATTCCAACTCCTACTTACATCCATAATCTCCACCATTTAAAGGTCTCTCTTTTTCTAGCCTTCACAGTTCGAAAATGTGCCAATGTGAGTAGATCAATAGGTACCGCTCCAGTGGGAAGGTAATGGCGCTCCATGCAGTCATGCCGGCCACATGACCTTGGAGGTGTCTCTACGGACAACGCCGGCTCTTCGGCTTAGAAATGGAGATGAGCACCAACCCCCAGAGTCAGACATGACTGGAGTTAACGTCAGGGGAAAACCTTTATCTTTACTTCCTTTCCCCACAGAATTCCCCCACAAACCTAGTCTAAACTTCCTTTCCTTTCTAATATTTTCCCCTCTCCCATTCTATGACTACAATTCTGGGATGAGCCTCTTCCCCTTCACTTCTATTTGTCCTATTTACACTAACCATTTAATGTAGTTTCAGAGTAGTATTGAAGGAAATATTTGCACTATGCAGATTATTATATAGAAAATTCTGGAATCAGTATGCAGCCAAGATAGTGATTACATAAACCATAGAGTGATGATACCCATTAAGGATTTCCTTTGCTATGCTTCTGTGGGAGTTTGTTGCCTGCCCATCACTTCAAACTGTATTAAATCATCAGCTAGCTTCAGACTGCATTAAATAATCACTGTAGATGGGATCTTTGTCTCTTTTTCCTTCTCTTACATCCCTACATCTTTTCCTCCTTCTACATCCTCACATTCTTGCATTTCTCTTCTGTTATAATGCATACAATGGTTAGAGATCTTGATTTAAGGCATAAACTAATCAACGTCTTGAAGAAAGAAACAAAGCTTTCTTACAGGAACACCATTCTAAGACCGGAAAGTTACTCAGGGTGCTGATCTAATCTTGGAGGATCAAAAGAGGACTTATGGGAAGAAGAAGTGGATTAATCTCTAAGAGTATCAGTTTACATCAGGGTCAGGATATATAGACACAGAGGGTGGACACTTCAAGGACCTCTTCACACTGGCAGTCACTGGCAAAATGGCAGGTGCGTGGAGCTCCCTGTGGCAGCCCACACACTCTCCCCCCCTTCGCCTATCAGACTGGAGGAACTAGACAAAACGCGTTGGCACCCTGTCCCCGTCCCCATCAGATGGGGTAAAGGGCAACAATGCTCATTGCCCCTTCCCCATCTGATGGGTATAATGGCTGAAAAATGCAGGTAGCTCAATTGGAGCTACCTGAAAAACACTTACCAAGGTGTTGTGGGTTCGAGGATAAATGGTACAAGGCCTGCTGAATGTCATGTGATGGCAATCGGCAGGACCCATCCCCAAAGTGTTGCAAGGGGCCAAAATGCCCCCGTGTGATAAGGTGGCAGGTCACTCAAAATTATAATTATCAAACTCTATTTCTTCTTTCTCCATTTCTGCAAGCTACAGTTCCTTCACATCTCCCTCTTTGTCTCTCTAGTTCTTTGTCTTTTGCCCACATGCTACTCCCAAAGAAAACCCTAAATCCATGATTGGGAAATGTTAAGAGTTGCAACATTTTAAAAAGCTGCGAATATAACATTTAAATTCAATGGGTCTTGATTCAGAACAGCTGTGCAAAATCAGGAATCCCTATTAGTCATGATTACCCTGTAGGTGGTCTGTGTTCCTCCTAATATATCTCCCTTATGACATCACTGAGGCCTATCCCATGTTAAGAACATCAAAGGATTCTACTGCAAAATATTCCAAAGCAGAAATATGCAGTATTCATTGAATGGATGTTCCCTTTTCCAGTAATTTATACCAAGGATGTATTAAACACAACCACTTTCCATGAGAGCTGTTTGCAAAATGACAGATTTCCCACCATGCCAGAATGTTATACCCATTTATAATGCAGGAACATAATAAGCATCATATTCTATTGATACGTATTTCCAGATATATTGTAGGCACTTGAACTCATCCATTGTTGAGTAATATTCAGTGCCGCAATCCAAAAGTTACAGTCTTTCAATGAGTTCTCAATGTGTTTCTCTTTAGGGGATGGAATGGGAAAGTCTACCATAAAAGAAAGAGAGGAACCTTCTATAATTACCAAGGAAATATCCAAATATACATTTCAATATACATACTGGTGTTTATGCTACACTTCCCACACACACTATGGTTGCATGCAGGTCCATCATCCAATGAAGAATTGACTTGAAGATTTTCCATTTGGCAGGTTCTCATCTGGACATTGAGTTAATACTGCTCAGTTAGTTGGCTGGGAAAGAAGCCAATCAGAAGTTGAGAATGGTAGGTTTCTAGTAGAAGAATTAGGCAGGCTCCATACCTTCTCTCTAGGCCAGAAGATGAAGGTTTACATGGCACAGGTTCCCAGTGTCAGAAATCCACTGTACCTCAAAATATGTAGAGAGGAAGCTAATTTATGGTCAACTACAAGCTGCATCAGGAACAAATGAATGTTATTTAATAACCAGCACAGCAACAAGTCATATAAATTATTATTTTTTATTTTCAAATGATGACCTTGACTATGGCTGTATTCAGGATTTGTGTCAATCTCTTTCTTGTTCAGCACAGGCCTCCCATGTTCATTCTTTTCTTTTTCACATGCCTGTATTTCTTGGGATATTGTAATCATATATAACATTTGATAAAACTAATCTATCTATCTATCTATTAGGCATGGGCATATTCCTTGGAATCGTTAATCGTAATAAAATTGTATCCATTTTGGGTTCCGAACGGGGTTCCGATGTGGTTTGGCGATTTGGAATTAACCTTCCAGTTCGAAGCGTTGGACCCCATTTATTTAATGACTTCGGAATACCTTTGTATATATGAGAAAGCATTTTTAATTCAGAGCAGCCTACCCTGGGGTTGCCTTCTTGCCCAATCAGTGCTGAGTCTTGGCAGAAAGGGAAAAGCTTTTTCATCTGGGCTTGATAACAGCTCCATAGAAAGCAACCAAGTCCTGAGCGTTTCCCCTCCTTGCTGGGGCTAGCCATGGACTTAATGGCAGCTCCATAAAAAGCAACCAGCCCTGAGTGTTTTCCCTCCTGGCTGGGGCTAGCAGCCACCGGTTTTGAGACAGCATGGTGTAGTGTAGTGGTTTGAGAGTTAGACTATGATTGTGGCTTGATTCCCCACTCTGTCATGGAAACCCACTGGGTGATCTTGGGCAAGTCACACATTCTCAGCCCCAGAAAACCCAATGAAACAGGAAATAACATTTTAAACCAGGAACATATTTTTTTATTTAAAATGTTTTTTTAAATAAAAACTTTGAAAATTCGCCAAAGATCTGAAGATGTCAAACATTCTTAGATTTGGTGAGCTAACAGTGTTAAATGTGTTCTACCACTGTAGCAAGTTTCATTAGGATAGCTCAAAAAATGAGGGAGAGAGAAGCCCCTCAAGTTTCCCCGTTGACAATAATGTTTTCCTTCATGCGCATGCGCATCTGCCATTAAAGAGGTACATATGAAGATTCAGAAGTTTCAGAAAGTTTTGAACTTTTTGCTTCAAAATTCGGAAATGACTTTAGAAACGAGGCGCTAGCGCCCCCTACTTTTGAAGAGAGTTTAGAACCCTTTTCCCCCTGGATCGTACATGCCTACTATCTATCTACCTACCTATCATATTCATGTTCTAGATTTCTGACTATCCTTCAAAATCCACCATTCAATGGTCTTAAAATCAAGCACTGCAAAATAAATTGACGTTTGATATCATAGTTAGAACAAGAACCTGAATATCAGGGATGCATGAAATAGTAATTTGTACTTAAGTTAGAAGGTTAAAACCCTTTGGCTAAATAATATTACTAGATGTGACAGTTGCATAATGATAATAAAAAGATTAATGCACACTGAATTGTACTAGCTGAATTCCTGGATTATTCCTCTATGATATTGTAGACAGACACTGAAAGGGGGTGGTGGTGGGGGACAACGACAAATGAAATGTAGACTGTATAGTTTGGTGGCTGGTTAGACATGGAGTGTGTTGCTAAAAGTCACTCTGGTACATGGGAAGAGGAGGCAGTGTCTGTTAAATGTCATTAAAGATGACAGATTCAGAGACTGACAGATATGACCCAGAGGTCACAATCTACCATTTCAGAGTAGTGCTTTTAGACATCTCCAATTTAATTCAACAAGGATATTGTTGTAGAGATTCCTGCTAAATTATGCTCTCTGTTAATTCGTGGATGCAAAGTGTATGTCTGTGTGTGTGCAAGAAAGAGAGAGAAAGAGAGAGAGAGAGAGTATTTTGTCTGTATTTTGGATGCCTGCCATAGATGTGGGCGAAACATCAGGAGAGAATACTTTTGGAACATGGCCATACAGCCCAGAAAACATACAACAACCCTATAAATGTTTAGTCTGTACTTGTGACATGGGTCCAACAAAGGAACTTCATGTCTAAACTTAGGTGGAATAAAGAAAATATTGAAGAGCAAAAGAGAGGGAAATTTGATGGATCATAAATGCTATTTTGGACAATGTATCTTCAGCTGATAATGGAAATTAAAAGAGGAAGTCTAGAATAGATAGGTATGGTGTATTAAGACTGGGAGAATAACAGAAAGTTGGAAAAACACGCTTTTGGGGAAATAAATGACAATACTTTCTCTTTAGATTCTTATATCAAGACTGACATTGACAAGCTATATGATGAGTCTTGTATTTTAAAACAAATAAGAGGAGATGTGGTCTCCAAGGAGAAGGACAGAGATCAGAGATTGATCAAGACCCGGCTCTTTACTAGAGCTTTTAATCTATGTTAATTTTATTAATATTTGTATGTATGTATTTTTATCTTTTACAATTTTATCTTGTAAATCGCCTAGAGCATCGTGGATGGAGGGCGATTAATAAGTAATTAAATGATGATGATGATGATGATGATGATGATAGAGGTTTTCAAGTAAATGCCAGAGGGTATGGGCAGCCTAATGATGGAGCAGGTGTGCCTCTTTTCCACTTTCCATTCCTGTGTCTAATGCTTACTGTGAGAGAGTTTTCAGTTAAAAGACCCAACTCTAGAAAAAGGACAAAAGCAAGTTGAGTAACAGCATTGTGAAGGTCTAACTGAGGTGAGAGTGAACATTGCCATGACCTGAGTGCAGTTCTAGATTTTAAACCTGGATCTGCTAAAAACAGCAAGGGTCTATCTGAAATATAATTTGACACCCCTCTTTGCCCCTCCCATATTCTTGGGTATCATTTCCTTGCCCCTGGATTATGTGAGGAAAACCTTTATGGTGGCGAGGTACCTTTTAATTAATATTTAGGGGAAAATTGGGGAGCTTTGAGGTGGCTTCATGCCATCCTAATTGGGATGGCATGTAGCCACCCCCTGAGAAAGCACTGTGTGGAAGCACCCCAGGAGTGAATTGGATATCTTGGACCGTAGATAAAAGGATCAGTGCCTGGCTAGCACAAGCTAAACAAAATGGGCTAGGACAGAGAAACACTCACCAGATCAGAAACAAGCCACAGAGGTTTATTCAATTTGGCCAAAAGGAATGCAAGTACATGCAGATGCTTCAAAGTGTACAAGCATAAAACATGTAGAGAAAGCAAGATGTCTTATACAGTTTGACAACTATTCAAAACTCTCACTCCCTTCCCTGATTGTCTGAGGAGCAGGTCTAGATCCCCACCCTGATTGGTTGAGAGCGCTGTTAATGTTGCCACCTCCAGGTTCCCCTTCTTGGGGAAATGACAGCCCAGGATTGGCTGGCCAGCGAGCCAGTCAGCTAATTGGACATCTCTCTGGGGGAGGTTTCATTTGTAAAGACAGCGCTAAAGAAATATAATAAACTCTTGATTAGCTCAATAGCCCAGTTCCGAGTTTGACAAAGATAGGATCTTCTGCAGACAAAGGTTCAAGGTTCCTAAAACAAAAAGTGATGAGCATGGACAATCAAGGGCTGGGCTGTTATCATAGTTTGACAACAAGAGGAAAATAAACACACAGAGAAATCATGTCACTATAAGCAGAAACAAATTAAAAGGAGCGTTTCTCTGCCTGTAAGGATATGGTATTCCAAATTTGGTTTAAACGCCAAATGTGAAATAAAGCACTGAAGTTGAGCCCATTCATTTTAAAAGTGAAACAAATAGGATCTCAGTTTTGAAACATTTGGCAACACCGTAGCAAAGTATTGGCTGTCCTCCTTTATAAGAAGTAGGAATGTTCCTTTTGGAAAAGGCTGATGAGTTACAAAGATGGTCTTGTCATTGTTCTCCAGTCTTGTGGTGAGAAGATAGTACTGGTATGTTTAGGTCATTAAACAACCTGTGGCAATGTTAATCACTGATTTATAAGAAATCCAGTCCTGGGTCGGCTCTGCATGGCAGAATTATTGTTGTTTTATATGACTTGAACTAGGATGGTTCAATATTATGGAATCCTGGGATTTAATAGTTTAGTAAGGCACCAGCCCCCCTTGGCAGATAAGGCTAAAGACTTCATAAAACTACACCTCCCATGATTCCATAGCATTGAGCCAAGTTGTGTCAAACTAGATGCATCCCAAGTGTCTGCTGAGACTGGAATCAAAGCAATTGGTCAAATGAAAAAAGTCAAAATTGAGCCCTGGTGCAAAGCAAGAACTTTTTGCGTGCATATCTTTCACTATCCCTTTCCCCCCATATTTTAATGGAGCTGCAGAATGACTTATATCTCACTTCTCTGTGTCATTAACCAAGAGGGTAGTTTAAGGGGAGGGGGGAGGAAGATGTCCCTACAGAAATCTTATTCATATGTTTTATTATATGCTCCAGCACGGGCACCACTTTAGTTTAATGGCGTGTTGGATGAAGGTACAAATTTATAGCTAAAGGTTTACATCACAGACAGCTGGAATGAATAACAATAAATTAATTTAAAGTGCTAGAAAAGTGTTCCCCATAGTATATGGTGCCTATGTGCTCCAGGCCAATAATTTATAAATGTGTGTCTTTTATAATCTTGATCTAAAGTCTTGAAAGCAGCTAGTTAAAAAGCAGTCACATGGCATAAATTATTTTTATTAATATTTCAATTGTGTGATAAGGGTGGGCAACCACAGTCATTAGCATGAGATGGCTTTCATTTATGGCCAGGACACTATGCTGGTTGTAGCCAAACTCGGATATGAGCAAGGGTCACATTTTGGCCCTTGTTTTCTCAGAGGAGCCATGAGCTTGTATTCAGCTACAATAGCCTAGCATGAAAAGTCCAATAGAAGACGTCCTCTTGAAATGAAATTCAAGTGATTCATGAAGGTTCTGGCACTGTTGGTTGTTCTGGCCACTAGAGAAAAATGGAGGAAGTGGACCATTCAGCCCTGTGTTTAGCAGGTACAGTAGAGTCTCACTTATCCAACACTCGCTTATCCAACGTTCTGGATTATCCAACGCATTTTTGTAGTCAATGTTTTCAATATATCATGATATTTTGGTGCTAAATTCGTAAATACAGTAATTACTACATAGCATTACTGTGTATTGAACTACTTTTTCTGTCAAATTTGTTGTGTAACATGATGTTTTGGTGCTTAATTTGTAAAATCATAACCTAATTTGATGTTTAATGGGCTTTTCCTTAATCTCTCCTTATTATCCAACATATTCGCTTATCCAACATTCTGCCGGCCCGTTTACGTTGGATAAGCGAGACTCTACTGTAATATGTTATTAGCTTCCCATACATTTCTGATTCATGGAATTGCTGTTTTTAAAATGCCTATCGGTTGGCACTCATTAATGCAACTGTTACTGGTGGTTCTGAACCCAATGAACACAGTTACAGGATTTTGCCAGCAGATAAGGGAACCAACTGACCACTCTGATTGTTTGTCTGTAAATGCCACGATCACTCACTGGAAACTAGGGATGTAAAGATATCCTGTCAGTGTTTCATTTATGGTTGGCTTCCAGGGAGAACAGCCTGTCAACAACTCTCATTCCTCTGGGAGTGAGGCATGCTTTCTTTCTATGATGTTTTGTTCAATTTGTGCAAAAAATATCCCATGTCATTTCCATTGTGAAGCTAAGTGTACACACGCACACACACATATAATAAACAAAGGCAGCCCACAAAGATGGAAACAACCTGTCTACTTTTCAATACTCCATACAACAAGCAAACCATTTTAAATTTTGTGGGTTTGCAGATACAGCATGCAAAAAATAGTCTTGAAATATGTAAATTCAATCAAAAACCAACCAAATAAAATTTGAAAGTTTTGCTACCTTGTAGTGAGATTATTTTTTGCATGTTCACTTAGAGTGTGAGGACAAATCAGGCTGCATTAGGACCACTTAATATGGGTTAAAATTTGGTGGTGGGGTGGGGGGTTACACTTTTGTCACAGAGCCTCCTGGCTTCTATTGTACATCAGAAAAGTATTTCTGGGATGATTCCATGGTGAAAGTGCAAAAAACCCGTGTCACCACCGAAAAATTGCCAGCAGCACACAACAAGAGACTTCCTGTCTTTCTGTAAGGAAAGATGGATTGAGCCACCTTACTGAGGCTTCCCCCAATTGATTAATCCAGTCACTGCCTGATTTTGATGGGGAAGTTCTGGTTCGTCTGCTACTGTTAAAAGCCTTGGGGTTGTGTTGGACTTATTGCTGACAATGGAGGCCCAGATCACTGCCATAAGTAAGCAGGCCTTTTTTCATCTTCGCCAGGCAAAGCAATTGGCATCCTACCTTTCGACAGAAGCATTGGCAACTGTAATCCATGCAACAGTCACCACTAGGTTGGATTATTGTAACGCCTTATATGCCGGCCTTCCGAAGACAAAAACCCAGAAGATCTGAATGGTCCAAAATGCGGCGGCCAGGCTGCTAGCGGGATCATCTATAAGATCCCATATTACACCAATTCTGAAACAACTGCATTGGCTACCAATAGAACATCGAATCTCTTACAAGATACTGATCCTGACATTTAAAGCTCGAAATGGCCAAGGACCATTATATCTTAGGGACCACCTCATTCCTTTTTTTCATCAGTGGTCACCTCGATCCTCCCAGGAAAATCTCCTATATGTACTGGGCCCTAGAGAGGTACACCTGGAAGCTACAAGGCATAGAGCCTTTTCGACCTCTGCTCCAATTCTGTGGAACTCATTGCCTCCATATGTTAGAGCAATGTCGGAGTTGCAACCTTTTGTAAAAGCGCTCAAGACTTGGCTGTTTGGTTGTGCATTTAAATAAATCAGATCTAATTTGCCAAATAGTCACTGTTGAATGTTTTTATGTTGAATGTTTTTATATTATGGAATGATATTTTAAATTGTAAGTCACTCGGAGCACTCTGGTGGAGAGCAACTAATTAAGAAACAAAGTGAAGTGAAGTGAAGTGAAGTGATGAGGTAGTGGAGAGGGCAGGATGGCACAGGGCACAGGGTGACAGGCTCCCATGCCCCCTGGCTGGGTACCAACACCTTTGCCGCAATCCACGGTGATACTCTGCGATTCCGGCGGAATGTGTGAAGAAGTCCTTAGATTCCATGGAGGGATGATGTAATCCTAAACTCATTTCTCAACTCCTCCTTCTAGTTTAGAGGTAAATCTCAATGATGCTAAATTAACTTTCCAATTAGATATACTAAGGGTTGCAGTGTCACTCCTGATCACCTTCATTACAACCAAGAGATTCCCCTCTACCCATTTAAAATATATTTTGGGTGCAAGTTTCAACATACAGGAACATAGAATCAGTTTCAATTTGCCTGAAAGGGATACTTTTGAAGACAATTTGAACGTAGCTTTTAAGAGGAGAGCATCGTTTCTGGAATGATGTCAGAGGATTAGAGAAAAGTCTTGCCTGCAGGCAAACAAATGTGTACAAAAGGAAAAAAGAAAAAGAAAAAGAAGAACAGCAGGATGAAGGCCAAGCCTGAAAGTTGGCAGCTTTTGGGATAAGGTCGGAGTTTTGCAGTGCTTTCGTTACTGTTGTAGAAACCAAATGCCTTCTGTCAAAATTCTAGAGAGGGCCATTTCTTAAATGATTGCTATTCAAACTGAGACCCAGAGCTGTATTTAGAAATACAGTAGAGTCTCACTTATCCAAGCCTCTCTTACCCAAGCTTCTGGATTATCCAAGCCATTTTTGTAGTCAATGTTTTCAATATATCGTGATATTTTGGTGCTAAATTTGTAAATACAGTAATTACAACATAACATTACTGCGTATTGAACTACTTTTTCTGTCAAATTTGTTGTATAACATGATGTTTTGTTGCTTAATTGGTAAAATCATAACCTAATTTGATGTTTAATAGGCTTTTCCTTAATCTCTCCTTATTATCCAAGATATTCGCTTATCTAAGCTTCTGCCGGCCCGTTTAGCTTGGATAAGTGAGACTCTACTGTATTATCTTTTTGAACTGCAACTTTCAACTTTAAAAATCCTTTCCCTTGCTCAGTTTCCAGGCTCTGAGTGTCAAGGTAGAGAGACCTCACCCTGGGTGAGATTCAGAGCTTAAAGACCCTCAAGAACATATTTTCTGTTTGCTATCCTTCTACACAGAAACCCTTCCATGGGATTTGCAGAAATTCCTGATAAAACTTAGGAGAGCTAAGAACTCTTATTTTTTCCATGATAATATTCTTAAAATTAAGCTAGCCCTGACTACAGTGCTCCAGAAGATAAATCATTTTTGGGACATTGCTAACCACAAAGATGGTGACTGTTGGAAGTTCATCAATGTGTCTTTTTCTGAGAGAGGTTCCTGGGCACTGCCAAAAACTTGGGACCTTGGCAGCTGAATGTGGATGATGCTTACAAATACGGATTCTGATCTTGACCCAAGATCAACTCCCCAGGATTATATTTGTTTCATAACAAATGGAAAATTTAAACAAAAGTGGCCAATTTTTATAACTAGTGGATCCATAATATGGTTTATTTATTTGTTATTGCTATTTTTTAAAAAATGTTATTTGATACTCTTTTGTTGTTTTTTCCCCCCAGGAGGCAAAACAAATCAGCTGGAGGTTGGAAGGAGGAAAGTGCTTTATAGTCTTCATTCTCTTGTCGGATATGGGTGTTTATCTGTTTAGGGCAGGACTGTCCAAACTTTTAAAACTGAGGGCCAGTTTGCAGTCCCTCAGCCTGTTGGGGCGGGGGGGGGGGAGGGGGGAGACTATGGTTTGAAAAAAACATGAATGCATTCCTATGCACACTGCATATGTCTTATTTTTAGTGCAAAAACAACAACTACTACTACTACTGCTGCTGCTATTACTACTACTACATGAAAGAACAATACAATATATAAAACAAAGAACAATTTTAAACAATGTAAATGTACCAGTCTTTCAATGGGAAATGTAGGCCTGTTTTTGGATGATGAAAGAGTCACATTAATTAGGATTGTTATTGTTGGGTGACATCAAGTTATTTCCAACAGTGGCATATGCTGCCTCAGAGTCTGGTAGAGTCTCTTTTTTCTGGAAGTTTTTCAGCAGAGGTAGCATGGTATAACAGACACCCCACACTCTACACTCTTCACACACGCAAGCACCCTTATGTGGGAGGCGAGGGATGGTAGTTGCCACCAACCTAAAATGTTTTTAGGATTTTTGTTGTTAAATGTGATAAGTTTATCCCATTCCCTGCCCACACTGTTTCCACCCCCTTGTTCCCAAACTGATGTTAATTATGAGGCTTTTCTGTGGTATTTAATTGTTGTATTGCTGGAACTATTATAAAGGCTTCTTAATAGAAAGATATACTGTTGAGGCTTTTGAAAGTTGAAAATAGAATAAAAATTTATTTTCTTAAAACAGGCAAATAATTACTTCAGAGAGGTATATAAGTGTAAACGGTTACAGAAGTTCTTCAGCTTAACTTTGTTGTATGTTTCAGATTACTTCACTTAGTTTCAAACAGTTCCAATCAAATCAAACTATCTATTGGTCACAGAAATCCTTGCTCTATTTGCTGAGAATAGTCATGAGTTCAACTAACCTAATCTAGATAGCTCCCTGGGTTGTTAACTAACTCTAACCTAGAGTCCTTCTATTAACCAGCCCAGTAGTGAGAGTCAATCTCTTGAATTATCTCCCCCAAGAGATCCAAACTGCCTGACCTATCCTGTCAGTTTCACTGCTCTCAGTTCTCTCACACACAACCAAAACTCCAAACTGCTCTTTCCTCTCTAAAACCCAAAACCGAACTGCCTTGGAGCTCTTTTTTTCTCTCTGCACTCTAAGACTTGGCTCTTCCCATCTGCTCTGGCCAATCCTAGGATTCTCTCTCTAAGCTCCTCCCTCTTTCTAACGACACTCAAGATGGCTGCCTGGCATTCCTCTACAAAAGGGAGGCCTGCCTCACTTACTGTTACCCAGGCTTCATTTTCGGCCTAATAGGTAAGGTTCACTACACATGGCCATCTATTGGGAGGGCTTTGATTGTGGCAGGGGGGCATTATAGTTGTTACCTGCCTCTCCCCTTTTCTTTCCAAGGGAAGAGCTGCAGCAAAGGGCAGCCTTTTTGTAAACGCAGGGTGGTGATACAGAATGAAGGTACAGGAGAGAAGGGTGGGAGGGAGGGAGGGAAGCCGGGCAGGTCCTCGACTGAAAGGGCCCACCCTTCTTGGCCATGCAGCAGCAGCAGCAGCAGCAGTGTCAGCAAACACTTGCGGCAAGCAAGGCAATTGGGGAGCTTTCCTTTGCAAAGAAATAAAGAAAAGGTTATGGAAGAAAAGAGAACGAGGAACAAGGGGGCACTGGGATGGGATGCCAGAGGCTGGAGCCACCCAAGAAGAAGGTGAAGCTTGGGTGAAGGGCCTCAAGAGGCCACCATCTCTCTTTCTCTTCTCCTGAGTAGCCTGCCTTTTCTGTGATCCAGATCCCCAAGAAGGAATGAATGAAAAAACAAAGGTAGGAAGAAAATCAAGAAAGCAAGGGAGGAAGAAAAGAAGCAAGGGGGTGAAGGAGGAAGCCCTGTAGAGAAAGAGGGTTGGTAGAAATTTGAACATGGGCCACAATTGGCCTACGGGCTGGACTTGCATATAACATTACTGGTAAAACCAGGTTTAGGGTCTATAGTTAAAAGAGCTTAACTAGTTGAATATTCCATAATGTTTGCATCTCTTTGAAATTTTCTATAAATTTCCCCCCTTGTCTATTTGTCACAGGTTTGATTAATTGTCTGGATAGTAGAAAGTTTGAAAATGAAACAATAACTGAAGTGAAAAGCAGCAGTGAGGGCTGTTCGGCAGTGGAACTCTTTCCCCCGGACTGTGGTGGAGGCTCCTTCTTTGGAGGCTTTTAAGCAGAGGCTGGATGGCCATCTGTCGGGGGTGCTTTGAATGCGATTTACTGCTTCTTGGCAGGGGGTTGGACTGGATGGCCCAACTCTACTATTCTATGATTCTAAGATTCTAGAGGAGCAGTTGGGTCCTTCAATGAACATTTAGTTCTCCTAATTACAAAAATGAGCATTCGTTTAATGCACAAACTACATAAATAAATGAATCTTTAAATAACAACAATAAATGGCACAATAATGCTTTCTTCTTCCATACTCTTACGCAATCTCCACTCAGCTATGGAGTTCTATGCATCACCTTAAGCAATTTGCAGTATCTCGGTCTGATCTATCTCAAAGAGCTTTTGGGCAGATTAAACAAATTGGGTAAGATCCATGTGATGTTTTCTTGAGTCCAAGAGAAAGGTGTGGTAGTTGTGTGCACAGGATAGAGGTTCAGTAATGTTTCATACAACTTGCATATATGTGTGTAATGGTGACTGAGCTCATCCCAGCATGCATGCTTATTATTATACAACTCACCATTAAAAAGTGTATATGTGGGAAGAACCCACTTCCAATATTACACTAGAATGTTTATATTATCTCAGTCTGGTACAGTGCTTTGCACTGGAGTCATTTCATAATTTTGTCTGGCATTATACATTAATCAAGTGAAGAGAAATTATGCATCCTTAAATGAGCCTGTATGCATTTCAGATTTTGATCTTAATTATTACTGTACATATGTCTTTGTTTTTCTTAGAATTTTAACCTACCCCAACCACTTTAGTCATGTAATAAATACATAAAAATCAAGGAAGCACAACCCATCAAGTACATCCTTGTAGGCAATGTTATTTTCCCTCGTAAAAATGTGGTCAATTTCATAATAAGTGCAATGCAGTAGAAAGTTTACAACATGATCTCCAACAACTAGCTCAACTCTCAAAATCAGTAGGACTGGAAATAAACATGAAGAAAGCAAAATTGATGAAAAATGAGCATTGTATACAGGGCCACATCATTCTAAATGGAGATGAAATTGAGGAAGTGACTGAATATGTATATCTTGGGCAACAAGTACAGTCAAATAATTTAGCAAATGTTGAATGGGCAATAAGATGGCATTTAATTGAAACTGGACAGTGCTAACAGATGATAAACTGCCAATGAAGGTCAGAGCACATATCTTCAACACTACAATTTTGCTGGCAATGTTATATGCATCTGAAACATAGGCAACAACAAAGTTAGAGGAGGAAAAACTGATGCCGACTCAGAGAGCAATGGAAAGAAAGATGTGTGGCATGACAATAAGAGATAAGGCCATCAATAAAGAGCTGTGTCCAAGAACTGGGATACGTGACATGGTCAATGAAATGTATGAGGCAAAAAGAAGATATGCAGGGCATATAGTACAAACAAAAGACAACAGATGGACATGTCAACTAACAAACTGGATTTCAAGAGACAACAAGAGGCTCTTGGGTAGACTTCATGCTCGATGGGATGAATGAATGGCTAAGCTATTTGGCAAGAAATAGAAAAGAATAGCACATGATAATATATTTTGGTAAATGGTAGATTTGTGTGAAGCCCAAAGGAGTGGATTGACGACAAATTGGATAGGATAGGAATAGTAGGAGGTTATTGTTTAGTGCTTCTTTAGGACCCATAATATCTAGAACTCTGCCTTGGAGCTTTATAGAGCTCGAAATCAACATTTGGTACTTTCTATTTGCACGTTTTGATGCCCATAATTTGCAAATCCTGGAATGACTGTCTCCAAAACCAAAATTAGAGCCCTCATTATGAGAGTGTTTAATGCTGTTCTGAATTTTGGACGACTTCTGAAACCATATTTTAAGTTCTTAAAAATTTGTTGTCAAATTATGAGTAACACCTCTGAAACAAAACAAAAAGGTATTAGACTGAAGGAAATGCAAAACATCAGTGCTACTCCACATATGCTCAATGCAGATTTTTCTGGGTTTGGACAGTGCTTGGCCCTTCCACTGGAAGACAAAGTTCTTATTCATGTAGGCCTTGGGCAATTGGCCTTGCTTATTGCAGAATGGATGTTTAATGCAGAGGATGTCATACTTTTTATGTATTCTTCTTTCTACCAGGTGCTCTTAAGATATCTGTAATGGTTTTAATAAAGCCATCTGTTTAATGTCTTTTCATATGATTCTACTTATCAGGCTCGGGCTGTGGCGCAGGCTGGAGAGCAAGCCAGCTGCAACCAGCTGCAATGAATCACTCTGACCAGGAGGTCATGAGTTCGAGGCCCGCTCGGAGCCTATGTTTGCCTTTTCTTTGTTCTATGTTAAAAGGCATTGAATGTTTGCCTATATGTGTAATGTGATCCACCCTGAGTCCCCTTCGGGGTGAGAAGGGCGGAATATAAATGCTGTAAATAAAATAAAATAAATAAATATTAATTATTTTATATTTTGTTTATATTATTGATATTGTTGTGTTTTCTAAATAAAGTTTTCAGCTACTTTGGATTCCAGTATGGAGAGAAAATTGGGATACAGAATGAATAAAATGAATGGTTTATAATGTGATTTCAAGTCTATGCCCACTTATGGCAATTTTGTCATAGAGTTTTCTTGGCACAACTGCACTCTAAGGCCCAGGTAGAAAGAATAGCGGAGGGAGAAAGTGCTTATAGCTGAGTTGGGATCTGATCCTTGGTCTCCAAGGGTCCAGGGCTCCAGCACTCAAACTATGATGATCACAATTCAAAGTGCTCCTTATGACTTATAAAGTTCTATATGGTTTATATATGGGTTATTTGATATAATGCATTGCTTCAGGATGCATCTTTCATTGCATCATACAACCACATGATACATTCAGCAAAGTTGGAAAGCAATAAGAAAAGAAGAAGACCACATAATAACAAATGGATTAATAAAAGAGTCACGGTATACTACGAGCGTTTCAGCTTCAAAATGAAACTGATAACTTGACAATGTTTAATTCTCAGGCCAACAAATTTTCAGTTGCTCTGGGAAATTTTGAAAGGCAAGATACAAATATCCCAACCAAACAAAAAGAGTAAAATAAATCTCTAATACATGACATTTAACTACTGGCCTGTGTAGTTGGGTCCTGCATGCATTTATTATTTCCAAAGGATTTGTACTACAAGGCTGAAAAGCTAAACATTCATCAAAAAACATTCAATGGCTAAAAGATCTCGTTGAACATATATTTAAAGAAAATGGGATTTTAGATTTGGTCAGCTTATATACTTATATAATTTCCAGGAATTATAAAAAAAATGTGAACCCCCTTTGGAGATTGGATTCAACTCCTTGGACAACCTTTTAAAAGTTTAGACTGAAACCCAAAATTGATTCACCAGGTCAACTTCTACTGATCATTTTGGCACCATTTCTTTTCAAGTGTCCTAACATAAAAGAATACTCTTGTACTCCTTTAATAAAACTTTGTGAAACACACAGTGCAGTATTCCATGTCTTACAATGTAGCTACGTTCTTTCCATTAACAGAATTCCAATCATAATGGAGTCTGGAAGGACATTCTACATTAGATATGCAACAAGTAAGAAGATCCTTGCCTATGAACTATGGACAAAGCATGAGGAAGAACAGGTCTGATTTTATGTTTGAAATTTATATTTTTAATTCATAATGTATTTTAATAGTTCTGTTTTATATGCTGTTTTATATGCTGTTTTATATTGGTTTGTATGGGCATCTAATTGTTGCCACTGTTGTAAGCTGCCCTAAGTCCCTTCGGGTGAAAAGGGCGAGATATAAATGTGAGAAACAAATAAATAAAAATAAATATGTCTTCAACTGCTGAACTTCAGACAATTGGGAAATGAATACAGAAAAGGTTGTCTGAGCTTGATCTAAATATACAGGGAGGCAAATCTGGGGTAATACTGCATATCTTGGCCCAAAATGTTGGAGGACTTTTTATCTGTTGAATGAGTTTGGAATCAAACCATGAGTTGATACTATGTTAGAAAATGCTGACCTTTGTGAATAATCTGGTAGTTGAATCAATTGATGCTTCTGAAACCTCTTCAAAGGTAGACTCTGTTATGGATGGTACTAAAGCATGAATGGTCATTGTCAAGTCAGTCTTCTTCATAAATGCTGGTATTCCAGACAATGTTGGCATTTTACTGGTACCATCTAGACCAGGGGTCCCCAAACTAAGGCCCGGGGGCCGGATGCGGTCCTCCAAGGTCATTGACCTGGCCCCCGCCCTCAGTTTTAGACTTAGGCTCACCCAAAGTCTGAAATGACTTGAAGGCACACAACAACAACAATCCTACTTAACTTGACTATCTCATTGGCCAGAAGCAGGCCCACATTTCCCAATGAAATCCTGATAGGTTTACAGTATGTTGGTTAAAATTGTTTTTATTTTTAAATATTATATTGTTCATTCATTTACTAATATTGTGCTATGGCAATAAAATGACATATTGTGTATACATATAATATTGATAATAATATTATAATGTAATACAATACAATATTTATTTATTTATTTATTACAGTATTTCTACCCCGGCCTTCTCACCCAATAGGGGACTCAGGGAGGCTAATAATAATAATAATAATAATAATAATAATAATAATAATAATAATAATAATAATAATACAATTTAATAATATTGTATAATATAATATTAATTATATTTTATATATTAAATATAATATTACTAAGAATATTACAGTATAGCGGTATAGTACCAGATAGTAATATATAATACTAATATTGTGCTATGCTCATAACATAATATATTGTATGTACATACAACTTGTAAGCCGCTCTGAATCCCCTTCGGGGTGAGAGAGGGTGGGGTAGTAAATAAATAAATGTTGTTGGGGGTTTTATGCACTACAAATAAGACATGTGCAGTGTGCAGTGTGCATAGGGATTTGTTCATTTGATAATTTGGCCCTTCAGCAATCTGAGGGACCATTAACCGGCCCTACACTTAAAAAGTTTGAGGACCCCTGATCTAGACATACCACTGCAAATATACAATTCTGACATATTCAATTTAGCCTCAGATCTCCTACTTTTTCAGCTGCTTTTAAAATGTCCCCAATTTCTTTCTCTTCTTCCTACGTTCTCATTTATCCTCAACCTACTTCAATTGCTGAAAATGGAATTCAAAGTACAAAAGTAATCTGTACTCAATTCACTCAGCAGGAAGGAAAGGAGAAGAGGGGGCAGAAGCTTGTTTTTCCCAGTAGGCTTAGGCAAATGCAAATTGTTGCAACCTTTTCTAGCCCGTGTAGTCTTCCTCATTAAAAACCTTCGCCAATCGACCACACTCTGGCATTGCTTGGCTATATATTTCATCTGTGAAATGTTGGAAAGTATGTTCAGAACTCCTTGGAGGAAGGGTGGAAAGTAACAATAACCATCTGGAAGTTCATAGGCAGTGCACCTTTAAATATTGGATTTCGGGGACGAGACACAAATGCCTTCAGGCCTTGCTTGTGAAGCTTCCAAAAGGGATCTGGCGGGGCTCTGCTGGAAGCAAAAGGCTGACCCAAACTGGACTGATCAAGCAGAGCTGTTTTCATGTTAACCTGCACTGGTGGCGGTTGATCTGGGAGAAGGAGAAACAGCACATGAATGCAAATGCCAAAAGAATCTGAACCTGTTTGTACCAGTGTCAGAGAAAACGGAGAGGAGAGGCCAGGAGAGACTAGGAGAGAAAGGAGGGGGTAGAGAGGATGTAGGAATGATGGGCTAATAGAATGACTGCAATGACAGCCGTGCCACACAAGAATAGTAGACATCAGGGAAATCAGTTAAAGCCATATTGATTCCCTTTAGAGGTGAGAAAAAACAGATGCAGTCAGCTGCCAGGGAATGGTTTTGTACAGGAGCTGCAACCTCTCGATGGTTTTCTTTTATTAATGATTTTCATTTCTCCCAAAGACCGCAAAGTTTTTTTTAAGCACCACCATCTGCCCCCTCTCCTTGCTCCCCCTTTTAGTAATAGGAGACACAATCAAAGGAGGCCCAGGAAAAAAGGAAGCAGTGCATTCACAAAGCCAACCATACCCTCAGGCAATGGAGGAAAGGAAGATGGATAAAAAGAGCTGGAGAGAAAGGGGGAGGGAGGGAGAAGGGAGGCTAAAGCTCAGCCCTGATGCTTTTTCCAAGCACAGTTCACCTAATCAGCTCCAGAGCTCCCTGCTCACAGCACTAGAAAACAGAGCACATCAAATCCATATCACTTCCCTGCTGATGCTTCTTTGTAAGTAATGCTCTTCTCGCCAGTACCCATGAGAAAGAAGAGAATGTGCTTTTTAAATAAAATGCAGGTTGTCGTTTTCAGTCTTGTACACCCATATGGAAAAGAAATTAGGCCAACTTTAACATTTCACAGATGAAACCAGGGATGTTTTTAAGTAATTCCAACATGCCTCTTCCTACACCAAGCTCACTTTCTGAAAGGAAAACACACACACGCTATACATTACTGAAAGCTGTTCTCTTAACTGCTATATGTTGTTTCTGTGTACAGTGCAGTAGCCAATTCCTGCTGTGTTAGTAAACTGTCCATAATAGTTTCTTTTAAAAAGAAACCAAACAACTACTTAAGAATACTTAAGTCTTTTACAGAGGTCAATATCCCAATGGACCTGGATATACTTAATACAAAGTGAAGACTTTTGCTCAGCATTACTTGTACTGAGGTTGATCATTTCCCTTGTATTTTATGTGAAACTGAAAGGCCAAAGTATGTAGATCAGTCCCAAGTTTATAAACATTCACATCTATTGTTCAATGCTTACAAAACCTCTTTGCTTTAACTAGTCACAAACATGTAAAGCAAAGAGATTTTATAAGCATTGAACAATAGATGGTGAATGTTTATCAATGTGTAAATTTGGGACTGATCTACAGACTTTGGCCTTTTGGTTTCACTTAAAATACAAGTGAAATGATCAACCTCAATCTCATCAATGCTGAGCAAACCTAGGCTCAAAGAAATAATAATAATAATAATAATAATAATAATAATAATTAAAAAAAACTTTATTGATACCCTGCCACCATCTCCCCAATGGGGACTCGGGGCGGCTTACATGGGGCCATGCCCAGAACAATACAATATAACAAAATATAAATAAAACAACAAATCATAACACATTAAACAATACAAGAAATGATTTTTTTTGAAATACTACCAGCTTATATTAATGAATTTGCTTTGCCATATTTAAATCTCATGCATTTCTTCCCCTTCTCACTTCTTTCTTCTTTCTCTCCCTCTTGTTTATAATTGAATTTTTAAAAATTCCAATAAAATAACTTGCACAAAAATATCCAGAAAATTCACCTAAACCTGTCAATCAAGTTTGTTTAATTTTTTTTCAGAAATCTCAATTCCCGGAAGAATGGGATTTGAAGTATTAGTTGATGAAGCACACAAATTAGTTGATGGATTGGCTTCAAATCCTTACTACAGTTCTGAGTTTGGGCCTATTAGATAACATATCAAATAAATGTGTGCAATCTGGCCAAAAGGGATGCCGTTTTGGGCTTCATTGTTGACTGACCCCTCATTCTGTTTACTGGGAAGTTACTCGAAAGGGGAGGAGTTTTGGTGTTTTCATCCAGCAAAGATTCTGCCCATTATGTACAATGGGAAACTTTAAATGCTGAATGCTCAGCTAATTTAAGGCCTATTTGCATGAAACCTACCTCAATTTTAGACCCCATTTACAACTGCAAGCCTGTCAAGTTCCAAAACAATTCACCAATCTATTTTTTAAGAATTATTTTAAGTCTTAACCATAATATTTTTTAAAAATAAGACAAACTGTAAGAGAGAGTTCTGGGAATTGTAGCCGCCAGTTGTGTCGCTTCTCAGCCAATCAGAGCGTGGACACCACCAGGCTTTTTCTTGGCTTAGAAACACAGAGAGAAAAACTTCAACTCCTTTCAAGTTCCAAGAGGAAGTTTTCAATGCCCGCCCTGTGCAAGTACTGCTGGGAAAGCAAGTTCCCAGGGCCCTCTCTGGAGGAGAAGGAAACTTTCCAAGAAGAAATGGAGGACACTGCTTCTGCTGGGGAATGCGGCAGATCCCTGCCTCAGGTATATTGCAGACTTAATTCCTTCCCCTCCAAAACTGATAAAATCCGGCTCTTTCAATCTGTTTTGCAGGGCTTTTCCTCTCCCTCTTCCCCATTCTGTTTTTGGATATTATACAAAACCACCCACCAAAAACTACAAATCATTTTCATTCAAACTTATTCATGCCCAAGCCTTCTACCAAAGTTTGATGCTTTCCTAAGAGTTATGCATTTGTGGCCACTTTGTAGTCACAATCCCAACATATCCCTTCATTTCGAAGGTGTATAGGCACTGTGCAAATCCTCCAAACTCACTTACCAATCAGCAGTTGCTAAGATCTGTTGAGACTGCTTTTCTGTCACTCTAAGGAAATGGCCGACTGATTTCTCACCTTTCCTCATGCAAATGAGTTTATCACAGAAAAGTCAAAGATCCCCCACACCACCTTATGACAAATGCGGTGATTGACCACAGTTCCTGCCTTATGCACATTCAGAGAAATATGTTAAGGGGAAGCCAAGATGCGATTTTCTACAAAATGTAAGGAAATGTACAAGCAGTTCCTGAGTTACAAACATCTAGCTTACAAATGACTCATAGTTAAGAATGAGGGTGAGACAAGAGGAACTGAGAGAAATGTGTGGCTGGAATTACACTTTAAAAATGTACCTGTTCTGATTTATATAAATTCAACTTAAAAACAAACTGACAGAACTTATCTTGTTCATAACTTGAGGATTGTCTGTATATTGGGCCCAACATTAGCTAAATACTACACACTTTTTGCCCCTGTAGAAGTGCATATTATCCAGCTGATTGGGTTTTACTTGGATTACAGTTATATCACCAGTGTCTATTTGCACCATTAGCTGAATTCTATTCCAACTTGCTTGCTTGCTTCCTCCCTTCCTTTGCAGATTGTATTCTGCAAAATCGTTCTTAAATGAGCCAATGCTAGCTTTTTATTTTCAGCCAACCAGTGAGGTGATGGGAATATCTAAAATTTAGGGGGACATAGATATTTCAAAAATAGTATGGAAGCAAACTCTTTATTTGAAGAAGGGAAGTTCTTATTGTTGCTTTTCCACATGGGGCAACTGAAAAGCTCTCTCCTTTCTGGCAACATGGAGAAGAATTTGCTAATTTAAAATGAAGTTCTTTTGGACTAACAAAAAAGCGCAGAAACAGATGGGAAGCACTATAGGTCTTAGATTATGCCTCAACCTTAGCTGTTAGTTGTTTGCATTTAATTGGAAATGGCCATTGACTTCAAGGACTAAAGTGAGATCAATGTAGTCAGATTCAGTCTTGTATATTTGTCACTGCCCTGCTTTGATTTTACATGTTCAGGCATGAGCAGGAATTCTTATCAGCTCCTAAAAATCATTTTGGGTGCCAGTTTTTAGAACCAATGCTTAATTGTTAGCAATTCTAGTTTCCTAGACAACCAAATAATCCCTGCAAACTCTGGGAGGGGAATCCAGCTCTTATGGCAAGATTCCCACTCTCCAGCAGCAGTCAGATTTTATCCCAGGAAACCAAATATGATTGTGTCGGAATGCTGTTAATAGTAATGATATTACACCAACAATTCTGGCAGAAAATGATTGTACTTACATATAGGATTCTAACTTCAACTTCACATGGGAAAATGGGCTCAGAGAACATTTGTTCAAGATTTGCTATTGGAAGAAAATTCCTATAACTTTAATTCATAAATGTTTATTCATTTATACTCATATTTTTCAGACCAGAGTTTAAAAGCATATAAATAATACAGACTGGAAACACTTCTCAATTTAGTAGAAGTACCAAAATGTAACACTGAACAGACTTATTTTATTATTTACATAGCAGGTTCAGTGCATGGAGCACTTTCGGAAGCAATACGTGATCCTGAGAGAGTTTATATTTTACATGCAGAGGCCTGGAGTACAGGAAATAAGATGGAAAAACAGAGTGGAATGGGAAGGAGGAACTCAAGTTGCCAACTCTTGACATTTGGCTTGAGAAGCCAAGAATTAAACTCTGTTTCCAGGAGAACTGCCAGACTTACAAGTCTGGCCTGCAATCAAGCACTGACCTCCAAAAACCTATGGTGCCAATCCTAGAGATCTGACAGAACATCACTGTGGTCTCACATTGACCTGCCACCTATGAGGTCTAAGTAGGAAAATGCAGGTGATACAAAAGGGTGTATGAGGCAGTAATATGTAGTATGGAGAAGGGGGGGGGGGGGAGACAGTGTTAGGCAAATGTTGCAAAATGAGGTTAAAAGACTGGTACAAGTGTTGCAAATAACCAGGCATGACAGAGGAAGAGCTAGGTGTTCAAGAACAGTTTTTTTTTTTAATTCCCTTTGTAGCGAACTGTGTTAAACCTATCTAAGGAGAAATGCAGTGGAAAATCAGGAAAATTTAAGAGAAAAAGAACAAATTTGATAGAAAGAGCCAAATCATTTTGGAGAATGTGTCTCAGGCTGATAGAACAACATTCAGAAAGGAAGCCTGAAAGAAACTTAGATAACACAATGTAACATGATTTTTGTACATGGGTTATAAATGTCATTTCCTAATTGGCTCTGTCATAAAACATGGAAGAAGTTTCTTAAACTGCAAACATTTTCATTAAGGAAAACTATAAACTTTTGCATTTCGGGTAATAGAAAGATAGGAAAAACAAAAACAAAGTTTCTGGAGTATACAACTGCTTTCAAAGTAAGTACCATGCAATTAAACAGGAAATAACACTTTCAAACCCAGGAATATAATTTTTTTCAAATTTTGTTGCATAGTGTAATGTGCTGAAAACATGCAGATTAGAACATCACCTTTTTGGTAAAGAAATGTCAGTGCTCTCTCCTTGTTTCATAAAAATTTCTTGGAAGAGCATTCCACATCAAGACTGACACTGACAAGCTGTATCATGATTCTTGTGTTTTACACCACCTATGGTCTCCAAGTCAAAGGATATAGATCAAAGCTGAATTGAGTTTTTTTCATGCAAATGCTAGATAGTGGCAAATGAAGTAACGGGTGTCTTCTGTGAGAAGGTTTCCAGTTTAATAAAACAATTTATGGAGAAAGGATAGAAACAGGCAGAATGACAGCATCACAAAGGTTAAGCTACAGGTGATAGTGAACACTAGCATGACTTGAGCACAGTTTCTGAACTTCTTTAAAAAGAACCTAGATCTGCTACAAATGGGAAGAGGCCAGTCTAAATGTAACTTTTAAAAGTAGGAAATGGAGGACCAGCCAAGCTAGCTTTAAAATAAAAACATCACATTACATTTCAAGTAGATTAGTATGAAGATGTCATACTGCAGAGAAGGAGATGGAAGAAGCATAAGAGGGTGCCAGAAACACTTTGCGGTATGATTGTCTTTGGAGACTGTCTGGGATTTCCTTTAAAAAAATGAAGTTTTCATTTTAATGTTTTTTTTATATTTTTAACAGAATGAATGAAATAACATCCCAAAAGAAAACAAGTATACAGTATGATCCCCATATGCACAGAAATGCTACCCATGGTTTATTTACATTCCTGCAACAAAGTTCTTTCTGGGCATTTTTGCCTTGAGTCCCTTTTGGGGTAGAGAAAGGTGGGGTAGAAATGTTGTAAATAAATAAATAAATTTTCGAGGTCTTCCAGCTTGATTTTGTGGTACGTGCCTGTTCCTTTCAATAGGGTTCAATATTATTTCTGCTTTCATGTCCATGATTGTCTCCTAACAACCCTTTTGTGAGGGCAGAGGGCAGTGTAACCCAAATGTGACACAATGTTTTGACCCCCCCCCCCCAAAAAAAAAACTACAGTAAAGGATTAAGGCTAGAACACATCTGATAAATAACTAAAGCAAATACTTTTCAGACTTTTAATCTTCCAAACATTTACTTATCTCATTGAATGCTCTGTCAAAATTGATACTATGGGACTTGAAACATAATCATTTGAGATTTATGACTATTTATATGGCTGCATATTTCATTATTCAATGCACACTTCAGTTCAAAGTTAATTGAAAAATGAGCTCATTACTTATTCTCATTTGCAAAACCAGACTGATATGGCAGCAACCGGAACTTTGTTTATCTTCAGTGTTTCCAACAATTATATTTAAGATCATTAGAAGATGAATCCAGATATGCAGAAGAAAAGGAAGTATCTTCTTCCAAACCTCTGAATCTACCCTGGATGTGATCCAGCTGAAGGCAATTCTTTTGGCGCATACCAATTTTAGTGCAAATGTAAAGAATATGCTCCCCCTCTCTTTCTTTTAAAATAATACTGCAGATCAGTGATACTTGAAAGAACATTTATTTTTCTGGATGGTGCCCCTAATTTCTGTTTGGTGCATTGATAGATTTATATACATTGGTGCCAGTCTTTATTATTGTGAAACTTATGTGCTGTTAGGGAGATGTGGGCATGGCTTACTTTATTTTCATCATCCTGCTAATTCATTTCTTGGAATTAACCCCACCCTCTAAATCGTGTTAAGAACAGTGCAGTTGTGTAAGTGTGGGTTGGGAACACACCCGATTTGTAGGGAAGAATGTTCTTGCATATTTTCATGTTATTTTTCAAGCTAGGAATTACTGCATCTCATCTAGTCAGTTTGCATTCTCACTCAGTATGAAATGGAACAAAACCTCTCATCACTGACAAGTGGACCAGATGGGCTTTAATTTTTAGGGATACTCCTGAGATCAAGCAGAAGAGCAATTGAGAAGATTGTAAGCCCTGCTCATAACTACCGGTCTATCTTAATTTAGGCAGAAAAACAGTTTCTGGAATTTCAGCTCACACTGATGTCATACTTGCAAATAAAACATTTATTTGCAGCCAAAAGGATTAGAGCCTTTTAAAAAAAACTGCTTTGTTATTGTAATGGTTATGTAAATCAAACAAAGTCAGAATTTCTCCAACCTCACTATGTTCACTATCTTCCCTACTTGCGTGCTTCCAAGGAAAGGCAGAGTTCCTTGCTTCTTTGGGAATGTACTGAAATGTTTAAAATGCTCCATGACAGGCTTCATTGCTCAGTCTTGAAATAAAAATATAGTGTCCTTGCATCTAGAGAGAGGACCCTCCGGTGGCTCAGTGTGTTAAAGTGCTGAGCTGCTGAACTTGCAGACTGAAAGGTCCCAGGTTCAAACCTGGGGAGCGGAGTGAGCGCCCGCTGTTAGCTCCAGCTTCTGCCAACCTAGCAGTTTGAAAATATGCAAATGTGAGTAGGTAACGGCGTTCCATGCAGTCATGCTGGCCACATGACCTTGGAGGTGTCTACGGACAACCGGCTCTTCGTCTTAGAAATTGAGATGAGCACCAACTCCCAGAGTCAGACATGACTGGATTTAACGTCAGGGGAAACCTTTACCTTTATCTAGAGAGAGAAATCTTCCTTAGTTGATGCAATGAGGAAAGGAGTGGAACCAGGAAATGTGTGCCCACAGTGACCAAAAAAGAACTCTAAAAAGAAAAATATATACTAGGGATATTTTAAGAGAAACACTTATGTATAGTTATTTTTGAGCCAAAAATGAGATTTAGGTCTTCATCAGAAAAGACCAAGTGAGGTATCCCGCTTCGCCTGGCCTCTATGACAAAAGAGGGGGCAATGGGATGAATCCATTGTTCCATGTGCAGCTCCCTCTTGGCGATGCTTCCCCAATCACATGAGGAAAGTGTCACTCTCCTAGTGAGGCCCTGTGCTGCGGGAAATGTCCAATGATGCTTCTACCCAAGTTGGAGGTGAAACCTCCACTGGAAGTCACACTACGTCATACGATGGCTGCTGTGGGGCTCCGTCCTAAAGATTGTGTGAAAGTATCCTAGGATGCTCATTTCAGTATGTATGAGGTCCTTGGAATAGTTTTTTTTTTGGTATATGGTCTGAATGTATTACTTTCACTTTGGTGTGCAGTAGTATTTGGATGCCACTAAAATGTATGCTTGAGGGATGGGTAGTTGAGAATTTTTTTTTGTTTTTTTAAAAATGAAGGCAAATTCTTATCATTTTCAAGGCAGATGGTGGCTTACCATTCCAGAAGTGGGGACTGGAAGCTTCTCTTTACTTCAGTTAATGCACCATTAAAGTTTTCTTCCATGTGGATCAGAGAGAGTGGTTTCAGAGCATCTTGAAAACCTTGTTTTGTACTTACAAAACAACTTAATGCAGCTGTTGTGGAGGGTGAGTGGTTTCCCCTCCAAAACAGTAGAGGACATTGGGAGTTAGATTCTCTCCCAGCTCTATGTAAATGAATACCATTCATTTTGTTACTGTCCTGAAAAATCTTGAAATGCTAAATTCGCCACACTTACTTGTTACTTTTTAGCATTCAATTCCTGTACTCAGAAGCACAACCTGTCCTCCTTAGTTGAGTGAGGAAGGGTAAGGCTAAGATCGTTCACAAGATGTCATTTTTGTTTTGCTATAGGGTAACAAAGCTTTTTGATAAAGTACCTTCCTGAGGAACCACAATCTGTAGATGGAGAATGGATCCTTTTCAAATAATGAATGTTTCAGGGTTGCAGCAGAGAGGAATCTGCAACCATGGAACTCCAGGCATTTAATTTGAAACTTAATGGTATTCTTTTCCTTCTTAACACACCCATTTATTGTTGCCCCAAAGGAACAGTGACATTGTATAGTAATAACCACTCTGTTTTAACTGATTTTGTAGGAACCTGGTCCTCTAACCATGCTTGCTTCTGATGTGCAAGGCAATCACCTCTCTTTTTCTGGCATATGAGAGACTGCAACATTTAAGAATCATTCTGCACTATACATAATGGCAAACCTAGATTTTTCACAGAATATGAACATTCCATAAGAGTGGTAATTATTACTTTCTTAACCACATACATAGGTGTACATTTGTATGGATCTAATACAAACAATGTGTAAATTGGCTTGTAGTCTGACCAATTGTCTAGTTATTGTACCGCCATCAGTATTTGCATGTTTTCAAACTGCTAGGTTGGCAGAGAAGCTAGGGCTGACAGACGGGAACTTACTCCATCTCGCAAATTCGAACCGCCAACTTTCAGGTCAGCAGTTCAGTGAGCACAAGGGTTTATCCCATTACACCACCCGCAGCCCTAAGTAATAAACCTTCTTATCTTTGTTGTTGGTTAGATATGCAGTACAGATAAATTGATCTATTTATTGTCCGTAGTGCATCTTGAGCATATTCACTTGTGACATCCTGCATCTTCACTGAGCAGCAATAGAGAAGTGGGCATTTCCATTCCATTCCAAAACTGAATTCATCATCATTGTCTCACAAAATAAAGCAAAGAAAAACAGCTACCTCTGTGAAAGACATACAGTCTGTTTAAAATGTATTTTATAAAATGGATCAAAACCAGATGTTTTTAGATATTTTTTCTCTCAAAACACACATTTAGAAGTTTGTTATCTCTCAAAATACGTGTTTGAAACTTATCTGATGCATTAAATTGATGAAACCAGTCTTGTAACATTTATAGAAGCAGGTAATGTGGCTGATGAAAATTTCATATTGGATGTTTGGAGGAGGAAATACTTCAGGCATTGAAGGTAAAGTATTTTCTTGAGATATTGAAGTTGGGGGTTCTCCAAATAGCTAAATGAATGTCACACAGCATGATTCTTCCAGCCTTTTCTCCTACCTGCATTGGACAAAGTGACTAATGCAAAAGCAGCCTAAGTCTAACTGGCAGCCCATGTTATTCTGACATGAACCACTATTTCATCTCCTTGTCTAGAGAACAGCACTTGTAAATCACACATCAGCCCATATGGAATGCAGAGTTTTGGAGGAGAGAGCTGACTGATAACATGCAGCAAAATCCCATATTTTCCACTCTTCCTGGAGTTGACCTTTCGAATTGAGGGTAAAAAATGTATCTTGGTGATGACCATGGAAAAAATGTATACAAAACCTGACAGACTCACAGTTGTAAATGTTGCCTACAAGTATGCCAGGTTTCATCCTGATAGACATAAAAAAGATGGATAAATGAGCCCCAAAAGTTTCTCCATTGCCGCTAATGGAACAAATAATAACGAAGCAATAACAAAATTTTGGCATTCAGATTATTAATCAAAATGCCCCCCAATCTTTCCTAATTAAAAGGGGGGGGCATCCAAATTTTGAAATAAATTTTGAAATGGATTTCTGCCATTTTGCAAATCTCGACTAGTTCATAGGCAGAATGCTACTAAAGAGAAGACTCTGTTCTGCATTCCCATTCATCTCACTTTACTTGGTGGAAAAGCATGCAGAAAGGACTCCAAAATAGATCTTTCAAATATCCTGGCCCCAACTCCTTCTGGGCTCTATACATAGATTAGGAGCAATTATTTGTGCCCCGAAATAAATGGACAATTAGTGAAGTTTGAACATGACTGGTATAATATGGACCAACAATGGGCACATTGGAAGATAATCTGGCCACAGCATTCTGTACTAACTACACTTTCTGAATAGTGCTCGAGGGTATCCTTTAGGAAAGATCACTGCAGAAAACTAAAAGGCAATGTGGTCAGTCTGTCTTCTTCAGGAAGCAATGCAAATGGCACATCTGTCAAAGTTGAATAGAGGCTGTTTCATAGAATCATAGAATCATAGAATAGTAGAGTTGGAAGAGACCTCAAGGGCCATCTAGTCCAACCCCCCGCTAAGAAGCAGGAAATCGCATTCATAGCACCCCCGACAGATGGCCATCCAGCCTCTGCTTAAAAGCCTCCAAAGAAGGAGCCTCCACCACGGCCCGGGGGAGAGAGTTCCACTGCCGAACAGCCCTCACAGTGAGGAAGTTCTTCCTGATGTTCAGGTGGAATCTCCTTTCCTGTAGTTTGAAGCCATTGTTCCGTGTCCTAGTCTGCAGGGCAGCAGAAAATAAGCTTGCTCCCTCCTCCCTATGACTTCCCCTCACATATTTGTACATGGCTATCATGTCTCCTCTCAGCCTTCTCTTCTGCAGGCTAAACATGCCCAGCTCTTTAAGCCTCTCCTCATAGGGCTTGTTCTCCAGACCCTTAATCATTTTAGTTGCCCTCCTCTGGACGCTTTCCAGCTTGTCAGCATCTCCCTTCATCTGCGGTGCCCAAAACTGGACACAGTATTCCAGGTGTGGTCTGACCAAGGCAGAATAGAGGGGGAGCATGACTTCCCTGGATCTAGACGTTATTCCCCTATTGATGCAGGCCAAAATCCCATTGGCTTTTTTAGCTGCCGCATCACATTGTAGGCTCATGTTTAACTTGTTGTCCACGAGGACTCCAAGATCTTTTTCGCACACACTGCTGTCAAGCCAGGCGTCCCCCATTCTGTATCTTTGATTTCCATTTTTTCTGCCGAAGTGAAGTATCTTGCATTTGTCCCTGTTGAACTTCATTTTGTTAGTTTCGGCCCATCTCTCTAGTCTGTCAAGATCGTTTTGAATTCTGCTCCTGTCTTCTGGAGTGTTAGCTAGCCCTCCGAGTTTGGTGTCATCTGCAAACTTGATGATCGTGCCTTCTAACCCTTCGTCTAAGTCGTTAATAAAGATGTTGAACAGAACCGGGCCCAGGACGGAGCCCTGCGGCACTCCACTTGTCACTTCTTTCCATGATGAAGACGACGCATTGGTGAGCACCCTTTGGGTTCGTTCGCTTAGCCAATTACAGATCCACCTAACCGTAGTTTTGTCTAGCCCACATTTTACTAGTTTGTTTGCCAGAAGGTCGTGGGGGACTTTGTCGAAGGCCTTACTGAAATCTAGATATGCTACATCCACGGCATTCCCTGTATCGACCCAACTCGTAACTCTATCGAAAAAAGAGATCAGATTAGTCTGGCATGACTTGTTTTTGGTAAATCCGTGTTGACTATTAGCAATGACCGCATTTGTTTCTAAGTGTTTGCAGACCACTTCCTTAATGATCTTTTCCAGAATCTTGCCTGGTATTGATGTGAGGCTGACCGGACGGTAATTGTTTGGGTCGTTCTTTTTTCCCTTCTTGAAGATAGGGACCACATTCGCCCTCCTCCAATCTGCTGGATTTTGGTAACAGCAGCTATTTGATTCTGCTGGTACAATGCTAGACCCCACGGCACTCCTGTGCTACAAACCTAACTCAAATACCAACCCCCCCGCTCTTTCAGACCAGATGTTTGCTTCCTTTGCCAGCCACTTTCCAATTTTGTAAGTTTAGCTATGTGTTTGTTTGTGCACATCTGTGCATATATGCATGCAGACAGATAGTTGCAATTTCAGTCCTCTTACCCTGAGTGGCATAGGTTGAGCATCTTTTATCTGGAGTTGCAAAATCTGAATACTCCAAAATTCAAAACTGCCCACGTAGGTGGCTGTGACTGAGACACGTTTGCTTTCTTATTGTTCAGTATAAATAAATGTTGTTTCACACACACCGTTATTAAAACAACATTGTATATAAAAATTAGGATATATATACCCTGTTTCTCCTAAAATAAGACATCCCCAGAAAATAAGACTTAGTAGAGGTTTTGCTGAATTGCTAAATATAAGGCTTCCCCTGAAAGTAAGACCTAGCAAAGTTTTTGTTTGGAAGCATGCCTGCTGAACAGAACACCAGAGCATGCAGGATTGGTAAATGTACGTACCATAGGGTGTTGTGCATGGAAATAATGGTAGTAACAAGAAATTCTTGATAGGATTCACAGTTTGACTGGTTATGCTGGTTTGTGATGACAACTACTGTACAGTATATAATAAATGTTCATTTTTTTGTTCAACAATAAATGTGAATTCTTCATGGAAAAATAAGACATCCCCTGAAAATAAGACCTAGCGCATGTTTGGGAGCAAAAATTAATATAACACACTGTCTTATTTTCGGGGAAACACGGTATATATAGTGTACATGCAAATAATTTTTTTATCTAACTTGGGTCTCATCACTGATTATGTACTACAGTGATACTATTACTTAGGAGTTTAATTTGTTCTGTGACTAAGCTCTTAAATGCTCTTATCTCAAAACAAAATGTTATTAATCTATTCTGAGCCTCCCAATCCCACATTTTTGTTGTGTTTTTAAATAAGAAAATGTTCTTTGTAAATAACAATGTATAAATGCATAGTTATATGGAACAATAAAAAAGATCAATTTTTAAATGGTAGAAGCCAAAGGATGTGGCAAGGAAGAACAAAGTGAAGAGACAGAAACATCATTTTCTTCATACTGTACTCAATCCAGCCTTCCTCCATCCCTCTGTTGCTTTCTCTCCCTGTCTCTCTTCATGAAGCCAAACATACCAGGAATAAAAAACACCACAAAATCAACTAACCCAAATTCCTCAAAGCAAACAAGAACAAAGCAGACAGCAGACAAGAGCATGAGGCACAGAGGCTGCTCCCTTAAAGCCCTAAAGCTCTGTAATCTCGCACTAGAACTCCCACTGGCGCTAGCTCTTAACTCAAAATGCTGCTCTCATGTCAAAGCAAAACACGGGCCAAGCAACAGCTCTTAACTCAAAATACTTTAAAGTTGGAATGCTCCTAAGTCAAGGTTCCACTGTTTATGTTAATACAATCATTCCAAAATTGGGGAAAATATAAAACCCATAACACACATTCCCAAGCATTTAGGATAAGGGATAGTCAACCTATGTGTGCGTTTGGTAGCTAGTAGCTACATACTATAAATTTAAGCTCAGCTTAGGCACTTCAAGGCAACAGTATTTCCTATTTTTTTCCTCAGTTAAGGAAGAAAGGGCAGGGAGTCATTTTATCACTTAATGGCCACAAAAACATTGTAAACAGGTGGCTTTCTTTCTCTTCATATCAAATGTGTCGTAAAAATAGCTTCAGCTTTCTTTTGTTGTGTATCTATTCTGACTTACATGGTTACAAATATTTCCAGGTAATTACAAATCCTGTTAATGCTGGTGCTATTCTTGCTGTCTTCTCTTCCCAGAGAACACATGGCTTTGAATCGAATAACCAAGCTGCTCCACAGCATTAGTGTTTTGATGCTGGTCAAATTCTATTAATCCAGCAATATATTCTCCTGCCAGCTGAAACAAGGCCCCTGAGTTCTGAACAATGCTGCGAGCAAAACACTACTATGCAGAATGGCATTATAGATTTGGTAATGTAAAAAAGCTCTCAGTGTTTGATAGAAGCTCTTGCTGTTGCTGCATAAAATAACTCACTGGTAAAGGTATAATAGTCTATGTGCACTATCTATTCAAAGGAGGAACTCTGGTTCTTAGAACTTCTTATGGAATCTGTAAGAGTGGCAACTATGTTTAGGGTGTTTGTGCACATTAAGGAGAAGGACTGTGAGAGATTATTCCTGGAATAAAAGGCTTGTTAAACCCGGTGGCACAGCAGATTAAACTGCTGAGCTGATGAACTTGCCGACCGAAAGGTTGGTGGTTCGTATCCGAGAGCAGGATGATCTCCCACTGTTAGCCCCAGCTTTTGCCAACCTAGCAGTTCAAAAATATGCAAATGTGAGTAGATCAATAGGTACCACTCCAGCGGGAAGGTAGCGGTGCTCCACGCAGTCATGCCGGCCCCATGACTTTGGAGGTGTCTACGGACAATGCTGGCTCTTCGGCTTAGAAATGAAGATGAACACCAGCATCCAGTGTCGGACATGACTAGAATTCATGTCAAGAGGAAACCTTTACGTTAAAGCCTTGACTCCACTCACAGTGGATTTAGGGTGGCGATGAGTTTGAAAGAACCAAATTGCAAGCCTATTTTTGGGTAGTGATGAGTTTGAAAGAATCAAATTGCAGGCAAGAAAATAAGTTTAGAATCCTCGACAGGAGAAGCATTTATTAAGGAAATGCTTTCTTGAAGTAGTGTCAGGACCCAGGCTGCAGAGCACCAATAACCATACGCAGAGGCCAGAATCTATCTAATATCTTTATTAAAGAAATATATAAAGTCAATAAAAACAAGTGTAGAATATAGTTCAGAAGTAGACCTTTCAGGAAAGGTCAATTATAGTCCAGGAAAACAATGTCCAATATGAGATATTAAAGTCCAAAGTTGTAATCCAATAACCGAAACACACACTTTGCCAAGCAAAGTGAGGGGAAATGACAAGGTCCTTTAGTCCATGGAACTTGATGCAAGGCTAGAGAGCAAACTAGATCCTTGGCAAACGAGGCTTGATTCAAGGCAACAAGAAACGAGGAACAAGAACAGGGTCCGTGGCGAAATCCGTGGCGGGGTCCGGGGAACAAGGCAGGGCTGGAACGAGAGCAAGGTCCTGGAAACTGGAGTAGCGTAGTCCACACACAATCTACTCCCGAAGCTGACGAATTGACTCCGCATGGAATCCTAGTGGCCAAACACCTATATAGGATCTTGTTTTCCCGCCAAAGAACACTTTCTCTGGGGAACAAGAAACGAAACCTATTCTGTGTCCAGATGCAGGACTCCTTAAACTTTCCCAAGGGAAACAGACTTAATCATCTAACTGTCTGGCAGCAATCCTGGCGCTCCTGCGAGTCGACTCCCGAGCGCTTCTATCTTGATTATAATAAAGGCGGCGAGAAAATGGGGGAGATTTCTGCTCAAGGCTTGTTTGCCTGACTTCTTGTGGGCAAACATCTTGCAGCTGCAAGGGCTCCAAATCCGGCAGAAACGGTGGGAAACCCAAGTTTTCCTCTTCATCTGTCACAACAGTACTAGGAACGGGACTACATGGCCCATGAGTCATCACAAGTAGACTCATTCCTTCCAAACTAAACTAAAAGAGAAAAGGATACAAAAGAGACATGTTGCACCATTTCCTACTTCATCAAAGAGCAGATGGGAAGAGATGTGGAAGGTTCAGTGTGGGGTGCATCTACACCAGGGGTCCCCAAACTAAGGCCCGGGGGCCGGATGCGGCCCTCCAAGGTCATTTACCTGGCCCCCGCCCTCAGTTTTATAATATAATATTTTTATATCAGTTTTAATAATATAATATATTGTATATACATATAATATTGATAATAATCTTATGTTATACAATATAATACTAATAGTAATACCATATAATAATATTAATTATATGTTATATATTACATATTATATAATAGTATAGTGGTATAGTTCAATATAGTAATATATAATGCTAATATTGTGTTATGCTAATAATATAATATATTGTATGTACATATAGCTGCTCTGAGTCCCCTTCTGGGTGAGAAGGGTGGGATATAAATGTAGTAAATAAATGTAGTAAATAAATAATTAATTTTAGACTTAGGCTCGGCCAAAGTCTGACATGACTTGAAGGCACACAACAACAACAACAACAACAACAACAATCCTAATTAACTTGACTATCTCATTGGCCAGTAGCAGGCCCACACTTTCCATTGAAATCCTAATAGGTTTATGTTAGTTAAAATGGTTTTCATTTTTAAATATTGTATTGCTCTTTCGTTGTTGTTGTTGCACTACAAATAAGACATGTGCAGTGTGCATAGGAATTTGTTTGTATTTTTTTTTCAAATGATAATTCGGCCCCTCAACAGTCTGAAGGATTGTGTACCGGCCCTCTGCTTAAAAAGTTTGGGGACCCCTGATCTACACTGTAGAATTAATGTACTTTGACACCACTTTGTCTGTTGTGGCTCAGTGGTGTGGAATCATGTGAGCTGAGTTTGGTGAGGCACCATCACTCTTCAGCATAGAAGGATAAAGATTTTGTAACACTACAACTCTCATTATTCCATAACATTGAGCCGTGGCAGTTAAAGTTGTGTCAGATTGCATTAATTCTACAGTTTAGATCCACCCAGAGCCAGTTCTTTTTCTTTTACAACAGAGGACAGTCATTTAATTAATCCTGGCTGACTCAGACAATGTTATCTGTCAATAAGACTTTTGGGATAAGCATCCTAAGTCTTCTCTGTCTAAGACATCATGTTTCCATTGGACATGAGAGCAACAAGAACAAGTGGATATGGTGCTGTTTCTTCCAATGAATCATAACTCTGAAATCTATAAAATGTAACAAAGAACCTGAAAAAGTTGCAGGCATCCATATTTATATAGGTATTTGTGTCCAAGTAATTTAATCTTTTTATTATTCCCTTTCAATGAACCATCTTGGTCAGATAGATTTTGGAGCCAAGAGTTCTAATCCCAATGTCATTTCTACTGATATTTTCTATTTCAAGTAAAGAACAGCATGTTTAGGTGAGTGTGGAGTTGGATGGGATGATTATTAAAGAAATACTTGGTAAAACAACCATTGCTCTAAATCATGAAAACTAAATACAGTAGAGTCTCACTTATCCAAGCTAGGGCCAGCAGAAACTTGGATAAGTGAATATCTTGGATAATAAGGAGGGATTAAGGAAAGGCCTATTAAACATCAAATTAGGCTCTGATTTTACAAATTAAGCACCAAAACATCATGTTATACAACAAATTTGACAGAAAAAGTAGTTCATTATGCAGTAATGTTATGTAATAATTACTGTATTTACGAATTTAGCACCAAACTATCACGATATATTGAAAACATTGACTACAAAAATGGCTTGGATTATCCAGAAGCTTGGATAAGCGAGGCTTGGATAAGTGAGACTCTACTGTACAAAGGTTATATTTTACTTCAGATATTTCTTAAGTATGATAGAAACACCCTAACCATTTTGAAATAACCGAGAAAAGTGGCAACTTATGTTCAGCACTGTATTTCTCACAGTCCCTAGTTATGACATTATGATCCCTCTTTAACCGTCAGGGCTGCAGCCTATGGAATCCTACCTTTGAGGAAGTAATAAAAAGTCCTTAGGCATTACTTATTGCTGGTAAATGTAAGAGGCAGTGCTGATCTCTCAAGCAGAGTAATTGCATTGATAAGGCAGAAGCTAAACAGTCTAGCCTCTCCCCCATGCATCCATAGGATCTTGCAGAGAAAAGATGTCAGTTTAGTCTTCTTTGTAAATACATATGTCTATCTATCTATCTATCTATCTATCTATCTATCTATCTATCTATCTGTCATCTATCTATCAACAGTCCCTGAGTTACAAATATTCAAAGGACTTCATCACGTTGATTAAATTAGCGTTCCAGGATGCTTAGAGTATAATTCGGGGATGGAGCCCCACAGCAGCCATCACAATGTCATGTGACTTCTGACTGTAGTTCTGTCCCCAAGCTTGGTGGAAGCGTTTTTGGATGCTTCTCCCCAAACACAGGAGCTTTCCAATAGAGCTTTCCAGCATTCTTCTTCCCTGTTTGGGTGACATTTCCCCTGTGAGACAGGAGAAGTGTCACCACTCGGGAGTCGTGCGCAGGGTAACAGAGTTGGCCCTTGCATCTGCTATTTCGGCACATTTGCTGGTGAAATGGCAAAGGGGGTGGGGCTCCCCCATGTGATAAGGTTGATAGCTAAAAAGGGGGTGAGAAAATAGAAAGTGAGAGAAATCTACCCTTCAGAAGGGAAATTCACTCATGAAACAGTTATATTGGGTAAAAGGTTGCCTCCACTGAAACTTTCTCACCAATCCTTGTTTCTACAACAAGTCAAATTTTTCAAAATCAAATTATCACAGGGACAGAATGTGAGGTGAAATCTTCTGAAAAGGGGCATAGATAGCAAACTGCAAGGGTGTTAACCCTTCCCTATGCTATCCAAAACATTCATATGTGTGTGTGTGTGTGTGTGTGTGTGTGGCTGGAGTTATATTTAAAAACTGTACTTGTTCCAACTTACATACAAATTCAGTTTAAGAATAAACCTATAGAACCTATCTTGTTCATAACATGGGGACTACCTGTATATATATGTGTGTGTGCAGAGCTGGTCCAACAATGAGGCGAATTAAGCGGTTGCTTCAGGCGCAAAACATACGGGGGCGCAGTCGAGACTGCTTTTTCTGTTGATTTGTTGTAAAACATGATGTTTTGGTGCTTAATTTGTAAAATCTTAATGTAATTTGATGTTTAACAGGCTTTTCCTTAATCCCTCCTTATTATCCAACATTTTCTCTTATCCAACGCTTTTATTTTTCAGTGATTGGTTTGGGGAGGGGGGCAAAATTCTGTTCGTTTACACTTGAAAAGTACCTAGGGCCGGCTCTTTCTCTGTGTGTGTGTGTAGCTTGAAGGAGGATTTAAAAAAAACACTTTAAGTTTTGTGGATAGATTGTAGATTGAACTCAGCAGTTTATTTAAACAACAAAGGGCTGGGTGCACTCTGGCTTAGTAGCCTGGATTTCCTCTTTAAACAAACAATCAAACTATCTTCATATAGCATTCTTACAAAAAAAAATCCACTGAAACCACTTTCTGCATCTAAGGAAATTATTTTCTTCATCATTGCTCTAACTTCATTTAGGCCTATAGTCACTTTTTGACTTTTCTCCAAGCTTTGTTTGAGCACTTGCCTTTAATCATGATCTAATAGAGGAGAGAAAGGGAAAAATTATGTTAGAGTGATCTAGAAAGAGTGACTTACCAGCCACCCCCTAACCACCAGCCACCAGCTGTCCATCAGAAAATACTTTGGGTTTACAAATGCCAGATGCCATGGGGGTTACACCACTGAGATGGAGGTATAGGGGGACTCCCCTTGAATGTACTATTGGCTCTGTTGTACTTATGGTACCTTTCCATATTATACTGGGAGTCCAATATTCAAGTCACTCCAATGATTTTCTCAGCTCTACATTTCTGTTACAAATGTGATAGGCAAGATGCCCATCATATTGAGAAGGGATATCACCAAATGATATTACAAATGCCTCAAGTTGGCACCTGACCTGCAACAAATATACATAAATCTCCATTTCAGTAAACAGACCTCTTTATGTGAATAATTTAAGATTAGTCATTATCTCAATAGGTTTGCTATTACTTCAGAGACTGAAAAAAAATCTGAACCCCAAATCAGGTTTGGGAAAGCAATACTTGTGGTGAAGCAGTGACAGGGTTTCTTAGAAACAAGCAATTCAGTGTTTTCATCCTCACTGAATCATGTTTTCTGGTTTCTGACACCACAAACTGTTTCCTAATAGCCTGACTACATCCCTTGTAGCTTGACAGGTTTAGGAGATTAGAAGTGAATAAAAGCTTTACCGAGAGACGTAAAGAACTGCTCCAGCTGTGGTGATGTCACCGGCATCTTTTGCTAGCTTTGAGAGGCAATTGATACCAGGTACTACCATTATTTCTTTCCCGCACTCTTTATAACAGGGAGACTGTTGATTCACCATGGATAATTAAATATGGAAGCAAAGGCAAGGCAATAAGGGCAAGTTCAAGCTCAGTCAATATTCTAAATGATATCATTCTGCAAAAAGAGAAAAGAAAACTATGGAAAATGAACTCACCTTTTGAAAAAATGCAAGTGGTCTAAATGGTGACTTAAATGACTATGGTGGACTTCTGCCAAGAGATAACCTTGGCCCACAGTTTAAATTTCAGTTCTAAGGCACACTTAAAGACCAAATACATTAAGGTGGTATTACTGCAAGAACATAATCACTATCATAAAAAAACCTTTTTATGTGAAAAAACCCTTCAAGGAGACAAAAACATGGAATAGAGAAAAATAAAAGAGAAAAAGAATGAAAATGAAACCTTTATTCCACACTTAGAAGCATCAGAGATGTAGTTAATTTTCAAGCAGGATTTACTAGAATTTCCCATTGATCTTTTGTGAATGACAGCATTGGCTCCAGGATTATGCATGTTGTTAACACAGATTCTATAAAAAGAAAAGCTGTGACCACTCTAAATGGTGAAAATCCAATCAAATGCTCACTTATTTATTCTGCTTTGCTAGTGTCTTTTTGGAGTTCCTGATGGCTTCACTGACACTGTGATCTAAGCTGCTAAGCCTGTATGGAATGAGGTAAGCTTCAGCACCTGGGACAATTCACTGAAAGTTTAGACCAGGGGTCCCCAAACTTTTTAAACAGGGGGCCAGTTCACAATCCTTTGAACTGTTGGAGGGCCGGACTATAGTTGGCCACCGAGCCATAATAATGAAGAAGAAGAAGAACAACAACAACAACAATAAAAAAGAGGGTTGGAAGAGACTCTTTGGGCCATTGAGTCCAGTCCCCTTTTGCTTTTGTGCACCGAAAGCACAAGCAAAGCACCCCTGACAGATGGCCACCCAGCCTCAATGATAATAATAATAATAATAATAATAATAATAATAATAATAATAATAATAATAATAATATATTAATAATAATAAAGAGGGTTGGAAGAGACCCCTTGGGTCATTTAGTCCAACCCCCTGCTGCCTCTGTGCACCAAAAGCACAAGCAAAGCATCCCTGACAGATGGCCACCCAGCTTCAATGCGAATAATAATAATAATAATAATAATAATAATAATAATAATAATAATAATAATAATAAGGGTTGTAAGAGAAGAAGAGACCCCTTGGGTCATTTAGACTGACCCCCTTCTGCCCTTGTGCTGTGGGGGCCGGATAAATTGCTTCGATGGGCCGCATCCGGCCCCCGGGCCTTAGTTTGGGGACCCCTGGTTTAGACTAACAACCTCATCAGATGGGTCTTGGGAAGCATCCTAAGATGCTTCCCCACCAGTCCAGCAACAGATGGGCACGCTGCCCATCCCACAACATGATAGTGATTTTTTAATGATAGTGATTATGTTCTTTCAGGAGAGGCCCCACCCATAATTGGAGTGGAAGTGTCATACCATGCTTCCTCCCAACACAGGAGCCTGTCCATGTTGTGCTGGCTCCAACGGAACCAGCACAGATCCTTGCCACTCCAATGACACTTTCCATGTGTGATGGGGAAAGTGTTGCTGTGAGGGAATGGAGCACAAGGAGATGGATTCAACCCCGCTGCCCCTCTGTTTCTTTGGTGAAGCCAGGCAAAGCAGGATGCTTCACCTAACACATGTGATAAAGTCATAAAATCTAGAATAGATTTACTACATGAGTGTCATGGAATCCATCAGTCATCACTGTCTTAAAACAGTCAAAATCCTAACTAGAATTAGTGGTGGCTTGAATATTTTGGTGATATTTTGGTGCTAAATTTGTAAATACAGTAATTAAACATCAAATTAGGTTATGATTTTACAAATTAAGCACCAAAACATCATGTTGTACAACAAATTTGACCAAAAAAGTAGTTCAATATGCAGTAATGCTATGTAGTAATTACTGTATTTACGAATATAGCACCAAAATATCACAACATTGACTACAAAAACATTGACTACGAAAGGCAGACTGCGTTGGATAATCCAGAATGTTGGATAAGCAGATGTTGGATAAGTGGGACTCTACTGTAATACAATGTATAGGAATGCTGAGAAACATTGATCCCAAAAATTCTTGGTTAACAAGATGAGAAACATACCTGAAGAAGTTTCTATTTGACCCTACAGTTTCCTGAATCCAGTAACATGCAATATATTTACAAATAAGACAAATAACAGTTACAGAAGTGTTATAATAGGATGGACATAAAAACAATTAGAATACATGCATTCTGATACCTGCAGTCTCTTTCAGTTAACGTTTTTTAAAAACATGCATTGAGGAAGAGAAAGATTTGACAGAGATTGCCAAATCTTTCATCTGAAGTCTACAAGGACTAAGTTTATTTCTGGTAATATTTTTTCAAGAAAAAGAAAATAAAGCACACAAACAAGCATGTTAGATCTATAAAACTACCTTCCACTACAACTGAATAATTATTTAACAAAACCACAGTCTTTCCACCCCCTGTGTGATGATTGTTATCCCTTATTAGTCTATTCCCTGTGATCAAATTTCTACTTTTGGCAATATTCTACTAATTTTTGAATTGGCCCGACCCTTTAAAAGCAGATTGAAAATGGTACCTTTGGTCCCTATATTGGACATATGGTGGAATAAAAATAAAATAAGTATAATAAGTGCAGATTAGTTCTACCACTAGGTTGCATCTATACTGTGGAGTTAATTCAGTTTGACATTCTCATGGCTTAATTATATGGAATCCTAAGAGTTGTAATTTGGTGAAGCACCAGTACTCTGACAGTGAAGGCTTAAAATCTTATAACTACAACTGCCAAGATTCCATAGCATTGAGCCATGGCAGTTAAAGAAGTGTCAAATTCAATTAATTCTGCAGTGTAAATGCACCCTAAGAGACTGTTGGGAGAGCTAAAGGGAGCTGATTTCTCAGGGCCCATCCAGACAGGGCCGAAAATGTGAGAGCTCTTCTGCATTTACCGGAGGTGTCCAAACAACGCCTCCATTAAAAGCAAACCCTGCTCTGTCCCAAATTAATTAGATAGCCCATTAGATCGGGGCCTTTCTGAAAGACCTGGTTTTAATGGGCTATGGGCTGTCCACACATCTCTCGCACCTTTAGGGCTCCTGGAACCCAAAGATGCAAGATGGTGCCCACCCCCTTCCCAGCTCCCCCCCAAAAGCCTTAGAAACAAAAAACCTTACCAGGCCACCACTCCTCCACCTCCATCTCCTCGCCTATCATTGGTATGTTCCAGGAAGTTCCAGAGAGTCCTAATGGTAGCCCGGTAAGATTTTCTTTATTTTTAAGTTTTTTTTGGGGGGGGGGGGGAGGGTTGCCCCATTGCAGCACAGGAGTTACTGCTCTGGAATGTGGACAGGCCCCTGGGAAAGCCTGGGTTTGGGAGTAGATGTGTGGACTTAAAAGCACACCAAAGTGGGTTTCTTAAACCAGCACGTTTTAAAGTTAAGCCCGGAAGTGGCCTCAACAGATGCAATGGGAGAAATTTGGTTTTCTTCTCTCCCTCTGATCTGTAACTTGATAGGATGGGCCAGACAAATTTGGTCTTTCTTCTTTCCTCATTTCTTATTTGGGGGATTTTCAAGTACATTCTATTATTCATTATTCTTTTTTCTGTTTTAAAGTGTGTAGCCTGAAGTTTATTGTTTTTTGACCCAATATAGAAGGTAAAGACTCTCCTTGTGCAGGGTTCTGCTCCAATATCTGTCACTTAGAAGCTTTCAAGAAGACCAAAAGCAGGCCACATTGTTTCTTGTTTGCCTTCCCACCTCACGCAACTAGTATTCAAAGGAAGACTAGAACCAAATGCTGAACTTATTGTAACACAGTTAATATTCACTGATATATCCATCCTCTGTGAAAAAGGCTTGAAGCCACTGCTAATACTATAGCAAGGCTTAACCAGTTTTCCATTTCAATCCAACAAAGTATGTAGTTTAGGAACAGTATTTTTAGACCACAATCATGTGCACACTTACATAAATCTTTATGAATGCATTGTTGTCTATTTCTTGATAGATATGCAGAGATCACACTGCTAGTGAGGTTTCTGTTTCAACCTTTTAACATTGCTATTATTATTAAGAATTAAGATTGTGATCTTTAACTGGGTTATTTAATAGATTAAAAATCTACATTTGACACCATTAGAAAATAAAAGGGAAACTGTGAAAGAAAGCAGTTGCCAAATTAGGACTGTTTTTTTCATCCACTGTTTTGTCTGTATCTATCTATTGTAGTGAGGCTTTTATTTACTGTGTGCTATTTTTACTTTTTGATGCTTTTAGTATGTATATTTTATGCTGTACAACGTTTTCAAGAGTGCTGCTTTCAGTTCAGAGATACTTAAATGACTGTCAGTTGTTTTCTACTTTTTGTAGCAACTGAAAATTCTGAAGTAGTTTATGATGATAGTTCTGGTGATATTTCCACAGAGCAAATTAAGGTTACTGAAGATTTTTGGGAGCAATTATCACCTACACCCCCAATCATCTTTTCTTAGTACTGGTTTAGCCAGTATTTCACTACCTGACATCCGTTGGGAAGTAGTAGCCTGTAATGAACGGAGCAAGTCATTGACACCTTTGTCCCATCCTCTGGATATCAGCCAGCAAGCCAATGCTTTAAATCTAGAAATAGCTTCCTAAGATCTACATTGATACTTGCAGGAACATCTCAGCTATGGAAGTTAAAGTGGTGTCAAATGCATTAATTCTATAGTGTAGATGTACCCTTAGTCACTTTTTAAAGCCTTTTAAAATTACAAACTTGGTTCCTTTCATTCTCCTCTACATAACTGGTTTTGGCCCAACAAGAGATAATGGCATGCAATCCAGATTCTAGAAGTAAAAATATATTGGAAGCTTCTTGGTGTATATTTTCACAAATTGGAAGGGATTACATATTTTAAATACTGTATATACTCAAGTATAAGCCGACCCTAATATAAGCTGAGGCACCTAATTTTACCACAAAAAAGTGGGGAAACTTATTGACTCAAGTATAAGCCAAGAATGGAAAATGCAGCAGCTACTGGTAAATTTCAAAATGAAAATAGATCCCAATGAAATTATATTGAGGCATCAGTAGGTTAAAGGTTTTTCAATATTTACCGTATTTCAAAGAAAAACAGTAAACTAGCTCTGTAACTGGAATAGTAGGGTCAACAAAAACAATATGGTATTAACAATAACATAACAACAACAACAACAACAACAACAACAACAACAACAACTTCATTTGTACCCTGCCCTATCTCCCCATGGGGACTCAGGCCAACTTCCAACAGGCAAACATTCAGTGCCTATATAAACAATGCAGAGCTAGATATAGATCTATAATTATATAAACTAATTTCACATATGCATTTTCCCCTGAAACATTTGCAAATCCTCTCTACATATATGTGCATTTCCCTCCAGCAGTATTTGCAAACCCTATATATTTATGTTTATATCTATCTAGAAATCTCTCTCTCTCTCTGTGTGTGTGCATTTCCCCTGCAATATTTGCAAGCCCCACATATCTATATTCCTATATATCTATCTAGATATCTCTCTCTATATAGATAATTATATCTGTATAGGATTTGCAAAGACTTGCAAACATATGAGGTGAAAATTCATATATAAAATAATGTATACACACAAATACAGTTATACAGGTACATTGAAATCTCTAGATATCTATATTTTTATAGGATTTACAAAGATTTGCAAACATATGAGGGGGAAATTAATATATATAATTAATGTATATAGATAGATAGATAGATAGATAGATACATAGAGGTACATAGAGGGATTGCAAAGGCTTGCAGGGGGAAATGCCTATATATCTGTAGCAGAGATTAACAAATATTTCAGGAAAAAATGCTTCTATAAGATTAATGGGTGTATATATATATATATTCTTCCTGACTTGCAAGGGCTTCATTCCCTTTTCAAAATATTCCCTTGGCTGGAGGAAATTGAAGCCCGGCGCAAACAAGATGAAGAAGCCCGCAAACAGAAAGCTCTGCAGCTGGAGGAGGAGGAACGTAGGCACAGGGAGTTAATGCAGAAGAGGAAAGAGGAGGAGGAGCAGAGCAGCGCCAGGCAGAACTAGAGAGGGAGAAAAATCTGGCTGCTGAGAGAGAACTGCAGAAGAAGAAGGAGCAGGAAAAGCTGCGGGCACAACGGGAATATGAACGACAAGAGAAAGAGAAGGTGACACGCTTGCAGAAAGAGGTTATAGCAGCAGCGAAAGAGAAGGAGCGTCTTAGAAAAGAGGAAGAGGAGAATGAAAGGAAAAGGAAAGAACAATTGAAGCAAGAAGAGGAACAAAAGGCAGCAGAGGCCAAGACGGCTAGCAAACAACTGAATGTGACGGTAGATATTCAGAACTCACCTTGTAATTCATATGAGATGACACCACAGAGCCACAAGCACCCCAAGGTTAACATTGACGATTATGGGATGGATTTGAATAGTGATGACTCAACAGATGATGAAAGCCGGCCACGCAAGCCAATCCTTGCATGGGCTTCTGGAAATCAACTGACCCAAGGTGTCATGCACCAATATTACAATCCATCTAATGTCAGGAGGTTATTTGGTGTTGTGAAAAGTCCAAACCTGGAAGAAATCTTCTATAAGAGCAAACCACGCTATTTTAAACGCACCAGTTCTGCAGTTTGGAACTCTCCACCATTCCCAGGCGGCAAATCTGTATCATCTAATTTCAAGAGATGGTGATATATTTCAGAGCTGTTTGATATTTTAAACATGTACAACTGGTTTCACCTTATAATGTTAATAAATTTTTTTCTATTTGAAAAAAAAAATATTCCCTTGGTTAAGAGGAGGGAGGCTTTGGAAAAGAAAACACTGATAAGGGATGGTAAGATGAGAGATAAATATATCATTGTAGAGAAGTTATGTGTAAAACAGAGATTATTGATATGATTTTATTTATTTGTTTGTTAAAGGAAAAAAAGAGTTATATATTAGCAAGGAAAAGCCTAACATGGAAACTAGCTGGAAGCAGCATTTGGTAGGTTGCCATGGTAACACAGCTTCCTTTGGGAGAAAAGGGGCGTGGCTAAGATGACAGTTAGAGCATTTTCCCTTTTAAAAGTTCAGTTGCTGTGAGGGTTTAAAAAGGACAGTTGTGGTTAGGTTTTGGAAAGATTAGGAGCTGTGGAAATCAGCTAAGGACGGCAGCTTATGGTCACTCAGGGGAAAGGCTGGGAATATAAGCTGACCGAGGAAGTTTAGTATACTGTGTTGAAGAGAAGTTATTTAAGAAATATCCATTCAAGAAAGAATACATTGTAACTTAAGATCCGGAACGTTTACTGATTGAAACCATACGCTTATGTACCAAAAATAAACTTGAATTTTGTTATTGTTCATAAAGATAAGTCTCCTTGCCTCTCTGTAAGCCTGTTACCTAACGTTGGTGGCAGTTACCGTACCCATCTATATAAGTTACCGTACTTTTCTATATAAGTTACCATCTTTATTCATTTAAACCCATCAGTTCTGTTATCCTTCCTTATCCACTAAATCCTCCCTGTCGTACATTCACACATCCTCCACCCCTCCCTCTCATATGCGCGCACAGTTCTCCTCAGTTGGAAGCAGTGGTGGGATTCAGAAAAAGATTCCTTCCCTGCCTCACCTCTCTTCAATTGGTGGCAGCGGTGGGATTCAAAAGAATTCCATCCCTGTCACCTCAGTCCTCTTCAATCATATATTGCAAGCAACAGCCTCCAGGCTCCGCTGCCAGTTTGACCCGGTTATAAGCCGGGGGAGGCTTTTTCAGCTCATAAATAAGCGCTGAAAAACTTGGCTTTTCATCCCATAATAAATGACTAAAGATAAAGCTTAGTAACATTGATGGAAAATAGGAAGAACATGTTATAGGTGGATTGATTCAATCAAAGAAACCACAGACCTGAATTTGCAAGGCCTAAGTGGGGCAATGGATGGGGTTTTGAGGAGGTCTCTCCCATAGACACCATAAATTGAAGCTGACTGGATAGCAAATAACAACAATAATTCATAAGCTAAAAGAACATTATAAACACTTGGAGTTCCTGCCTATATTTGTGTACAGGAAGTCCCCAGAATATGAACAAGATAGGTTCTGTAGGTTTGTTATTAAGTTGAATCTGTCAGAACAGGTACATTTTTAAGGTGTGATTCCAGCCACACATGTGCACACACATCTTTGCATATTAGTACGTTCGAGATTCTGAAATATGTAGTATTTGAAGGTCATATCCTGACATTGATATTTGCAGCATTTTAATGTTTTAATGATTTATATAGGGTTTTAATGGCATGTTTTATATTGTATTTGATGGTCTGGCTTTTGTGTATTTGTTTGTCTTGCATGCGAAAGATCTATGGCAGGGGTCCCCAAACTTTTAAAGCAGAGGGCCAGTCCACAATCCTTCAGACTGTTGAGGGGCCGAATTATCATTTGAAAAAAAAAATACAAACAAATTCCTATGCATACTGCACATGTCTTATTTGTAGTGCAACAACAACAACAAAAGAGCAATAAAATATTTAAAAATGAAAACAATTTTAACCAACATAAACCTATTAGGATTTCAATGGAAAGTGTGGGCCTGCTACTGGCCAATGAGATAGTCAAGTTAATTAGGATTGTTGTTGTTGTTGTTGTTGTTGTTGTTGTTGTTGTTGTTGTGTGCCTTCAAGTCATGTCAGACTTTGGCCGAGCCTAAGTCTAAAATTAATTATTTATTTACTGCATTTATTTACTACATTTATATCCCACCCTTCTCACCCCGAAGGGGACTCAGAGCAGCTGTATGTACATACAATATATTATATTATTAGCATAACACAATATTAGCATTATACATTACTATATTGAACTATACCACTATACTATTATATAATATGTAATATATAACATATAATTAATATTATTATATGGGATTACTATTAGTATTATATTGTATAACATAAGATTATTATCAATATATGTATATACAATATATTATATTATTAAAACTGATATAAAATATTATATTATAAAACTGAGGGCGGGGGCCAGGTAAATGACCTTGGAGGGCCGCATCCGGCCCCCGGGCCTTAGTTTGGGGACCCCTGATCTATGGTCTAAGCATTAAATAAATTTGGTAAATTTGGTTTGGAGATTCTGTTTGTTGATTTCATATTATAGGCAATATAGTGTATTTTTAGTTTTCGGTTTTATAGTTGAAGAATTTGGAAGTTACATTTTAGACTATGTCCTTCTTTACATTACCATATAATGCAGTTTCAGAATGCAGTTTAACTGCATTGAACTGTGTTGTATGAGTCGCCATGACCATACAATGCAGTTCAATACAGTTAAACTGAATTCTGAAACTGCATTTTATGGCAGTATAGATGGGGCCTATAACTCATGCTAGCCTTGCTGGCTGTGGACCATAACCTGTCCATGCAACACAACATTTTTTCAGCAATATGTATTAAGGATCCAGTACTAACAACCAGGAGCCCCGGTGGCGAAGTGCATTAAAGCGCTGAGCTGCTGAACTTGCAAACCGAAAGGTCCCAGGTTCAAATCCTGGGAGCGGCTTGAGCGCCCGCTGTTAGTTCCAGCTCCTGCCAACCTAGCAGTTCGAAAACATGCAAATGTGAGTAGATCAATAGGTACTGCTCCGGCGGGAAGGTAATGGCGCTCTATGCAGTCATGCCGGCAACATGACCTTGGAGGTGTCCACGGACAACGCCGGCTCTTCGGCTTAGAAATGGAGATGAGCACCAACCCCCAGAGTCAGATATGACTGGACTTAACGTCAGGGGAAACCTTTACCTTTTACTAATAACCAATTAAGGCTATTAAGTATACAATGGAATGATACCTTTTCCCTGTCTTAAAATGTTGGTGCCTATGGCAGGACATCCACTTCACTTCATTTCACTTCACTTTATTTCTTAATTAGTTGCTCTCCACCAGAGTGCTCCGAGCGACTTACAATTTAAAATATCATTCCACAATATAAAAAACATTCATCATAAAAACATTCATCATAAAAACATTCAACATAAAAACATTCAACATAAAAACATTCAACAGTGACTATTTGGCAAATTAGATCTGATTTACTTAAATGCACAACCAAACAGCCAAGTCTTGAGCGCTTTTCCAAAAGGTCGCAACTCCAACATTGCTCTAAGATATGGAGGCAATGAGTTCCACAGAATTGGAGCATAGATCGAAAAGGCTCTACGCCTTGTAGCGTCCAGGTGTACCTCCCTAGGGCCCGGTACGTATAGGAGATTTTCCTGGGAGGATCGAGGTGACCACTGATGGAAAAAAGGAATGAGGCGGTCCCTAAGATATAATGGTCCTTGGCCATTTCAAGCTTTAAATGTCAGGATCAGTATCTTGTAAGAGATCTGATGGTCTATTGGTAGCCAATGCAGTTGTTTCAGAATCGGTGTAATATGGGATCTTATAGATCCAGGGAAACGGGCTTGTTGTTTGTAAAATCAGCCTGGAAAGCAAGAAAAGTTAAGAGGACACAAGATTAGGAGAGCAAGGTGTAATCTATTTTGGGCAAAAATGTTTTCATATCTTAAAGACTGCAAGTCATAGATGGGAATGAAAAGTTTCAATACAGCTCATATTTAGTTATGCAGCTAAAGTTAGGTCACAGATGTTCTTCACTAGACTGAAGTCTGTTCTTGCAAATCCAGTATTAATCTGCCAATACAGCAATGTTGGCATGATTACCAGAGAGATTCTGCTACTCAATAATGGTGCAGTCAAATGCATATTTGCTTTGCAGGATTTACTCTATTCCAGCCCTCCTGATAGCTTTTGTGGTGGGTTTCTCAACCCTCCCAGACCCTCGGCTCAACTACCACTGCAGTGCTCTGCCAGGAGAGGGAGCTGGGACTCTGATATTCAATAGCCTTTGATGTTTTCCATGGCCAAAGCAGGAGGGTGTTTGTTGCATCACTAAGTGCTCACAGATGTACCAGGGAAAGTTGCCAGATTCTTGGAATCAGGGGAAACATATTCTGAAGGTTAGAATTGATTGGGAGGAGTGTTTCTTGAATATTGTTTGCTTCAAGTGAAAGTTGCAACCCACAAAAAGCTCAGTCGCTAGACAGTGAGTGATTTGGGAATGTTTATTATGGTGATTGCATTGCATTTCATTGTATCTTTTGTAAGCTCCTTCGAGAACCTGCTGGGGATTAGCAAAGGGGGAAGCAAATCTTAGAAACAATACGCAAATAAATTCATGTTTTCCTTCAACAATATTTTTATGTCATTCATTTTACAGAAAAAAACACATCTCAATTGTTGTTAACATTTCTCAAAAACAGCCCACAATACATTGGAGATGTATTATAACAGAACTGCCCATTTTATTTGAGTAGGCAGAGTAGCATGCCCATAAAATAATCAACCAGTTCTGTTTTCGTTTTTAAAAGATATGGATAGAAAAGGGAACTGCCAGAGGAAGGAAAAGGTATTGACAGGTGTGCAGAAATAACAAATAAACAAACAAACAATCAAATAAATAACTTGTTTTTAAAGAAATTAAATGAATACTTCATGCTTGTTTTAAAATGGAAGTTGCTACAGTAGAGTCTCACTTATCCAAGCCTCACTTATCCAAGCCTCTGGATTATCCAAGCCATTTTTGTAGTCAATATTTTCAATATATCGTGATATTTTGGTGCTAAATTCGTAAATACAGTGATTACAACATAACATTACTGCATATTGAACTACTTTTTATGCTAAATTTGTTGTATAACATGATGTTTTGGTGCTTAATCTGTAAAATCATAACCTAATTTGATGTTTAATAGGCTTTTCCTTAATCCCTCCTTATTATCCAAGATATTCTCTTATCCAAGCTTCTGCCGGCCCGTTTAGCTTGGATAAGTGAGACTCTACTGTATTTAGAATATTAAGAGCCACAACAACCATTTGTTATTAGTAGTGTATTTCCCAACTGCTTATTTAATAATAATTAATACAGTAATCTATGGTTATACTCTCATCATGGTAAGCCCTTGATCATGCCTTTTGACACAGAAAACATTCTTCATAATTTGTTATGACGTAAGCTGGCAACCTTGGTCTGCATAAAGAACATACTTGAACAGCTACTTAAGAACAGCAAATAAGGGCTAAAATTGTATCGGGCACTGTAACTACATTAATATAAGCAGTGATGAAGGAGCAAAGGTAAAGAGGTTACACACCACTCAGAAAAGTGCTTGTGAGCACAACTATCCTTAGAGCTAGTTTAGTGGTGAAGAGATACACAACTATTGACTTGTTATAAGGATTATGGAGGCTTATGCCCCGGTGGTGAAGTGTGTTAAAGCACTGAGCTGCTGAACTTGCAGACCAAAAGGTCCCAGGTTCAAATCCCGGGAGCGGCTTGAGCACCTGCTGTTAGCTCCAGCTCCTGCCAACCTAGCAGTTCGAAAACATGTCAATGTGAGTAGATCAATAGGTACCGCTCCAGCGGGAAGGTAACGGTGCTCCATGCAGTCATGCTGGCTACATGACCTTGGAGGTGTCTATGGACAATGCCGGCTCTTCGGATTAGAAATGGAGATGAGCACCAACCCCCAGAGTCAGACATGACTGGACTTAACGTCAGGGGAAACCTTTACCTTTACCTTATGGAGTTATGTATAACTTTAGACATTCCAAACAGTACGCTCATCAATATTGTTGCAACCCTCTTCCCCTGTCTCTTTTCCATCTGATGTATCTTTGAAAGACAATTATTTCCATCGGCATTGCACTAATTATTAATTACTTTCTTTCTAACAAACTAGGGAAAAGGCCACTGCACAGTAACTTGGACTCTTGATTTATTTTGCAGCCTATGTAGTGAATCATCCAGTACATCACAAAAAGTAGGTGGGCTCAAGATATGCAAGCCAGGTAGTTGGAAGCAACTAAGCAAGCAAAAAGCACACTGGAGAGAGGTGGTCTGAAAACTGGAAGCTCTACAGGAAGATGGGGGTGTTTTCCAGCCATAAGTTGCCCAGAAACTACCCAGATAGGTAGTTGAAACAGCTTTAGTATGAGGGAACCATGACTGCATCTCTCAAATTTAAAAATAAATAAGTAGAGCAGTCTGATTGGGGATGGGGGCATCTGAATGGGAGAACAGTAAGACTCCAGGGAAGGGGTTGTTTAGCTTTTTATTTACATTATGTCATCTTTTAGACTGAGATTGTATTTTTTTTCTAGAATAAAATGGTTGCAACTAGCTCCATAAGACGAGGAGAATGTTTTTCTTTAATGGCAGGTCTAAATAAAAAGTTGTTAAACAAGGAGTATTTGGTTTTGGATTGGATGGACTCTACACTGAACAGAATGGCTCCTGGCAGTGGCTGATGCGTATGCAAGATGGAGCCTTCTAGATAGCTGCATCTAAGCTCTGTCTCCTTGTTGGGAAGGCCAAAATAGCCCCATCTTGCTTTCCAGTTTTGAACAGGAATGCCATTTTTTAATTTTGTCAGGCTTTTGGAATGGAATGTTATTTAAAAGAGGCTTCGGGAGGTACTACATTGTTTTCATTGAACTGTTTAAAACTGCTTTTTGTCCTTTTTAGATGTGCATTTCACGTTATGTATGTTAATTCTATTTTAGCATTAACTATAATATGTTTTTAGCTGGATTGTACTTGTTTTCTGCCGTAAGCCATCCTAAGACACTATTTTAGGGAAAAGGGTGTAAAGATGGTGATGATTATGATTTGTATGCCACATTTTCAAGGCTCTGAGATTTGAAAATTGGCTTTGTTCACTTTAAAAAAAATCATAGCTGTGTAATTTCTTTGAACTGCTGAAGCTGGCTAGTTCAGGATATATCTGAGTTCATCACTACACTGGGAATCCAAGGTGGTGGCTAGCACTACCTTTTTTTTTATCTCCTCCACTTGGTGAGGTGGCTGCGGGGATTTTTATCCAAAATGCTATAATATGTTTCATATGGTATTCTCCCTGATGACTGTTCAGAAGTTTCAGTTAATGCACAGCAAAGTAGAATCTCCTAAAAGAGTGGGTTGCTGACAGTTTATGAGGTCTGTAGTCCAACCTCTGATTGAAATCTTATTCTGGGCACGGTCAAGAGGATAACATTAGATGTAATATTGTCTGTAAAGCAGCATTCAAAACAGCAAATTATACAAAGGAAGATGTGGTCAGAAAAAGATGAGACCTCTACAGTTTCATTGATGACAAAACTAAAGCAGCTTTCTGCATATTAGTAGTTTTATTGTGTAAAACTCTTGAGCAGTCTGAATCCAAGATATTTCTTCCTCTCCTAGGTCTGTCATAACCCTTTGGGCAATCTGAGAAGATCCATGTTGCAAAGGACCACATTGTGTGGACACAAAGAAGCCTGCTTAGTGACTGTCCCAGAAGCACATGATTCCCTTCCTTTAGGAGTACACCAAAGTCCACACATAAGCAGCTTTGGTAAATACAGTAGAGTCTCACTAATCCAAGCCTCGCTTATCCAAGCTTCTGGATTATCCAAGCCATTTTTGTAGTCAATGTTTTCAATACATCGTGATATTTTGGTGCTAAATTCGTAAATACAGTAATTACAACATAACATTACTGTGTATTGAACTACTTTTTCTGTCAAATTTGTTGTATAACATGATGTTTTGTGCTTAATTTGTAAAATCATAACCTAATTTGATGTTTAATATGCTTTTCCTTAATCCCTCCTTATTATCCATGATATTCACTTATCCAAGCTTCTGCTGGCCCGTTTAGCTTGGATAAGTGAGACTCTACTGTACTCTAAATCAGAGCTGGGAACCATATCACCAGATGTTGTCAGATTGCATATAGCATTATCTAATAAGGCTGCTTTGAGTTGTAGTCCAACTACATGAGTCTTGCATGTACATCCTTTCAGGTTGCTGTTGACTAATGATAGCCCCATTAATTTTATTGGGTTTTCTTAGAGAATGAATACTCAGAAGTGATTTTGCCATTTCCTTCCTCCATAGTGTAACTTATGGCACCTGATATCATTTGCCAGCCTCCCATCCAAGTGTTAACCATGGCTGGGTCAGGCTAATTTCCAAGATCAGGTGGAATCTGGTGGTCCTGATTCCTGCTCTAAATACGTCCACCATCCAATCTGATGATACATTAATAGAGGGTGGAGCTGTCATGTAAAGGCTCTTCTCTAAATAAATGAATAGAATAGAAAATCATGAATTTGTCTAGGCATAATTATTTTCATTCTGGATTGTAGGGGAGCAAAATCAGAACAGAATTTCACCCCGCCCATCATTCTAAGGGACCATGTTCTCTAAGGCCCCCTTCCACACAACTACATAAAATCCACATTGAACTGGATTATATGGTACTGTGGACTCAGATAATACAATTCAAAGCAGATATTGTGGATTATCTACCTTGATATTCTGGGTTATATGGCTTGTCTTGCACTAGACCTTCCCTTAATAGCTCTCCTTACAAGAGGGCTTATGATAATGACGGAAGGGCAACAATTTCCCATGCTGGAATTATGATTGCATCTTCTTATCCCATGTAGACATTCATTACATAAGTATGTTGTCAGGAGATTTATTGTCCCCAGAGGCGTTTTTCCAGTTCAGAATCACCCCTTCTTCCTGATTCAGAGTTCTTGCCAAATCCCAATGCAGCTAAAGGGAGTTTACGTTACATCCTAACGACAGGATGAAGCATGTGCTCACAAGAAAAAGCACTGGTGCTAAACCATGTTTGTTAACAGAATTTCTGCTTTTGCATTTTTTTAATTTTATTTCACTGAAATAATACAGAAGTACATTTTTCCCCTTTTATTTTAGAAAGGGAACAAGTGTGTTGTAGTAGTTTGAATGGGGATGAGGACCAGAATTTGAATTCTCCATTTGATGATGGGAACTTCCTTGGATATGTCAGCTCCTTCAGCTCCAGAAGTAGGCAAAGAAATCTTGCAACAACAATGACGACACGATAGGGTCACCTAAAAGTACCCATATGTTGGATATTACTTGAAGGTATACAGCAATGAAGAAAATAAAAGGGAAATACATCCCATAAGACTTTAGAGAGAGATGGCGTGGGCACAATCTAGATGTGGCATGAACTATTCAAGGCTATCTCAATACATTTTTGATGCCTGAATCAAAGGCAAGATGGCATCCTTCCCAGTCCACATAAAAGAGGTTGGTTGGATTAGCAGTAGAAAAATACTTCAGGCTTTTTCAGCAGGTTATTGTTCTCTGCCACATGTGAAACAGCTGCAGTCTACCATACAACATCCAGGACAGATTGTGTGACATACACAGCTTTGTCCCCAATCAGCTGAGAAAAAAAGCTGGAGAATTCAAGAGGAATAGCCCAGGACAGCCAATGCTTCCAGTACCTGTTGTCTGGTGGAATTGTCTCTTTCCAATGAATGGTACAGTGACCCTGTAAATATTATATATTATATGTTGCATTTGGGGAAAAATGCACTTGGAGATCGTCTAATGTCCACTGGAACATTAGACATATTAGGCTTAATACTTGTTTATTCAGCATTTACATGACAACATACAAACCAAGTAGCAGCTAGTTTCCAAACAAACTGCCCAAGGATATTTAAGCACTATCTTCATTTTGGCCAGAATCTCCTTCATTTCACTGCAGTGCAAAACAGGCTAGGTATAAACTGTCAGATGAACACTGCTTATCAATCTGGGTAAAAGCAGGAGAAGCCCAGAGTTGGAATGGGATCAATTGGGGCAGCACAAATATCATAGATTAGCAGGTGGACTGTTTTATTACTAAGGGCCCTTCCATACAGGTTCAAAATGTGTGATGGGTTTCAGATTAATCTGAGGCATCCAAATGACACTCCTATCTTTTCAGGTACTGGGCCTGTGAGCATTGATTCTCGGAACCACCTTTTGTGATTTCAGGGGCCATCCCCATTGCCATCCTTAAAGAGCCCGAAGGAGCAGGATGGCAACCCCACCCTCCCTTCCCAAACCCCTGTTTTTCATGTGAACGTACTGGAGGGACCTGGCTGCATCCTCAGGCCACTCAGTGAAAGCATCTGATGCATCAAAATGATGTGTTGGGAGCATTTGAAAGGAAAAGGGGATTTTAACCCTCTGGTATGTTTACATGAAAAACGGGGGTCTGGCTAAGTGACCTTTCGGGTCAACCTGGGATAGCATGTAACTAGCCCCCAACCCCTCAAGGGAAAACCTGGGATTTGGGCCCAATGTGTGGTCTAAATTGTGAAAGGAATTGGGATTTTAAATCCCATTCCTTTCACAATTTGGGCCTGTCTGGAAGGGCCCTAAGTAAACTAAAGTATATTCAGGGCTTCTGGGACAGCAGTGTTGGATGTGTAGCAAAATACAACAAAATTCAAAATCTACAAGCAGCAATACATTTCTTGGGTCAATACCAAAGCATAAAATAAACTATGCAAGCTTTGGCAATTCCATTGACTTCTTCAACAGGGAAATATATCAAAAATAATACAGGAGAAAACTGGTGACAATGTTAGAGTCTTAGGCCTATATTCTGTCAGTTAAGATCATTTTGAAGGTTTTCAGTGCAAACAGAGCCTGGGCATTTTCTTCCCCCGACCTTACCGTACATGAATCTACCTTAGAAGTAGAACATTCACTGATAACGACTGTAAGCAAGGAGCAAAATACACTTTGTGTTCCTTTGGACTTTTTAAAGTTTGGTATATATAATGGAGAATTTGTGCGGTTGGAATCAAATTAGGTATACATTACTATCATATTGATGTTTTTATTGGTATAATTGTTTTATTGCTGTGTTATTGATATTTGGCCCCATGTAAGCCGTCCCGAGTCCCTTCGGGGAGATGGGGCAGGGTATAAAAATAAAGTTGTTGTTGTTGTTGTTATTATTATTATTATTATATTTTGTAATGCCACAAGAATTTGCTATAGAGATGCCGTCCCCAAGAAAAGTCCTGTTAGACCTCTAGTTGTGTAGTTCCTTCTTAAGAAATTGAGGTTTTCTCTGGATGATTCTTAACTAAAGACCTCATCAGACTAGAGCATGGATCCATTTTAAATCTGGTTGCTGTCTCCTGCAGAATTCTGGGGTTTGTAGTTTAGGGACAGGCTCTAAACTGCTCACCCAGGTAGGTCTGAGCCTCACTAAACTACAAACCTCAGAATTCTGCAGGAGGCAGAAACTGAGTTTAAGGTGGATCCATGCTCTGGTGTGATGAGGCACAAATCAATAGCCCTTGTTCCTATTGCTCCTGGCAGATCAGGGTTTGCCATTTGGCTTGTAAAAATAACCTGCTTCAGTATTATGGAGGAAAGCTGATAGGAGAGTAGAAAGGGGCAGGATGCTTTGTTAAAAAATTAATTCCTGGGGGTGGGGAAAAAAAAGAAGCATTACTACTTCACTTCAGGCTGAAAATTGTTTGACCTGGCACTGATTCCAGGCTTTGATGCCTTTGACACAATGCTGCAAAAATCACATATAGCAAAGCAAGTATCACAACTGTTGGAAGTGACCCTGTTTCTGTTTTATAAGAGAATATCTTTGGCAAGTGAAGATCAACGAATGCATGCTAAACATGCAGGAAAAAAAACCATTTGATACTGTGTTTGCTAAGATGAAGATCAAAATTCTGGACTTAAAACTGATTTGAGAACTAAATTGGCAAGTCAACTACACCTTCTATATATTGGAATAGGACATTATTTTTTTCTGGCCAATATGGCCACTACTGGTTGGGAGTGATAGGAGTTGTAATCTGGAACGTCCCAAATAAGGAAAGCTAATTTCAAGGTAGACCCCTGGTAGCGCAGTATGTTAAAGTGCTGAGCTGCTGAACTTTCAGACTGAAAGGTCTCAGGTTCGAATCCAGGGAGCGGAGTGAATGCCCGCTGTTAACTCCAGCTTCTGCTAACCTAGTAGTTAGAAAACATGTAAATGTGAGTAGATCAACGGGAAGGTAACAGTGATCCATGCAGTCATGCCAGCCACATGACCTTGGAGGTGTCTACGGACAACGCTGGCTCTTTGGCTTAGAAATGGACATGAGCACCAATTCCCGGAGTCGGACACGAGTGGACTTAACGTCAGGGTAAACCTTTACCTTTACCTTTTTATATTTATTTATTATGTACATACATGCAATATACGTAATTCAAAATCCAAAAATTTTCAAAGTCCAAAATGCTTATAGCCCCAATTGGACATATTCAACATTTAAATCTTTTTTGGTTGAAAGTTAAACCAATAGTCTTTCTTATACTTCCCTTGCCCCCTGGCTATAAAAGAGAAATGTGTTAAACTATGTAGCTGTGGGGTGGAGTAGGGATGTGGGAATTACTCCCAAAATGAGAATTCTGACATATTAAATGAAAATTTCCTTTATTCGCCAAATTTCCAGAATGACACACTGAAAACTGTTAAAACCTAAAGTCCTACATTCCCTTAGTAACCTTACTTTTGGATTCTTATATCACATTTCTGAAAGCTCAAAAATTTTAAGTTGCTGCAATGCTAGAAAAATAATCTTTGGGGACATAATTCTTATTTGGTGAGGCAATGCCCTTTTTTGCCTCCTGCAAATATCCCCCAGAAAGATTTCTAGTTATTCAGGCAGTGGAGTTGATATTTCACAAAACAAAATCTGTGAAGTTCCCATATTATGTTGATGGAATTCTGGAATTCAGTCTTGGAATATATACCAATATTGGGGTGTTTTTTTTGATAGCTGAAAAAAGTATGTGGTAGCTGTGGTTGTATGGTGACAGCTACAGCATTTTAAAAAGATGCTATATCACCATATTGGAAATTGGCTTTCTTTCTATCAGTTTATATTGCATTCTGTGTGTGACTGAACTGATGTGGTATCATGTGGTTCAGTTGCTCAGGAAACTCTGTAATTGGCAGGCATGCCTTTGGAAGGGAAATGGCTGGTAGGCTTAAAACCTCACCTGGAGTCTGGGCAAGGACTATGAACAACAACTGAGACAGAAAGACAAAGAACTGATGAGAAAGTAACCATGCAAAGACATCAGTGAACCTGAAGGAAGGGTGGATGTTTTGAGGAAAAGGGCAGCAGAGGGAAGGGACTGAGGCAAGAAGGGACTATGCAGAGATGGAACTGTGAATACATTTCACAGCTCTTAAGGTCAGGAAAGGTTGTATGCTCTGGAATGTGAGCAATGCGAGGGAGGCTGGTTAAGAGCCAAAGCAGTTAAAAGAAGTAGTTGTTAACTAGAATGTGAAAAAAAGAATCCTGCCAGTTGAAGCTTCAGTTGTCAGTGCTAGGAAGAGACAGAAGATGCATGGGGTGCTGTGTGTGGAAGCTGCATTTATTTTATTCTCGCAAGGTATGCCACTTTCTCTGCTATAAGTGGGATCCAAAGTCATCATGCCCAGTCTCAGGAAAACATCAATAGAATCAAAACATAAGCCACTTTGAGCTTCCGTTGTGGAAATAAAAAACAAGGTATAGATAAACATCATAAACATTATAAATATAATCTTAAACATAATTATTATTTTGTGTCAAAAGCATTGCATATAAAGCAATGCTTTTGGGTTGGAAAGATTGGCCATTTATAAGAAACTTTGTCCAGGGGACGCCCGACTGTATTTACTCAGTTTTTGAGGAGGCTCTTTCTGTGGCCTCCTTAAACATAATAATAATAAGAGTTACAGAAATACCAATAAATTAGCATTTTAGAAATGAAGTATCAGTGGTAGATGTTAAACAGTAATTCAGTTTAAACGTAAGTTAAACCAATCCTATATAAGAGATACAAACATAAATTGTAATAACGAAATGTATAGGGACATGATGTATCTTAGATATATATTATAAATATATGATTTATTGCTTATTTCACATAGACACAGAGGCTTCTCATTACATTCACACAACATGCTGCAGCTGACACACTAACATGTTAAGACACACAGTTTGGAAAGCTCTGTTTTAAGGCATCTAGAAACGCAGATGAAGACATTGTTGTGGAACGTATCTTGGATTGAGTCTCTTTCCTTTTTTTTTTAATACAAATTTTTTATTTTTCAAAACACAAAAAATACATACCGTAGACATACAAAACATTTACAATTCCCACCACCAACACGAGGATTCTTTTCTTTTTACATATTTGTGAGACAATCTTTATATCTTTATCTTTATCCATTTCCATCCTATATACTATATAACATTTGTATCTTATTTCTTATGGCTTGATCTCCAGATTGATTCATGATATAGTTCTTTACTCTTGTCCATCTTTCTTCGAGTCTCTTTCCTTTGAGCAGGGGAAATAACACTTTCCTTGATAAGGAGGAGGATATATTGGCCAGGGGATTGTAGGCATGGTAGCCCACCTCCCAAGTAATGTCCCCAACCTCGGACTGTCCTGGGCATCTTGGACAGTGTCATGGACAGCTTGGAAAACATGGATGAGGAGATGCTGGTGGAAAGCTTAATGGTCAAACTGGAGTTCAGATTTGGAGATGCTGGTGGAACATTTAATGGTCAAACTGGAGTCCAGCAGTGCCCAACAGCTTCCTCAGCCAAGCTCTGAAGCAACATCCATGGATAGAGCTACTATTTGGCCTGCTGAACAAGTGCATGTGAGTTCCTCTGAGCAGGCTGAGGAAGAGTTAACTGTTTTAGCTTTCATGGACCTGCAAGAAGAGAGGTCACAGCTGCTCAGGTCATTGAGATTAGCTGTGAAGAGAGCTAGCAACAGGTAACACATGTGAATTTAAGATTTAAGGAACTGAAGACAGGTACCTATTTGCTGACTGCAATGTCAGTTCCAGAAGCCATGACCCTAGACTCTTGCTAACTTGTGTTTAGTGAACCCTGGATTTACCTTGGACCTCAGCTTATGGACTCTGATTCAAGCTTGTACTCTGGACACTCTGGGTCATCAGCTCATGACCCTGGAATGTACATTTAGATTCCCTCTTGTGTTATTCTGTTAATGTTTGCATCTCTGTTGGACTATCAGCTTGACTTTGAACTGTTAATGCTGGTATTTGGGGGTCGAGGCTTTGACAGATAGGATCTAAATTGTTATTGAAATAGGAAACCTAAACGCACCGGTTTTAGTTTGTAACCCTCTCACAGACAAGATTGTCTTGAAGGGTTGGATTCCACCATTGTTGTGGCTCTCTCACACTACCTAATTATAGCACAATGATTCCACATTACTAGTCATTGCCATGTGCTATGGAATCATGGGATTAGTAGTTTAGGAAGGGACATTCAGTATCCCCAGAGAGCTTGTCTAGTACTTCACTAAACCACAGACCTCACACTTACATGGGGAGCAGCCATGGCAGTTTCAATCGAATCATAGTGGCATGACTGTGTAATATGCTGGGGCCCCAGGGCTGTACACTGAAACTGTTATTAGTGTGTGTGTGTGTGTGGGGGGGACAAGTCAAGCATGCTTGTGAGTCTTTCTGAGTTCTGTGCACTGGCCTACTTTAATGCCAGAACCCTGTTGGCATTTTGTACCTCTGATTATTAATCAGAAAAATACTACAGTCAGTTGTACAGAAAGGAACGGCTGCTTGATAAGGGAACTCTTCTGCTGGGACAGGAGACTCTGTGTCTGCCCCTCCCCTTCCCCTTACATGGGAAACAAGCAGCAGAAGAAAGCAAACACAATGTGCTTAGTGTACTTTAAAGGGAGTGCTACGTTGTAGGAGAATCCTCTTTACATAAAATCAAAGGTGTGTAACAGGAGAGAGAGAAAAAGGGGAAAAAAACACCCGAAAAGGGGAGAAGAGAGTGTTGCAGTGGATTTTCCCCAGCACTGACAGCTTCATGTTTATTTATTTGAGCAAAAGGAGCAGATACCAAAGCAAAGACGTGGTAATTTTATTCCCAGATCAAATAAAGGAACATGGAGCATGTTCTCATCAAAGTCAGTGATTACTTTAGGGGGAGCTAACACAATGAACGTTATTAAATGATACAACCTCTTTAAAAGGGCACCTCACATTAAGGATTTTAGCATAAGTAATATGTTGTCTTGAAAGCTGATGCAAGATGGAAGATTTCCACTGAAGGAGGAGCAGGAAGGGAGGAGAGAGAGGGAGAGAGAGAGAGAGAGAGAGAAAGAGAGAAGAGGGAAGCTTGTTGCTTTCTAAAGATCTTGCTTGGAGCTCTGATCCCAGCCAGTATTTTTCCACTGTTTATCCAGCATTCGTTGATACATCTTTACAGATGGATTTTCCACAGCCAAGCCAATCAATCCCTTTACAAATGGACAGGATTTAGCAGTGTTTCTTCCTGTGGAAAACACACACAGAAATACTGAGCAAATGGTGCTTTGAGAAACATTTTTTTCCTTTTTTAAAAACCGACAACTTCCAAGGCAGAGGCAACCATGCAGGATTAGCCGCTAATAGCCATCTCTTAAAAAAACCAACCCAAACAGGCAGCAAAATAACATCACACACTACAATTGGGGCTCTTGTACCTGCATTTCAGCAAACATTTGGTATATTTGCCTGAAATGTTCACTAGTAGTCTATGTCAGCCAAACAAAGAAAATACTGAATGAACGTAATGTCATTTTAAAACGCAGAAACAGCAAGTGGGTATTTTGCCCTTCCTAGACATGTCATTAAAAACAAAGAAATTAAAAATTAATTGTTGCTGGAAGGTGAAACTTGAATCGGCAGATCAACAATTAATGCAAAACAGACCCTAGAACAGAGCTTGGGGCTGTTCATATGATTGTGAGCAGAGTTTGAATCACCTGTCTTTACTCCCTCCAACCCCAAGGTTTTACAACGGAGGTGGCTACCACTTTTGAAAAGCCTTTTTTGGCTTGCTGCTAGCAATCCCACTCCTGTACCTGAAGATCTTGTTTGTTACCTATGAGAACCAGGACATATGGATTACAAAATCATAATGCTTCAATTTATACTAAGGCATATTTTACATTTACAACAGAAATGGATGAACATGCCTCCAATCCAGTGCATGCTTAGCTGGGTTACATGAATCCCAGTGAACTTGATGAGATATCTCTTGATGTTGTGTTTGGCTATTGTTGCTCGTTATACACACACACACACACACATACACAAAGGAAATTATCAATTAAAGTAATGAGCAAATGTAAGCTGTTTACAACAGGATTGGCTATGTTTAGGCTAAGAGCACATTTGTCACCTTATACATGATTTTAGATCTAAACAAGATTTGTGTGTGAGGTTTTTTGTTGTCGTTATTTCCACATGTGCCTGAAGTGCATTCATAGGGATCCTTTCCCTCCGGAGTGATTATCTTAGATTTTGCCCCAGCTTTAACCTCTTTAGTAGCCAAAGCTCTTTGCTGATAACAGTTCAAGCAGAACAAATGTGACACAGTACACTTGTACATGGATGGAGATCATGTCTGTTGCCCCCAACTTCAGCCTCCATGTCTTGATTCCTGTACTGACAAAGGATGTGAATATTCCACTATATCGTCCTCTCAAGTGGAGAAGAAATAACTTGCACAATTTTCTCCGCATGGAATATTTTGCACACTTTTTTGTCTGATATTTACACATCTCAAAGTGTTTCAGATTATCATTCTGCACAGAAATATGTGTGGTGTTTTGCATGAGACTTCTGGGTTTTGCACAAAACTCACCGTTTTATATTTTAAAATGTCATGAATATTGCATAACAAAAACGTACAAAATCATGCACAAAATTATTTTGCACAGAAATGATAATCTTTGGTTAGGGGCTTTTTTTGTGTTCTTTGTGTAAGATTTTGTGTAGTATCACTGCTATTGTGCACAGAAAACAACAATAATGCACAAAATGAACATGTGGTTCTCATGCAAAAATTATGTGTATTTCTGCACAGAATAATTTCGAAAAATACTTTGGAATGTTTATGAACCAGAGGGAAGCTGGGAAGCTATATCACCACTATATTATTTTTCTCATTTTATAGTGAATATTATTTCAATCTCTAATATTTGCAGTGTTCTAATGCATGCATTGGCTCTGCAGAAAAGATTAGGGAATGCATGGTTTGGGGACCAGTGATCACCCACTCAGTTTTTCTACCTTGCTTGTCATCCAAATAGGTGACTGATGTTAATGCTTGCTCACCATGCCTATTTTTCAGTCTGGTATCATCAGAATTGGATGTACTCTACTGCACATCAATATATAATATCCAAGCTTCTATGGAAAGGCAAGACAAATCTTGTGCCAAGAAAAACTAAAGCCTATTCATATTCTGAGTAACAAAGCCAAGCATGTTTTCTTGGTTTGCATAATTTCTTTCTTGCTGCTGTTACTCACCAGAGCTTGGAATGTTGGTTTCGAAACCTTATTCAGTCCTATTACTCTTTGGAATGACAGAAAAGTAAGTTGCTATTGTTTGTTATAATGCTTGAAAACCAACTCATTGCGTTGCTTTGTTAAGTACTTAGAATATATTTGTGCATGATGAGAATTATGCATGCCTTCAGATGTTGAACCACAACTCCCAGCATTCCTCATTACTGGCTCTGCTGGCTAGGGATAGTTGCAGTTCAACCACTTCTGAAGTGTCAAATTCTGTGAAAAGAGAATGCAATAAAGCCAGAAAAAATCTGTCAAAACAACAATATATTTATTACCTGCCTCTCCTAATGGCTCGAGGTGGGGTATAACATAAAACAGAACACTATTAAAATACATATATCAAATATACACATATATGATAAAATGAATATTAAAATTCACAACTTAAAACTGACTGAACTATGAAACTAAAACACACTTGGAATCAAAGAACAGGAACTTGACAGGACAGGAACCAGGAAGCTAAAAATCCCTTTGGGAAACTGAGAGCATGAACTTGGCATGACTGGCTTGATTCACCAACGTTGACCCCAATGAAGCAAAAGGCTTTTCTCTTTTTCTTAAAAAGCTTCCTGCAGTAAGAAGAACACATTTCATTTCACTTTCTCACCAGATAATTTATCTGCTCTTTTTTCTCAAAGGTGACCCTTGAAGGACCTGGGAACTCTCTCTCTGTTTACAAAAGTCTCGCCATCTATCTGCAAGCTCATTAACCTCTCCATCTGCATCTGCATCTGACAAATCCTCCTCAGAAAGCCGGCCTCTTTCAGGAATGTGGCCTTGAGCCTCCGGTCTCTGTTCTGCAGAAACCTCTGACTCTAAGGCAAGCCTGTCACTACCATTATCCCCATTGCAGTCAGGCCTGTCAGTACCATTATCTCCATTTCAATCAGACACAGGCCCAGATACTTCATTGACATCAGACACCTCAGACCCTAGCACAGGTTGGACTACGACACCCCTTCCATCTCCTCAGGAGAACCTCTATGGCAGTCAGGGATCTTTAATGTTTTTGGCGCTAAATTCGGGGCTTAGGGGTGGTTTCATGCCATTCCAATTTGTCTTGGGATGGCATGTAGTAACCCACCTCTCAGGAATGTCTGAGGTTTGGGTGGGAGAGTGGAGACAAGAACCCACATCAAAGTGGGTTATTTAAACCCGCTTCGGCTTGGGTTTTGGCTCTGTCTAGAAGTGCCCTTAATCAAGTGATCTATTTATTTATTTATTTACAGTATTTATATTCCACCCTTCTCATCCCGAAGGGGACCCGGGTGGATCAAATTGCACATATAAGGCAAACATTCAATGCCATAACATAGCACAGAGACAGAGACAGACCCAGGCACGGGCGGGCCTCGAACTCATGACCTCTTTGTCAGAGTGATTTGTTGCAGCTGACTGCTAACCAGCCTGCGCCACAGCCTGGCTTGTTGGATCTCTTTTAGTAGGTCATTCCAGAGTTTTGGGGCACCCAATGAAAAGATCCTCTGGGTGATAGATGCCAGTTGGATTCTTAAAATGCCTTGGACTGAGCTGACTGTACATAGTAGATTATTGACTTGCTCTCTGAGAGACAGAAAAAAATTGGCAGTTCCCCTGACCCACGTTTAAAGAGAAATTAGGTTTGGATTTACAGTTTAGGAATCAAGGAAGATTTCATGAGAGAAGGGATGTTCTCCGTAAGATTTGCTGTTAAATATTTGAGATATACAATACAACTTTTAGCATATTTTATTCAGAAATAAGTGTCATTCAATTGTGGTCTCTACTCCTAAATCAGTGGTCATGAAATTGCAGCTTCAACTTTACACACACACAAAAGCAGTTTATTGTATTTGGAATATTTGTTGAGGTGACTTTTAAAAATATGATATAATTCTATTGTATTATTGACAGAGGTCAAGCAGCTACTACTTTGAGAAGCAAAGGGATTTGTGGCTGCAATATGCATAAGTAATAAGCAGTCCTGTTTAATTAAAGCAAGAGTCAGAATGCAGAACCAGTGGACTGGCTAAGAAAAGGAGGTGCCTCTGAGAAACATTTGTTAACAAAGAAATCCCCTGCATGTCTCTTTGGAAGCAGGCCATAGGAGGCACACTGGAACATTCAAAAGAATTCTCACTTATTGTGAACCAGGCAGAATACCAATACAGCTGCCATTTCTTTCCTGCTCAACACACCACAAGCTTTCCATCTGTGGTTTGCAGTCCCGGCTCTCTTCCTCACCAAGATCAACTAAAATAAGAGAAAGCTGCTGCTGAAAGTCAGTGATGGCTGTGGGATTTGACACCAAAAGTCAGCATCAGACCTTGACTATGAACTGCTGGGGAAAAATGCTGTTTGGCTATCACTGCCCCCAACCACTGCCCAACATGAAGTAATATTTTGATCATCTTGGCTTTCCACCCATCCTTAGACTTAAGATGAAACTTCAATACTGTCAACCAGTAACTGGATTTAATGTAGCTAGCTACTATCTCAAAGCCTTGGTTTTCAAAACAAGGTTCTGTGAATAGAGCAAACATGCTTTGGAAAATGCCTGTTCTGCAACATAAACATTCCCCTTCTCCTCTGACAGTGCATGAATCCAAATATGCAGAATCAAGCAGATATTTCTTTACAGCATACCCTGTTTTCCCTAAAATAAGACATTCCCAAAAAATAAGACCTAGTAGAGGTTTTGCTGAATGGCTAAATATAAGGCCTCCCCCAAAAGTAAGACCTAGCAAAGCTTTTGTTTGGAAGCATGCCCGGCGCCCCTAAACAAAACACCATAGCATGCAGGATGGGTAAATGTACATACCAGTTCTATATGGAAATAATGGTAATAACAAGAAATTCTTGACAGAAGTCACAGTTTGTCTGGTTTGGTTATATTGGTTTGTGATGACAACTACTGTGCAGTATAGAATAAATGTTCATTTTTTTGTTCAACAATAAATGTGAATTCTTCTTCATGGAAAAATAAGACATCCCCTGAAAATAGTACCTAGCGCATCTTTGGGAGTAAAAAATAATATAAGACACTGTCTTATTTTCGGGGAAACATGGTAGCTAGAGATAGCCTGGGTGTGCATGTCATTACCTTATACAGGGGGTATATTCTTCTCCATATCATATTCTATTATTATTATTATTATTATTATTATTATTATTATTATTATTATTATTACAGTAGAATCTCACTTATCCAACACTCACTTATCCAACATTCTGGATTATCCAACACATTTTTGTAGTCAATGTTTTCAGTGCATTGTGATATTTTGGTGCTAAATTTGTAAATACAGTAATTACTACATAGCATTAATGTGTAATGAACTACTTTTTCTGTCAAATTTATTGTAGAACATGATGTTTTTGGTGCTTAATTTGTAAAATCATAACCTATTTTGATGTTTAATAGGCTTTTCCTTAATCTCTCCTTATTATCCAACATATTCGCTTATCCAACATTCTGCCAGCCCGTTTATGTTGGATAAGTGAGACTCTACTGTATTATTATTATCACCCTCTTTATCTCCCCAATGGGGACTCAAAGCAGCTTGACATAAAAGTATTAATATACAATTTAATATATACAAATATACAAACATTAAAACAGAATTAAACACAAACAGCAATAAACAGTTCACAGTTAAAATCCATCAATACATATTCAAAGTTAAAAACCACAGCACCCCTGACTAGATCTTAAACACCATCATCTTAAAAACTCTGTCTGAACAAAAAGTTTTTAGCCTGCTGCCGGAAGAACAGCAGGGAGGGAGCCATTCTGACTTCCTTAAGCAGGGAATTCCAGAGTTGATCGGCAGCTACCAAGAAAGCCCACTTTCATGTTTCCATCAATCGAGCTTGAGATCTAGGTGAGACTGAGAGAAGGGTCCTGGGCAGGTTCATACAAGGGCATGCGGTCAGCCAAATAGCCTTGACCTGAACTGTCTAGGACTTTAAAGGTCATAACCAGCACTTTGAATTGTGCCGAGAAACAGACTGGCAGCCAGTGGAGCTGCTGCTACAGGGGGTTGTCCTAGGGAGCAACCTGGCTGCAGTTTTTTTGGTCCAGTTGAAGTTTCTGAGCACTCTTCAGAGGCAGCACCATGTAGAGTGCATTAAAGTAATTCAGATGGGATGTAATGAAGGCATGTACCACTTGAGATCTGGCTTCTTGAGGCACTGGCGTAGTTGGTGAACATGTATTAATTGTGCAAATTGTCCACCACAGATACCTGGGTCTCCAGGTTCAGTGCCAAGTCCAGGAGGACCTCCAAACTGCAGACCTGTGTCTTCAGGGGGAGTATGACCCCATCCAGCATAGGTGAATCGCCCTATCAGGTAATTAGCTTGGGCAGCCAATGAATGGGTGTGATATGTATATATGAGGGCCCCTGGTGGTGGCGCAGTGTGTTAAAGTGCTGAGCTGCTCAACTTGCAGACCGAAAGGTCCCAGGTTCAAATCCCGGGAGCGGAATGAGCACCCGCTGTTAGCCACAACTCCTGCCAACCTAGCAGTTTGAAAACATGCAAATGTGAGTAGATCAATAGGTACCGCTCCGGCAAGAAGATAATGGCGTTCCATGCAGTCATGCCGGCCATATGACCTTGGAGGTGTCTACGGACAACTCTGGCTCTTCGGCTTAGAAATGGAGATGAGCACCAACCCCCAGAGTCGGTCATGACTGGACTTAATGTCAGGGGAAAACCTTTACCCTTACCCTATGTATACATGATATAAATGTAGTAAATAAATATGTCATATGAGTATTCTGTGAATTGAGTAAAATTAATTTTAGGTTATATATTTTAACAAAAGAAACATTAGCTGCTATTTTAAATATTTACAAATTATTGCCTGTGTTTTTTTCACACACCCCGCCCCCAAATCTCTTTACAAATGAATGCAGCTAAAACAAAAACGACAGAAATAAACCGGTGGCTCTCAAAGACTTGGCCAACACAGAAAGTGGTGTCTGGCCTGACTGCAATTGCCCATCCCAATTTACTGTGAAGTCTGGTACTCTTGATGTCATATATTAGTAATTAGTTGTGCGAGATAGAAGACAGACTACTAGTTTTAAATGTCACAGTAAATGAACAATGGAAGGGAAGTGTATTCTTTCCTGTTAATACCTGTCAGTGTGCACAAGCACAATGCTTGTAAACAAAAAAAACAAAAAAAAAAATAGGGCTCACCTGGAACTTTGGCTCATAGTGACATTTGAACCAAATTATTTTGTTTAGTAAAGGTTATCTCTCTGGCTAAGTGTGCAGAGGATTGCAGCCTAAATGGCACACTCTCTGCCCACACAAACTGAGTTTGCTTCCTAGAAATTCTTTCATTCTCACCTGTAGATATAAACAGCAGCAGATGATCATCAGTATCTCTCCAGCAGATTGTCTGTTGTCACAAGACCTCATAATAGGGAACACTTGCTACACTTCCAGAAACCCTAAGGTTGTGAGGGACAGCAACTTCCATATCTCTGTCTTATTTGATAGGCTTGGTTATATGCATACATACATTCACAACAGAGGTTGGAAAAGTCCTTCCTTCCTTTCCTCCCTCCTTTTAATTCTTTTTGGTACACAGCTGCCATAATTCCCTATGGTCATAACTAGTGATAGGAATTACCTAATTAAAATCAATTAATTTATCAATTAGTGTAGTTTTTCCTAATGTATATAAATGTAGTTTTAAAATTTAATCATGTTGGACTTTCAACATTAATGTAATTCTAGAATTAAGTTATTAATAAAATTATTAATAAATTAAATGAGGGATTTTACTAAATCCATAGGCAAAAGATTTTACATCCGCTTGGAAGAGTATTCCCTGCATCTAGATGGTTTACCTCTATTCTTCACTGAATACCACAGTGATATTGTCATTTCCCCCACATTTTAACATTCTTATCCATAGGGGTTTAGTTGAAATCCACATGGGGATCATTAAGTGAAAGAAGAGGGGAGGTTCAGCAAATAGCAGGCAGAGGGGAAAGCAAGAACAGAGGTTTTGGTGAGCTGGCTGAAAATAGGCTTTGAAAACTCATGTAGCTGTTTCTTTCTCTTCCCAAACTCAAGACAGGGCTATTGGCAATTATATATTTTTCAGCTTTGTTGTAGTGAGGATTTAACTTGGAGTTAAATATCTATTACATAAAGTATTGTGATAAAGGTGCTCTTTGTTATAGGTTGTAGAAATAAATAAATAAATAGAAGCTTTACCACAGTTTCTGAACCAAGATATACCCTGCAGTATAATAAAGTGTCACTCAGGCTTGTGTAACAAGCAGCAGTATCTTTACTTCAATTCAAAAGATCAAACAGGGCAACAATATATACAGTAGTCTCTCTGAATTCACACACAGAACAGAGGGAATAAACTGTCCCCTTAAACAGTCTTTAAATATGCCTCATTTGCCTTATAAATAATTAGGCTTCGGAGAGTTGGCAGCCATTTCCCTCCTGACTATTTTCAGTCAGCGCCCTCTTCACTTTCTGAGGTGAAAGTGGCAATTAAAACCGTTTGTCTCAGCAACAAGCCAATCGAAATTCTGGCTCCTGGCTGGCTCAGCCAATCAGCTGTTGACACATGCCTTTCCAGTCAACCCATTCCATCATGGTGTCTTTTTACATATCCGCACACTCTTGAAATAATTTAACTGATGTCTTAATTGATTCCACATTCAAAGACGGGGGTGGCTGGGCATAAAAGACCTAATTGAACAACTGATTTTGGATGAAAAACAATACATGTTCACAAAAAACATGCCTTCAGTCTTGTAAATGATATGAAGTTACATTGGCAAATTCTAAGACAAAAGCCTATTGTGTTGATCATGAGTTGAAAAGTGGTTCATCAGATGATGGTCAGGGAGTTTAGATGATTGAAGGGCTTAGCAACTGTTTTATTTTTTAAAGTGCTGACTTTTTCATATGTAAGTAAATTCTATTTTCAGTCCCAAGTTAAAATATGACATATCTTTACACACCACATCCAATATATATATAAAAAAACTGGATGACAAAAGAATCTGTCTTGAGCCCTTTCCTTCAACAGCAATTTGCTTACAGTGAAACAATGGCTGTCATTATTACACACCAAGAATTTCATGTCATGGTTGTGTTTGTCATCATACTAGTTAGTGGTTGAGAAGAAGGCTTTCAAAACTTGGAAAAGTTACATATGAGCCTGCAATTAGCTAGATTCAGGCCAGCATGACTAAGAGATTCTGGAAGCTTTCCAAGACTGGATCTACACTGCCATATTATCTAGTTCAAAGCAGAAATTGGATTATAAGGGCCTAAGACTCGTCCTAACTTCTCTGATGGGGCCAGGGATGCCAATGTGAAATCAGGTCCTATAAACTTGCACTTTGATCATTATTTACCCTTTTTTCTTCTAATGCTAAGTGCAGCAAAGTCTAACTTCCTAAATTGACAGGTAACAAGTACATGAATTGGAGGAAAACAAAGGATGAGTAGCCTGGGTGACCAAGGTGCATCTGTACTGTAGAATTAATGCAGCTTGGCACCTCTTTAACTGCCATGGCTCAATGTTAATGGAATTATGCTTGCAATTCGACAAGGTTTTTGGCCTTCTCTATCATAGAGTTGCTGGTGATTTACCAAATGGCAACTCTCAGGATTCCATAGCATGGAGCCAGGGCAATTAAAGTTTTGTCAGACTGTATTAATTCTACAGCATAGATACATCCTGAGAAGTGAGAATGGAAGGGAAAAGAGGCATTAAGAATAGCCCATGTCTGCTCCCTTCAGCAATGTTTCCCATACTGAGGGAGTGCAGCTGAACATGGAGCTCTGTGGTTGATCAGTGATTCCCAGTTTTGGGTCTCTTCTTGTTGGCCATGCTGGATGGGGCTTTGGGGAACCTTGAACATTGGGAGAAACAGGGTTGAGAACCAATTGATTTTGACAACTAGAAGAATTCTGATCTGTATGATATTTGTATCTCAGCTTCAATGGCACTCTGTTATTCTTTCCTCTAGGTAGATTCTCTGGTGATGCTTGGGAGCAGGAACACGGCGATGATCTAATTTGACTCCACTTCCCCCACAATGGCATTTTTCTGTATCCCTTTCATTCCCAAAAACGCAACACAAACTTTGTCCAGATCAACAAATTCCCTCTAACGTATTCAGTTTTGAATGTTCAAAATGCAATGACACTGGTGAACCCTCAATTAAGGTCTCATCTACACTGCCTTATACAATCCAGATTATCTGCTTTGAACTGGATTATATGGCAGTGTAGAGTCATATAATAATAATAATAATAATAATAATAATAATAATAATAATAATAATAATAACAACAACAACAACAACAACAACAACAACAACAAAACATTGCATGGAAAGTTCCTTGACAAAATTGAAGGAAAAGCTGATAAGGAGAAGACCTGGCTATGGCTCACGAATGGGACCCTGAAGAAGGAGACAGAAGGCCTGATCCTTGCAGCCCAGGAGCAAGCCATCAGAACAAATGCAATTAAGGCCAAGATCGAAAAATCAGCTGATGACCCAAAATGCAGACTGTGCAAGGAAACCGACGAAACCATTGATCATATCCTCAGCTGCTGTAAGAAAATCACACAGACAGACTACAAACAGAGGCACAACTATGTGGCCCAAATGATTCATTGGAACTTATGCCTCAAGTACCACCTGCCAGCAGCAAAGAACTGGTGGGATCACAAACCTGCAAAAGTATTGGAAAATGAGCACGCAAAGATACTGTGGGACCTCCAAATCCAGACTGACAAAGTTCTGTAACACAACACACCAGACATCACAGTTGTGGAAAAGAAAAAGGTTTGGATCATTGATGTTGCCATCCCAGGTGACAGTCGCATTGATGAAAAACAACAGGAAAAACTCAGCTGCTATCAGGACCTCAAGATTGAACTTCAAAGACTCTGGAAGAAACCAGTGCAGGTGGTCCCGGTGGTGATGGGCACATTGGGTGCCGTGCCAAAAGATCTCAGCTGGCATTTGGAAACCGTAGACATTGACAAAATTACGATCTGCCAGCTGCAAAAGGCCACCCTGCTGGGATCTGCGCGCATCATCCGAAAAAACATCACATAGTCCTAGACACTTGGGAAGTGTTCGACTTGTGATTTTGTGATACGAAATCCAGCATATCTATCTTGTTTGCTGTGTCATAATAAAATAATAATAATCATTTTATTTTTGTACCCCCCACCATCTCCCCAGAGGGACTCGGGGCGGCTCACAGATATAAAACCAGCATACAGTGATATCAAATATAAATATCAAATACAAAAACACACAAATAAATTTAAAAGGCATTAAAAAAATCACAATCATTATAAAACACATGAAAAACACAGCAATAAAAACATAAAATGAGCTGGGCAAAGTGCACTGAGTGAAACTTGTAAACAAGAAGGAAGTTAAGGTGCTACAAGTTCATCCAGTTCAAATCAGATAATCTGAACAATCTGATTTGATAATCTGTCTTGTATGAGAAGAAAAATAAATAAAGGAAAAGCAGTGGGAAGTCATGGAGGGTGAGCTGAGCTTTCAGCATGCAATTGTGTCCAATTGAGACCATGCTGATTCTGCTTGCAGGGATGAAAGCAATGGGTTTACCTAATGGTCCTTACTAGTCTCCTGGCTGGTGACAGTGGTCAGATCATTCTTATCCTTGTTTCTCCAAACTCAGGACACTTTACTTGGAGTGCCGGCAGTTTTTTCTCATCATCATCATCATCATCATTTAATTACTTATTAATCGCCCTCCATCCAAGATGCTTTAGGCGATTTACAAGCTAAATTGTAAAGGATAAAAATACATACATACAAATATTGATAAAATTGACATAGATCAAAAGCTCTAGTAAAGAGCCAGATCTTAAGTGCTAGGGTAAAAGGCCCTAACTCCCAGCATTGAACAGGGAAGGAAGCTTCTTGTAACTATATATTATGTGGGGTCAAGCTGATTTTCCTCTCGCCCTGGTGTTCTTTCTAAGCAATAAAGAAGAAAGGCGAAAAGTTTTCTTGAAAGGAAAGAAAATGCAAGGGAAATACCTAATGTTGATTAAATATTTACACATTCAATTTAGTTAGCACAACAAACAGCCATGTCAGTATTCTTGTACAGCCTGCTATAACAGGAAGCCAAATCTGGAAAGGGGAAAGCCCCCAGGCTCTGCCAAGAATATACAAGAGCCATACTTCAGTTGTCAAGGAAACCTCCAGTAAGTGTTTAGGGATTTCATTACTCTACAAAATCTAACTTTGCCAAATTCTTCTTGAGCTCAAGGAGGTCATAATTTCTGACCAAGCAGTAACTTTCAACCACATGAGAAAATGAATGACGCATCAGGTTTGTGGTGATCTTTTGGTGACTTTAAACAGGCCATTTAAACAGAAAGTGTTCCTGTGTGTCCAGTTTCAAAGGTTCATGGGTGGAAGCATTTCCGCTCCATACAGTCTTTATATTCAGACTGTGTTGAAAGTCTGTGGGTTTTTTTTTTCAAAGGAGGAAGTCAATTATTGTTAACTACTGATAAGTTGACTTCAACTTATGGCAACCCTACAGAAGAGCGACCCCAAGTTACCCTATAAGCAGTAGCCCAAAAAAGAAGCCTCCGGTGGCCTAGGGGATAAAAGCCTCGTGACTTGAAGGTTGGGTTGCTGACCTGAAAGCTGCCAGGTTTGAATCCCACCTGGGGAGAGTGTGGATGAGCTCCCTCTATCAGCTCCAGCTCCCTACGGGGACATGAGAGAAGCCTCCCACAAGGATGGTAAAACATCAAAACATCCGGCCGTCCCCTGGGCAACGTCCTTGCAGATGGCCAATTCTTTCACTTCAGAAGCAACTCCGGTTGCTCCTGACATGAAAAAAAATAAAATAAAATAAAATAAAATAGTAGCCCTGCTCAGGTCTTGCTGATTCAGGGTTGTGGCTTCCTTGACTGAGCTTTTCCATCTGTAATGAAATCTTCCTCTTTTCCTATAGCCTTCTACCTTAACCAAGCATTATTTTCTTTTTATATGAGTCTTTTCATGATATGTTCAAAATACTGACTATAGTTTAGTCAGCTTAGCTTCTAGGGAGAGTTCAAGCTTGATTCACTCTAAAACCCATTTATTTGTCTCTTTAGTGGTCCACAGTATCTGTAGAATTCTTTTCTGGCATCACTAGCTTCCTTCACTGTCCAGTTTTCGCAACCATATATGTAAATCTGAAATATGATGGCATGGCCCAGTCTAACTTTTATAATAATATATATCTTGACATTTCAGGATCATGTCTAATTTCTTCATAGCTGCCCTTCCAAGTCCTAGTCTTTTGATTTCATGATTGTAGTCTCCGTTCTGATGAATGACTGATCCAATGTATGAAAAATCTTGAATTACTTCAATGTCTTCATTGTCTGCTTTAAAGTTATGTAAATAATCTGTAGTAATTATTTTAGGTTTTTTAATATTCTGCTGTAAATATTTATCATTAACTAGTCCCATAACTGTGGTATCAATTGAAAATGTGAGCCTATTTTATATTGAATAATAACACTGACCTTTCTCACCTATGGTAATGGCAACTTGGCCTTCCTTCCTTTCTATGTACTGATTTCTCCACATCCCTTTCCATGGAGCACAATGTTTGCTCATCTCTTTGCTTTAGTTCCCAGTCTGTTGTAGCCCAGTTGGGGCCCTCTAGAAACACAAATATGGTTGCTAAGCAATTAGAAAACAGAACCTTTGTGACATCAATGATGATTCAACCAACCTCTAACTTCAGCTTAGGCTTCCTTGCTACTAGCCTTGCTCTTACTGTAGGTGAGGGATTAGCAGTGGTGAACTGTCCAGGGTGTCAGCTTGCCTAATGCTAAAAGGCAAAATAATAATAATAATAATCATCATCATCATCATCATCAAATTACTAGGCTTGAGCGATCATTGAAAAAATTGATTCTAAACTCGTTTCAAAAGTAGGGGCGCTAGCGTTTTGTTTCTGATGTCATTTCCGAATTTTGCCCTCAAAATTTTTTGAAATTTAACAAAAATTCGTTAGTTTCAAAAGTAATTCGTTAATGGTGGACGCGCATGCGCACTAGCAAAAAAAAAAATAGCACGAGGGGAGACTTTACAGGACTCTCCCGCCCTCATTTTTTGAGCGATCTTCTTCAAACTTGGTACAGTAGTAGAACACATTTAACACTGATAGCTCACCAAAATTCGGAACGTTCTCCTTATCCTCTGATTTTTGGCAAATTTTCATAGCTTTTATAATAAACCATTTTTTAATAATTGCAGAAATCTGTTCCTGGTTTGAAAGTCTTATTTCCTGTTTCATTGGGTTGTCTTTACTGTGAAAGTCATTGTTCTACTTGAGAAACTTTGTTTTTGTGGCTGAAACTTTGTTAAATTGGTGGACCAAACCATAATATGTTCCATCCATGTCGCTTGCACAAAGTTCAGGCAGTGTCATAGATTTTGCCATGTTTCTATGACAGAACCAATTAGGAAATGACATTTATCACCCAGGAACAGAAATCATAGTACACCATCAAATCATTCCTGACAGATGGCTATCAGCCTCTGAATAAGGAAATCAGTTCCTGGTTTGAAAGTGCTATTTCCTGAGAGTCATCTCTGGTTGTTTGAGAGTTTGTATTAATGCTATGACAGTCGACTCTCATTTAACCGGCACCCATGGAGAGCGGTCAATGTCGGATAACCGAGAGTCGTCTCTGGTTGCTTGAGAGTTTGTATTAATGCTATGACAGTTGACTCTCATTTAACCGGCACCCGAGGGGAGTGGTTGATGCTATGACAGTTGACTCTCATTTAACTGGCACCCGAGGGGAGTAATTGATGCTATGACAGTTGACTCTCATTTAACCGGCACCCGAGGGGAGTGGTTGATGCTGAATAACGCAGAGTCATCTCTGGTTGCTTGAGAGTATGTATTAATGCTATGACAGTCGACTCTCATTTAACCGGCACCCGAGGGGAGTGGTCGATGTTGGATAACTGAGAGTCATCTCTGGTTGTTTGAGAGTTTGTATTAATGCTATGACAGTCGACTCTCATTTAACTGGCACCCGAGGGGAGTGGTTGATGCTATGACAGTCGACTCTCATTTAACCGGCACCCGAGGGGAGTGGTCAATGTCGGATAACTGAGAGTCATCTCTGGTTGTTTGAGAGTTTGTATTAATGCTATGACAGTTGACTCTCATTTAACTGGCACCCGTGGAGAGCGGTCAATGTCGGATAACCGAGAGTCGTATCTGGTTGCTTGAGAGTTTGTAATAATGCTATGACAGTTGACTCTCATTTAACTGGCTACTGGCCGATGTCGGATAACTGAGAGTCATCTCTGGTTGCTTGAGAGTTTGTATTAATGCTATGACAGTTAATGCTATGACAATGTTTGACCCATCCACTGATTTTTGGGGATTTTTGAAGCAACTGTTAGCAGATCGATGGCCATGCCTCCCTGTCCTTCTTCCTTCCACTTTGATTGGCTTGCTAAGGCTTCTGGGAAATGGAGCTTTTGGCTCATAATGGCGACTTGCTTCATTTCCACTTAAAAGAATGGTCAAAATTCAGAGGCTTCGTTCTCCTGCATTTTGAAAGCTATTATGAAAGCAACGTTTTTTAAAAAATGCTAGCAGATCGATGGCCATGCCTCTCCCTCCCTCTCTCTTCCGCTCTGATTGGCTGAGAGGCATGCCAACATGGCTTCTCCTCTCAGAGGGGCTACAGCTACATCCGAAGACATCAGAAACAAACGAAAAAAGATCCTTTTTTGATTCAAAATCGTAATATTTGTAAGGCAGTGAGCAGATGTTTCAAATGTCAATTCAAAAGTACTTGCGAAACGAATTTTTAACGAATTTAACGAACTAACGAAAAATTTGCTCAAGCCTGTTAATTACTTATTAATCGCCCTCCATCCAAGATGCTCTAGGTGATTTACAAGATAAAATTGTAAAGGATAAGAACATACATACAAATATTGATAAAATTAACATAGATCAAAAGCTCTAGTAAAAAGTCAGGTCTTGAGTGCTAGGGTAAAAGGCCCTAACTCACGCCTGGCTCTCATATAGGGCGGCAAGGCATTCCATAAGGCAGGGGCAGAAATAGAAAAAGCTCTGCGTCTGGTCCTTTCCAAGTGCACTTCTCTAGGACCTGGTAAATAAAGTAAGTCACGTTGGGATGGTAGTTGCGACCTCCGATGATGGGAGAAGGAGAGATGATCCCTAAGGTACGATGGGCTGTAAAGAATTTTAAAGGGCAGAACTAGCAACTTATATAGACCACGGTAATCAGTTGGAAGCCAATGCAAATGCTGTAGCACTGGTGTTATATGGCATTTCATGGGTGTTCTTGTGAGTAGCCTGGCTGCCGCATTCTGAACAATACGGAACTTTCGGGTTGTGGACATCAGAAGGCCAACCTACAGGGCATTACAATAGTCCAGCCTATAACATGTAAAAAGGTTAACCTATTAATAATTTGAAAATGTAATTAAGTTTTCCCTCCCTTCTAGCTGGGAGGGGAGGGCTATTTTTTAGCCCCCAATAAAGGTATTTAGTCTTGGCTGGAACCAATTTTTATGGCGTGGGGTCATCCTATTTAAATCTGAGCAGTCCCTACAGCTCCACATCTCTTTGTTGGATGACAAAGACATGGGGAAGGAGGCAGAGCCGGTCCAACAATGAGGTGAATTAAGCGGTTGCTTGGGGCGCAAAACATACGGGGACCCAGTCAAGACTGCTTTTTTGTTGATTTCTTGTAAAACATGATGTTTTGGTGCTTAATTTGTAAAATGTAATGTAATTTGATGTTTAATAGGCTTTTCCTTAATCCCTCCTTATTATCCAACATTTTTGCTTATCCAACGCTTTTATTTTTTAGTGATTGGTTGGGGGGGTGTGCCAAAATTCTGTTCGCCTACACTTGAAAAATACCTAGGGCAGGCACTGGAGAGAGAGCTGGGGGGGGGCAAGGCTCCTCCTTGGAACTCAGGCTTAGAGATAGGGCAAATAAGGCACTGCTCACTAAAACTCTCTTGCTACTCATGTCTCTGCTTTAGAAGTCAATCACAGAAAGGAAGGTGAGACCCCAACAACTCAACCAGCAGGTAAGATATAGAGCTAGCCAGGATTGTGGAGGCAGTGGCAGTGGCAGATAGGACTCCTCCAGCTTTGAATCCAAGTGAAACTGGGGCTTTGACCATGGGATAGCAAGGCCTGGTCATGAGGAGCTCCAAACATGCAAGCTGCAACAGCAAGCATCTACAGAAGAGCAAGCTCTGGTTAGCTATCCCCCAACTGTTGGCCAACAGTGGCAATGGCAGGATACTGGCTGGCCCTTAAATCCAAGCACCCTGGCTGGATTCAAACCCAATGAGAGGCCAACACCCTAGTCCGCTGTGGTACCATCTGAAATCAGTACAAAAATACATGCAGTTACAGCACTTCAGGCAGTTGGCGCAGAACACTGTCATTTGCTTTGAGCCAATGCCAGCAAATCTCTGGGAAATTGGAGAGCAGGTAGTAAGCGGAATTGGACTATAATAATAATAGTAATAATTTTATTCTTATACCCCGCCCCATCTCCTCGAAGGGACTCGGAGTGGCTTACATGGGGCCAATCCCGAACAGAACAATAAAAACAAAACAATAAAACCAATCAATCAGACAATAAAAGCAAGTCATAAAAAACCACATACAAGATAAAAGTTCCAAAAGAGCATATATCAGAGCAGTATGGAACTTCATGGCCTTCCAGACATAATACAGCATAAGTGAAGTTTTGCCAACCCCTATTAAACATATTTTACAGTTTTATACCTTTCTTAAAAGAAAGGGATTTGCACCACAATCAGTCTGGACCAAGATTTCAGCCCTGGCATTCTGGTTCAAAGAGCAGAGCTATATAGATTGTACAAATGAATTTCAGGTGTGGAAGCTGCTTGAGGCATGGCAATGAGAGTATGGTAAGGCCCTGAACCCTTGGCAGCCTCTATCATCTGTAGTTTTGAAGAATTTGCATCATGTTCGGCCACAGGTTTGTTTGTCACAGAGGGTATTTTTCCATGCAGCAGGGCTGGTAGCCTTTTTCAGGGCTCTCCGGGTGTGCAAGCTAGTAGTCCAATCCAAGAACAATTGGCCTAACAGGGCCTTGTCACTAAGTGATATCTAGGTGACAACAAAATATACTGAAGGGGTTTGGGTGGGGGGAATTGATCTTGATTTTGGGGAGATGTAGTTCATCCACATTCAGAGAGCACTGTGAATCAAAACAATGATGGATCTGGACCAAACATGGCACGCACACCAAACATGGCCAACTTTGAATACTAGTAGGATTTGGGGAAAATTGACCTTGAATGTGTGGTGAATTACATGCCTGCCCACATAGTTGTAGTTCATCCCCATCCAGTTCACCCCCATCTAGAGAACACTGAACCCAGCCAACGACGGATCTGGACCAAATTTGGCATGCATACATAACATGACTAACTTTGAATATAAATGGAATTTGGCGGTGATTGATCCACAGTGTTGGAAATTGTAGTTCATCCACATCCTTATGCATTCTCTAATGGGAGCATTCATAATAAACAAAAGCACAGATTGGCCTTTTCTAATAAATAGGCTTACAAAATACCTAATCTGGGCATTGCTAGGTATCTAAGCTTTTATATAATAAAAGTGAATGTATGTGGACAGGCATGTTTGGGGCTGATTTCCTATTAGCTCCCACTTCCAGAGAGCACTCTAAACACCGCTGATGATGGATCAGGACCAAACCTTCCACATAGAACCCCCATAACCAACAGAGCATACTGAAGGGGTTTGGGGGGACTGACTCAGTATGGTGGGAATTGTAGTAAACTCCGCATCAGAAGAGCACTCTGAACTCCACCAATGATGGATCTGAACTAAACTTGGCACACAGAACTTCCATGTCTAATTGGAGGAGATTGGGAGGACATCTTCACAGTGGAAATTGTAATTCATCACACATAAAGAGAGCACTGTGAACCCTTCTGATGACAGATCTGGACCACACTTGACACACATACCCAACGTGGCCAACTATAAGTTTAAGATGATTAATTTGTATTGATGTGAGTTGTAGTCCATCCATATCCTTATGCATTTTCTTAATATGGCTATTCATAAAATTCAAATACATTTTTTTTTCAAATAAATAGCATTATAAATTACTAAATATGTAACCCAGGCATTGCCAGCTACCTAAGCTAATTTCTTATAAAAATTAAATTATAGTCTTATAGTTGTGTTGTTGAAGGCTTTCCCAGTTGGAATCACTGTTGCATGGTTTTGTCAGACTGTGACAGAAGCTTTGAAGGTTTGGAGCACAGAAGAATGGACACTTTGAGACTTCAGTAAAAGCAAACATATAGCTTTACTGAGAAGAGCAAATATCCAGCACACACTAGCATTGACATCCAACCAAACAGACAGAAAACAAGACAAAAGACACTGAAGTAAAAGGAACCAATGAAATCTTAAATCTTATCTCTGAATCCTCCCTATGCGTTCCAGGCACACTCAGGGTCACATCTTCACAGTTCATTAGAGGCTTGACTGATTAACCCTTTCAGTGTCAATACACTCTCTTCTAATGCAATCAGGTTACATTCACAAGCATTGTACAAAATTACATTTAAACATTCACATTACATTAATCTTACATTAACAGGTTTCCGGGCTGTATGGCCGTGTTCTAGAAAATGCTGTTAGAACACGGCTATACAGCCTGGAAACCACACAATACTCCTGCCTTATAGTTGTGAGTGTGTCCCTGTTATATTCTGGCAGCCATATTTATCATCCAGTTCACCACTGATTTTTACCCACATTTTACAGCAATTTGTAGAGTAGCAATTGCCCATGAATGAGAATTTAGCCCTTCCATTTATCAAGTTTTAGAGAAGCCTTTTGGCCCTTTTAGGTCGTATTAGTTTGCCTTATGATAATTTTATTCTGCATCTGACTTAAATGAAAACATATCTCCCTTCCATTCTATACAAAACCAAATTATAATAAAAAGAGGTTCTCCTACAGATGAATGCTGGAACTTAACAAAAGAGGAAATTAGACATATTTCTTTATTTTTGGTATCCAGACTCAGCTTAATAAAAAAAAACTTTTTTCAGTCAAGGGGGTTGACATATTGCTTCAATGAAATCACAAAGAAATCCAGCAATACAGCACCCCGGGAATCCAGGAAAGGAAAGTAGTGAGGGAGAAAGAGAATGGATAAGGTGGGGAAACATCCAAGTGAGTCTCCAGCAGGACAAATGTTATAATAGAATATACATGATTAAAGACCAAGAAATGCGCACATTCTTAATTTTATTAAATTTAGACAATGTAAGATTATGAACTGGTGAGCAAAGCCTCTAGCAATATAACCTTAAAATGTATTAATCTATTAGCTATGATTTATAGTTCAGTCTACTTCTAGGACTGTCATTACATATTACCTAGAGTAGTAATGTTGTAGTTTCTTCCATGGTTGCTCTCTTGTGGCTCATGACAAAATTGGTATTTGGCCCACATACTTAGGGGTATGTAGTGGCACTCCAAGCTGATTAGACAGGCACAAAAAAGATACACCATCAGTGAAGTATATAACCATGTAATCTATGTGGGTAGATCAAACTTTGTCAAATGCTAGCTTTCCAGATGTTTTAGACTTTAATTCCCAGCAGCTCCAGTCAGCTTGGACAATAGTCAGGGATTCTGGGAGCATATGTAGGAACAAAATTTGAGATCCATTGAAGCAGAGGAAGAGAGATGCAGCAGTATACTTTGAAAAAACATGATGGAGCAGTATCCTGTTGAAACCAAGCAGGTCAAGATAGTAAATATTTAGACAGAAGAACCTTCCCTCCAATGGTTACATTATATACATAATGTATTTTGAATTGAATAAAGAAAATATGCATATAAACGTAATTATCAATAGTGAAATCATTAGGGAGTTTGCGATTATATCCATCTTTGATGGATTAATGTTGGGGGCTGGTACTATTAACAATCAAAAATCATTGCACAGTCAGTTAACCCCCACCCTCCTCACTATTTTAAAAAGTCATTTTCTGTGTTAGAAAATAAAACTGCAAAAGCTACAATCTGGAAGAGTTACAAATGAGAGAAAACACTGAATGCGAAGTTCCTGTAATATTGTGCGAATGAGACAGGTTAGCTAGAAATGAAATACTCTGGAAGCACCCTTATTCTAAGTATTATGTGCTCATGTATAACTTGACCTCATTAATAAATTGAGAGTAGATTTGGCAACCAAATTATGGGTTTTGACATGACCCATGGATAAGTTGAGGGAAGAACGGGGGCCGGGCTGTGGCGCAGCTGTTGAGCAGCTGCCTTAAATCACTCTGACCATGAGGTCATGAGTTCGAGGCCAGCCCGTGGCGGGGTGAGCACCCGTCAATTAAAAATAAAAAATAGCCCCTGCTCGTTGCTGACCTAGCAACCCGAAAGATAGTTGCATCTATCAAGTAGGAGATAAGGTACCACTTATAAAGTGGGGAGGCAAGATTAACTAATTTACGACCTGGAATGAGGAAGTGCCGTCAGTGTGGATGATGAAGCAGCTGCTTCCCCCTGTGGCCAGAATCGAACATCCCCTCAGAAGAAGGTTAACTTGCCTCTGCGTGTGTCTCTCAGTCTCTGTTTGATGTGTTTATGGGCATTGAATGTTTGCCCTATGTGTGTTATAATGTGATCCGCCCTGAGTCCCCTTCGGGGTGAGAAGGGCGGAATATAAATACTGTAAATAAATAAATAATAAATAAGAAGGGAAGATGGCACCACTTTCCAGCTGCCCTTGGCCATTACTACCATTGTCCTACCCAGGCATTCAAGTAAGCTTTTCACTATTCTACTCAAAATAGGAACCATACTTTTCACTACATAGAATGACAAAAGGTGAGAGCTTAGTCCTTCCCAGGAGAACCTAAAAGAAGCATTGACTCTCTTTACTCTTGGTGCTTCTTTAAGGGGAAGCACCAAAGAGCATCTGTTGCCACCACTATTTTCCTGTCTAGACATTCAAAATGGCTAGAAGTGGCACTATAGTGGAAAGAGTATAGAAGCTTGGTGCTTTTTAAAGGTTCTTCCAGGACAGATTAATCTCTGACCTTTGTTACTGTGTTATGTGATTTCAGCTTCCACAAAAACTGCAGGTTCGGAGCTGCATGTGTCACGCTTTCCAGAAGACTAAATGAGACACAGTTGGGTTGAAGACAAAATCAGAGGCTTTATTATCAATGGCCAAAGAAGATGTCAGCAGAGATAGCACTCCAAAGAACTGACATACCACAATTGTGAACATACATATTTCTTTATAGCACTTTAACAGCTATTCATGTTTATTGTGCTGCCTTCTGAATGGTTCAAAAAGTGGCTAGCTGGGATCTGCTCTGTTGTTGGACCAGGGCTTTATCCAACATCATTGCTGGGTGGTCCCCACTATGATAGGAGATTTTAATAAACTGTCATTGGATTATTTTGAAGATTTGTGATCATTTATTGATCACAGAAGAGGGGTGCAATCAGAAAGGAGTGTGGTGGTGGCAGGGGGAAGTGATAATGGGTTGAAATGGGTCTTCATATCTCAGCTTTAGTTACAATGGGTTCCAAATGGGAAAACAAAAGGGTGCTCAAGGTGTTGGACATCGCAATGGGAAGGGGGTCCAATTTGGTAACAGATGAAAAAACATTCCCAGGAAAAAAATAATATCATATCAGACAGAAAAAAAGGAAAAGATCCAGAGGCTCTTGCGTAAGCCCATTGTGTGTCCCATGTGTGTTTCCAGGGCACTGTGAGGAGATTACAATAATCGAGGCTCAGGTTATATCCTGAGGTCTGGGGTATGGTGAGGCAACATTCCTAGGAAAATTCATGAAAGGTTACTATAGGTCAAAGTGGAATAGTCAATGTAGGCTGGCTTGACAGCAGTGTGTGCGAAAAAGACCTTGGAGTCCTCGTGGACAACAAGTTAAACATGAGCCAACAATGTGATGCAGCAGCTAAAAAAGCCAACGGGATTCTGGCCTGCATAAATAGGGGTATAGCATCTAGATCCAGGGAAGTCATGCTCCCCCTCTATTCTGCCTTGGTCAGACCACACCTGGAATACTGCGTCCAATTCTGGGCACCACAGTTGAAGGGAGATGTTGACAAGCTGGAAAGCGTCCAGAGGAGGGCGACTAAAATGATTAAGGGTCTGGAGAACAAGCCCTATGAGGAGCGGCTTAAAGAGCTTGGCATGTTTAGCCTGTAGAAAAGAAGGCTGAGAGGAGACATGATAGCCATGTACAAATACGTGAAGGGAAGTCATAGGGAGGAGGGAGCAAGCTTGTTTTCTGCTGCCCTGCAGACTAGGACACGGAACAATGGCTTCAAACTACAGGAAAGGAGATTCCACCTGAACATCAGGAAGAACTTCCTCACTGTGAGGGCTGTTCGACAGTGGAACTCTCTCCCCCGGGCTGTGGTGGAGGCTCCTTCCTTGGAGGCTTTTAAGCAGAGGCTGGATGGCTATCTGTCGGGGGTGCTTTGAATGCGATTTCCTGCTTCTTGGCAGGGGGTTGGACTGGATGGCCCATGAGGTCTCTTCCAACTCTACTATTCTATGATTCTATGATTCTAGGCTTGCTATATTTCTCAATGGAGCTGCAGACCATAATTCAAAAATCTGGAGTCTAGTTTTTGATAACAACTCAGAGAAAGGGAAGGTTCCTTTCTTGGATAAGAATTAAGATACAGAGCTTGGATTGCCTTTGAATGAATCAACCTGGGTTTTGGATTCAATTTTGGACTAAATTTTCTAGATTTCTACATGAGTGTATATACAGTATATGCAATGTTACTTAACTGTTATGATAATAATCTTCAGATTATTATACTTCAAGTGGAATGACTCTTCTTTTATGAATGGAAAACAAAGGATGTGTAGAATTTCTCAGTTTCATTGTGATAGGCGGCTCCTCTATGTGGACAGCTAGAGTGCCACAGATGACAGAGATTGGGCCTCCTGATGGGGAAGAAAGGACAATTCTTATGTGCTAGAGAAAGCAAACTACCTGCTCCTTTTTAAGTGATCTTAATAATCTCTACCTCCACTGAATGCAGCTTGTTTTCTTTGTCCCAGCAATCTCCCTGGGAACTAATCCTGACCACATCTACATAAATCCATTGTCAGTTCTTTTCTATGGCCATGTTCAATTGTGACAGACCTCAGGGACTTGGCTTTTCTGCGTATCGATTTTGATTTGCATTCCTTGCAGGACATTTCTTATGTCACCCTTTCCTTTCTGGGCTTCTCTGACACACATTTTGTTATGCACATGTTCGATCATGAAATTATGCCAGGAGAAATGCCCTACCTTTAGGATGATAGAATATTTGCTTGTCTGTCATTCACTGAATTGAACCTTTTTTCAGAAGGATTACACTTTTGACAGAGGAAACCTTCTATATAGTTGCATTTTCCATTCTCATGGGTGGCTAGTGGAAACAGCAAAACCTGTCCCCCACTGCAGTTATATTTATAAGAGCACATACAGCCTAAAATCCAGCAGAATGGAAAAGACCACAGGCACTGTGCCTCATATGCAGGAAGGCACTGGAAAAATGGGCTGTAAGAAACTGATATATTTTATCTGCCTTTCCTTGCCACTATTGCACCACTCTTGAAGAAGATTATCTCTTTTACCACCTCATCAGATGGCCACTGGCATTGCTTTGCTTTGTAGAGGGGCATGGGTAATCCGGTGTCCCACGCGCCACATCACCCAGATCCAGGAAAGGGCAATCAGATGGGTGTCTGTGGCATCCCCCCATGGATTCTATGGCAACACGGGAGCCCTCCCGTGTTGCTGTGATAGTGGCATGCACCGGCTCCGTCCTCCTTCACCATGGAGCTGCGCCGGCATCATCTGATGGGAGCTGCACCGGCTCTGTGGGTAACCTTTGTGATGAGGTCGAATGTGTAGTGCATTTTAGCCTAAAACAGAATTTTGGATGTTTTTCATGGCTGCAATATTGCATATCATGGGCAAGAAGTTCTAAAGAAAGTCTCATCTATGTTGAACGACTGCAGTAGGTATGAACTAAGCCTATGAAACAGCATCAAACTCTGCAACATTTCACAGATGGAAATTGGGACATGTGTGGTCATGCACACACTTTGATAATATGGTCAAGATGGCAGATACTTTTAATGAGAAAGAACACACAAGCTAGGAGAGGCTGCAATAGTTTGCTTTGCCTGAGTTTACTGGTAAGCAGAGCTGGTCCAACAATGAGGCGGATTAAGCGGTCGCTTTGGGCGCCAAACATACGGGGGCGCAGTTGAGACTGCCTTTTTGTTGATTTGTTGTAAAACATGATGTTTTGGTGCTTAATTTGTAAAATCTTAATGTAATTTGATGTTTAATAGGCTTTTCCTTAATCCCTCCTTATTATCCAACATTTTCGCTTATCCAACGCTTTTACTTTTTCAGTGATTGTTTTTTTTTGGGGGGGGGGTGCCAAAATTCTGTTCGCATACACTTGAAAAATACCTAGGGCTGGCTCTGCTGGGAAGGACAAATTTCTACTCCTTTCTCTTCACATAATGAGCTAATTGAGTGCATTTTGAACTCAGTTTTCAGCAATTCAAATAAGCTGAAGACAAAGGAAGTGGAATGGGAGGAAGAAAGAGACACTGGCATGTTTTTAAAAAGTTGAAAAATGTGATGATAGAGGATTAATTGGAGAGTATTGATTTAATGGTATACAGCAGTGGTTCTCAACCTGGGGTCCCCAGATGTTTTTGGTCTTCAACTCCCAGAAATCCTAACAGCTGGTAAACTGACTGAGATTTCTGGGAGCTGTAGGCCAAAAACATCTGGGGACCCCAGGTTGAGAACCACTGATATACAGCATGTCAGTAGGGCTAGGACATTTGCATACAGATGCACATAAATAAATAGTTCAGTTCTAGAGCTTAGAGCCCCATTTATGTATGGAGTCTAGGTGCTGAATTACTTTCAGAGTTTTTTCTTGGAGGCTGCACTTCAATTGAGTAAGTCAACATAGATGGGATAAAAATACATTAGCTTAAAGGTCATACTAGCAGGAAGTAAGTCATAGGAGCTGCTTTTCCACCTTATACAACTGGTGAAAGAAAAACATATGGAGCCTAGTGAACCACCCAGTGTTGAGGCCATGAGAAAAAAGGGGCATGGCAAGTGAATTGTAACTCCTAGAGGACAAGGTTGAACCCCCTAGATTTGAGTTTTCCTTGGTTTAGCATGGCAAAAACACGGAGTGTTTCCTCACTCTTCCTGGTGACATGTAGTGATATATCATAAAGAGCACGGAAAATGCTCTGCTCTGATAACAGGGCCCAAGGCAAGTAGAACTTCACAGGGAGGGGGTGGGATGGGGGGTGACCCAAGATATTTTGCTTCCTAAGGCATGGCAGAAAACGATCCCCTTCCCTGATGTTAAGGATCATTGTATCTAATCCACTCAAATTATTTTGACACAGGAGGCCGAAATCTCCATAAACCTCTCTTTCTTTTCAATTCTGGCAGAAAAAAAAATCTGCACTTGAGAAAGCTGCTGCAATCTGTCTACTGGTAGAGCTGGCCATAGGCAGCCAATTGCAACCAGGGGCTGCCATTTGGAGAGGCTGAACATTGTTTCAACTAATGCAATGTTCCAGTTATGGTTTGTGACTAGATAAGACAGATTAATAACTGATTCTGGATGACAGTTCTTAACTTCACAATTAGTATAAATATGTAACTTGACTGGGCATGTGATAAGTGGTTGCAGTGTTGATTGTACACCTTGGGTGTTCCCTACCTTTGCCTTTCCTCACTGTTCTGAAGCTTGCTTTTCCCTGCCCCCTGCTTAAATGACAGCTTGCGTGCCATGTGAGGCTTCTACTTTGCAGTCTGACTGCCTCATGAATGGGGTTTTTGCTTAGTGACTCACAGGTAACAGGAGAGAGAGAGAGAGAGAAAAAGAGAGAGAGAGAGGGACCACCTGTCATGCAAGAATGTGGTAAAACCTTTGCAGTACTACTGTAACCATGTGTTCAGTTGAATAGCTTTGTTTCGGAAGCTGCTACATTTTATTCTGGCATGTTAGCAAAGCTTCTTCTTGTACCTGATTAGAAACTTGGATTGTTTTGTCTTTGCCCTTTGTTAAGTTCTCAAAAGTAAACATATACACCCTTTAAAAACACCTCAAGCATTAGGAACAGTCAGCAAAGCTGCCTAACCAGATTGCTTCTTGGAGCATTCTCTCCTTAGTGGTTTTCTGCTTGTCTTGAAGACAGGACTGCTTTTTTCATCTTTTGTGGTGAACTTCCTTACTTCCCTCCCCCTCCCCGGAATGTAAACATGCAGGCAAGATAGATCTTGGCTGCTCAGACATCTTGAAAACTAAGATGCTAATTGCTCTGTTTGGAATCCTCTTCCAGAGCCGCCACATTCTTAGGATTTATTCATTACTTTAATGGCCCTACATGTTGTTGGACTGTAGATATAAGCAGCACTAATCAGCAAATAATTGGCAAGGAATTCTAGGAGTTAGAGTCCAATAATATCTGGAGGTTCCCATTATTCCCAACTGTCTTATGGGGTTGTCGAAGGCTTTCATGGCCGGGATCACAGGGTTGTTGATCCACCCAGAGGAAAGGTGTTCTTACCATACATCAAGGGAACCACTGAACGCATAGGCAAACTGATGAAGAAGCACAACCTACAAACTATCTACAGACCCACAAAGAAAATCCAACAAATGCTACGGTCAGCGAAGGACAAGAGGGATCCTCTCTCTTCTGCAGGAGTCTACCGGATACCATGCAGCTGTGGACAAGTATACATAGGGACCACCAAACGCAGCGCCCAAACAAGAGTCAAAGAACATGAAAGGCACTGCAGACTAATTCAACCAGAGAAATCAACCATAGCAGAGCACTTGATGAACCAGCCTGGACACAGTATATTATTTGAGAACACAGAAATGCTGGACCATTCCAACAACTATCATGTCAGACTACACAGAGAAGCCATTGAAATCCACAAGCATGTGGACAACTTCAACAGAAAGGAAGAAACCATGAAAATGAACAAAATCTGGCTACCAGTATTACAAAACTCTAAAATCAAAACAGTACATAGGAACCAACACTCTGAGGGCAGAGGACAGCTAATGACTGAACAAAGGATGCCCCCAGGCAAGAGATAAAAACCTTTCCAATGCTAATTAGGGTGATTAACTGAAACATTAATGCTGGCTTCCCAATGACAAAGGACTCTTGCCACACCCTGGACTCTACACAGATGTATATTCTTTCCTTTCCTTACTTAGTTTATCCATACCTCACAACCTCTGAGGATGCCTGCCATAGATGTGGGCAAAACGTCAGGAGAGAATACTTCTGGAACATGGCCACACAGCCCGAAAGACATACAACAACCCTGTCTTATGGGGTTCTCAGACAGAAACCTCCACATATAGCTCCCTTCACCATATGATTAATTCTATAAAGTGTGTGTGTGTGTGTGTGTCGGGGTGTGTGTCCTGGAAGTCATCTAGAATACCCTCTCCCCAGGGTAGAATCTACAAGGCAGCTATAGCACCCCTGGTAGATAGCTGCCCACTCTTTGTTTAAAGATGTAGGGGAACCTACCACCTTCCGAGATAAACTCTTCCATTGTTGAAAGGATCTTCCCATCGAGAAGCTCTCTGAAAGTTTAGCTGAAACCAATTTCTCTGCAATTTCCATCCTTTGCCTCTGATTCAGTCTGTTGGAGCAACAGAGAAAAATCAGCCCCTCCTTCTATATAATGAAAGAATCTCACAAAGAGGAAAGTAGGTAAGATTGCCTAATTCAAATGATTCTTACTCCTCCTCCAAAAGAGACAGCAGAGGAATCCACACACAGATATATACTTTTCTTTGTGGCAAATGCTCTAGATTTCTTTTTTTAATTGCAGCATTGAATTTTGTCAAAACATAGTAGCAATTCATATTAATTATCAGAAAAATCCCACTTGTTCCATAGCACATGGGTTTTCAACTTCACATGCTCAGTCATTAGAATTCCCTTAAAAGGAACATGGTCTGGGGTGTGAATAATCCTGTGTTATGATCTTGTGGAAATACCACTATTCCCATTAACCACCACTTCCCTGCCCCCTGATGTTAACAGGCCCTATTTTTGACACATGAACCAGAACCCCACATATTTAATTTAATTAATGTATTTATTTGTGTATATACTGCCCTTCTCAACCCTGAAGGGGACTCAGGGCGGTGCACAGTGTTGGCAACAATTGAGTGCCCTCAATAAAAACAGTATAAAAGATCAAAGTTGACCCTCCCCTAATAAAACATTAAACCTTATTAAACACATGACATACAAATAACAAAATATATCACACAAAGACATAGCCATAGTAATGTTATGTACTCTTCATATCTCTAGAAAATGGTTGTGAGAGATAATCTAATGAGTCTTCATTACTTTTGAATTTATGAGAGAGAATCTAATGAGTTTTTCTCATTTTTGATGACATGAGAAGATGGAGACCAGGGAGGAAACTAGTGTTAGGTAAAGGTAAAGGTTTCCCCTGACGTTAAGTCCAGTCATGTCTGATTCTGGGGGTTGGTGCTCATCTCCATTTCTAAGCTGAAGAGCCGGCGTTGTCTGTGGACACCTCCAAGGTCATGTGGCCAGCATGACTTCATGGAGCGCCATTACCTTCCCGCCAGAGCGGTACCTATTGGCATGTTTTCGAACTGCTAGGTTGGCAGGAGATGGAGCTAACAGCGGACACTCATGCCGCTCCCGGGGTTTGAACCTGGGACCTTTCGGTCTGCAAGTTCAGCAGCTCAGCGCTTTAACACACTTCGCCACCGGGGCTCCAAACTAGTGTTAGAAAGTTAAAATGTGTTATGGAATATATAATGGGAAGAGACAATTGCAACTTTTATTAGCTTGAAAAGTCAGCTTTGTAGACATGAGTGGATGCATAAGCATCCATGAGATAAACAGGAAAGCTGTCTATGGGTCAATTTCCTTGAATTAAAGTGGGGTGGATGGTCCCAGATGTTGTAGCCAACCAGCTATCTGAGCTAAGTCAATTGCTTCAATGAGTGTGGCATTCTGGGAAGTTCATATGGACCCAGCTTTTGGTGAAGGAGATGAATGTCCCTCCCTACAAGATGGCTGTCCCCATATTACTTCCTTCTTTATCTCCCTGGAAAGTGCATCAATGTGGTCTCTTCCAAACATCCACCATGCCGCATATTTGCCAGCCCAAGAAGTGGAGGCAGGATGATCAATAAGAGCAGGAAAAAAGAAGGAGGAGGAAGAAGAAGAGGAGGAGGCGGAGGCGGTAGAGACCAAATTAGTGAATACTTAAGAGTTGCTGCTGTTGTACTTCCACCTAACAGCTTACATAGTAAAAAGGGTTGCACATGCAGGTATCTCCTGTAGCCAAGTCAGCCACATTAGTGGCTGACAGAGATAATGAGGGGAGGCAGAATTTTCCTAATGAGGATCCAATGTCCCCAAAATGAGAGGGAAACAAAACACATGTCTCAGAAAAGGGACTACAGTTGGAACATATCTAAACTGTTGCTTTTATGGTGCAAAGGGGAAAAAAGTGCTTAAGGTGTTATTTTAAGACCACAAGAATGATTACTGTTGACATTGGGCGTTTATCTGGGGATGTAAGTAGAAGATTTAATTCCGGAGTAGCATCATATTCTCAGACACAAATGCCACAACTTTTGCCCTGTTTCGATTCACACATTCTTTTATACTTCGTGTGTAGGAAGGTTGGGTATGGCTGTGTGAATTTGGCTTTGACCTTGCCCCTTAGAATGGTAGACCCTTTGCTCATTTCATGTCAAACACTTTTTATGCAGTCAGAAATGGTTTATTGTTTGGCTGGTGGCTGCCTATATTTGTGTGTGTGTGATCATGTCCACGCTTAGTAATTATGTCAAGAGGAATAAGGATTAGCTGTTTCTAGCTGCCACCAGACATTCCCGCAGAAGGAATATGGTTAATTCACAGGGATTGTGGTATGCCACATATTGTGTTGCCATCTTTTGAATCTAAAAATTCAAGTATCTGAATCAGGCAGAGAGCACCAGGGAGAGGCCAAGAGTCAGATGTCAGTGAAACAGAGGAGTCCTGTCTATGAAGTTAATACTCAACAATTTCCTCTATGTTCTCAGTACTGCTGTTGGCAAACATGACTGGCTAAACCTCCAAAAAAAGGCTTTGTGGGTTGGAAGGGCAGGGAAGAGGATAAGAAGGAATTAAGGATGCCAGTTACACTGTTTTGTGCACTCATAAGGAAAGCAAATTTGGCACAATTCTTTTCTCAGCTTGGCTGGCAACTTTTCAACATCTAGAGCAGGGGTCCCCAAACTACGGCCCGGGGGCCACATGCGGCCCATTGAAGCCATTTATCCAGCCCCCATGGCACAAAGGCTGAAGGGGGTTGGGCTAAATGGCCCAAGGGGTCTCTTCCAACCCTATTATTATTATTATTATTATTATTATTATTATTATTATTATTATTATTAATCATGTTTTATTGATTAGCCCATTGGCCGTATCAAAATATTTAACACATAGACATACATACAACATACAACCCGCGGTACAAAAGAAGTTAAAATAAACAGGCTGTTAACAAGATCCACAGTTTACCCCAATTGATTCCAAATATGCAATTCTCAGCTGTGTTGTTTTGAACAGGAAAAGGGCTTTGTGTGTTATTTTAGGATTCTGGCCAGCCAACAGAAATGAAGTTTTAATATGTGGGACCCAGTGTGTTTTGTGAATGGTCCGAGACATTGGTCTCTTTTTTATACAATTCACAGCTGAACAGTACATGTGCGATATCCTCCACCTCTGATGCTCCACAAATACAAATTATTATTATTATAATTATTATTATTATTATTAATATTATTATTAACATTGAGGCTGGGACGCTATCCGTCAGGGGTGCTTTGCTTGTGCTTTTGGTCCACAAAGGCAGAAAGGAGTTGGGCTTATTATTATTATTATTATTATTATTATTATTATTATTATTACTCGGTGGCCACCTGGCCAACTATAGTCTGGCCCTCCAACGGTCTGAGGGATTGTGAACTGGCCCCCATTTTGAAAAGTTTGGGGACCCCTGATCTAGAGTTACCCAGTACTGTTTGGACATCCAGCAACTACATTCAACCATTCAGAACAGGCAGGGGCAAACTGTTTGAGGGCTGCATTGCAAGCCAGGGTGGGAGGGGGGAGGGGAGGCAGAGAGTTGGGGGGGGGGAGGTCGGTAGGGCAGTTGGTGTAGGGGGGAGGGTTTTACACACAACTGCCTAGGCTTCTCAGGAGAACTCTGGATGGCCACATGTGCCTATAGGGTCCTCTCAGCAGGCTGGGAGAATAGAGAGACACATGTCTGCCAAGAGTGCTCAAGACAGCTTTCAGCCCCCATGTTTCAGCATGGAGTGTGTGGGGGGGAGGGCGGGGTTAACACATGGCTGCCCCAGCCCTCCTCTCAGCATAGTGATGCAGCAGGCCGACGCATCCTCATGCCAAGAAATCTTGTCAACTGCATGTCTCTGCCTCAGCCATCCTCTGGGGACATGGTGACCTACTGCGTCCCCAGGCTGAGAGGACAGGGAGACCAAGGAGGGCCAAAGGCAAGAGCCCAAGGGGCCATGGGTTCTGGCCCAATTTACTTATCTGAACGTATCTCCTCATATGAGCCAGCTAGATCGCTAAGATCATCTGGAGAGGCCCTGCTCTCGGTCCCACCTGCCTCGCAGGCGCGGCTGGTGGGAACGAGGGACAGGGCCTTCTCGGTGGTGGTTCCCCGGCTGTGGAACACCCTCCCCACAAATATCCGAATATCCAAATATCTGGGTTTCAGAAAGGCTGTGAAAATATGGCTGTGTGCACAAGCTTTTAATGAGTAATATAATAACGTCGACATGGTCCGATTGAAGGCTGATGCATGAGGTTTTTAGACAAATTGATCTAATTTACATATGTTTTAATTGTTATAATGTATTTTAATGATGTATTTTTATAGTTTTAATTGATTATATGTACTGTTTTTGTTTTATTGTTGTGTTCTTGGCATTAAATGTTGCCAACTGTTGTAAGCCACCCTGAATCCTCCCGGGTGAGAAGGGCGGGGTATAAATGCTGGAAATAAATAATAAATAAATGTCTGGCCTGGGGGTCTGGATTTAACCATATGTGATATAGCGTATTATCATCTTCTGTGGGCAGGCGGGGGCAGTTTTTAAAACCAGGATGGCAGTGTTAGATGGCTCCTCTGTGTCCGGGAAAGCTTGATGTGATGTTACTAAAGAACATCCCAAGGCTCAGATTACATGCATGGGAGAAATGGAAGTAAGCAGAATGTGGAAAACTAAGGAATCTTATAGAGATGTGCATTTTTTGTTTGCCCTTGTAATTCAGATTAAATTTGTTACATTTGTGCTTACTAGGTGATATCCGATATGTGGGAGTGCCCCACACCAAAAATTTAAGAATCAAAACTTACCGCATACTTTTTTATTTTAGTTTTATAAATTTCGGAAGGCTCCCAAGGACCGTTTCATATTCAGTGCAAGGAGGCAAAGCTGAAAGCAAAGCCAAAAAGGCTGCCTTAGTAAATTAATGGAGTCTCGCCATTTGGAGTGGGGAAAAGAGGGAGCAATGTTTTCTGGGAACTGCACAGAACTCTGGGAAACGTAATTTAAGAAGGGAGGAGCCTGTGCAAGAGAATTCAAAAGGCCCTGCCTTAAACTATATTTCCCAGAATGCAGTGCACTGCTCAGCATCAGAGAGATAGCTAGCCTCCATAGCCAGTAGAGTGCCAATAACTTATGATTTTTGTTCCTTGGTTATAAATGTTATTTTCTAATTGGTTCTATCATAAAACATAGAAAAAGTTTATCAAACTGCAAAAACTTTGTCTTTGCATGAGGGACATCATGTTATAGCACGTTTTTCTATAGTTTCCAGTCCAACAATTTAACATTATAATTCACCCATTTAACAAAGTTTTTGGTACAAAAACAAAATTACTGGAGTAGAACTACTACTTCCAAAGTAAGGACTACACAATTAAACAGGAAATGACACTTTCAAACTAAGAACATGTTTTCTTTTTAATAATAATAATAATAATAATAATAATAATAATAATAATAATAATTTATTCAGAGGCTGGATGGCCATCTGTCGGGGGTGCTTTGATGGTTTCTATACTATCGTTTTTGTTCCTGGGTTATAAATGTCATTTCCTAATTGATTCTATCATAAAAACATGGTAAAAGTTTATTAAACAGCAAAAAACTTTGTCTTTGCATGAGGGACATTGTGTTATAGCACATTTTGCTATCCAGTCCAGCAATTTAACATTGTCATCCACCCATTTAACAAAGTTTTTGATAAAAAAAACAAAGTTCCTAGTGTAGAACCACTACTTTCAAAGTAAGGACTATACAATTAAACAGGAAATAATACTGTCAAACTAAGAACATATTTTCTTTATTATTAAAATTTTTTGTTTTTAAAAACATTAAACATTTCCTAAAAATCAGTGCATGTGAAACGTTCTGAACTTTGGTGGGTTAAGAATGGCATATATGTTCTATCATTGTATCAAGTTTCATCCTAATAGTTGTAAAAATGAGGGAGAAAGGAGCCCCTAAAGTGTACCCAATTATAGTAACTATGCACAATTACTATAACAAAATTGTAATAAAATTTCATTACTCTTGTTATAGTAACAAATTTTTCACTAACTATATTTTAGAAATGAAACACCAGCACCTTCCAGTTTTGTAATGACTTTTGAACCTCATTTTAAATTGATTGCACATCCCTAGTATCTTAATAGCAACTTTCAAAGCATTTTCTCTGTATCCTGCTGCTGGTTTGTTAAAAAGTTGCCATGAGTGCTGGATGGGGCAAGTACCAAGCTCCCAGGCACAGTTGTTCTTTATACAACTTCCTATCTGCATTCCATTTATTTTTACCTTCTGCAATTATGTTATTCTTGACCTTGATACCACCGGATAAAGTCGTTTAGTGAAGAACAGCAAGATGCTAATATAGAAATCAGCAGAAACTGCTCCTTCCAATGATACTTTCTGAATCTCCCCATTCCAGCCACCTGTGAAAATTCAAAATGTATTTGCTTCCCTACTGGCTAGATTCCAGCTCTCACCTGTTTTTATTTGCAAACAGAACACAAACAGAAACACACAAACTCTGAGGCAAATACTTGTTTTTTAAAGACACCAGAAAGCACTGAAGCCTGCTGTCTTATATATCTTTTCCCATCTTGCCAGCTGAAAACAATGAGTCTAAGTAGAACTAGATAGGTGAGCTGGGGCCACAGATACATAGGAAGGCATAGATTAAGGGCACAACTACTAGGAAGTAGAGTTAGCATAACAGCAAAGAAACAACACAAAATCTGTTTGGTTAAACCCAGGGGTCCCCAAACTAAGGTCCATGGGGCTGATGCGGTCCTCCAGAATTGTAAGGCTTCTCAGCTCCAGCTGTGTTGTTGTGGGTTAGTCTTCTTCGGAAGAATACACCAAAACACACAATGAGTGAAGATACCATACGGCTTTATTGTTCAGAATACCAGAGTCTACTCTACTGCCCATCTATATAGGCCCTAGCTACAGTTATAAATCACTCTTAGAGTCTTGGCACCTGGAGGTTGCCACTTCCCACATTCCAGAGTCCCTTTGCCCCCACCTCAGGGCAATTGAGTTTTATGGCTGGTTCATATTCCTCTCCTCCCTTTCAGCCCATGGCCATGTGTTCTGTGTCAGCATTCTGTGTCCGGACATGGCATGAGATGGGGATTTATCTGGCCCCCGCCCCCAGTTTTAGACTAAGATTACTGGAAGGCACACAACCACAGCAACAATCCTAATTAACTTGACTATCTCATCAGCAAGAAGTAGGCCCACACTTCCCATTGAAATCCGGGTAGGTTTATGTTGGTTAAAATTGTTATTATTTTTAAATATTGCATTGTTCTTTCATTGTGGGTTTTTCCCTCTAAGACATGTGCAGTGTGCATATGAATTTGTTTGTATTTTTTTTTCAAAATATAATCTGGTCCCCCAACACTCTGAGGGACAGTGGAAGTTTGAGGACCCCTAGGTTAAATCAGATGTAGAAATCAAGCAGCCATCTCAAGTGTGATAGACTGCAGGTTACAGTCCTGGCCAGCATAAACAGTGGTAAGGAATGCTGAGAACTGCAGTCAACAATACTGCATGATTTCTGTCCCTGATGTAGCACCATTTTTTAAAAAAATATTAGTGTTTCTTCCTTGGACTCCTTCAAACTGTCCTCAGGATTGAGTGGAAATAATAGCTGAAGTTATTGAGCACATATTTTTGTATTGTGGTATCTTTTGTTAAGGTTTTCAAGTCTCATAATTGGTTGGTAGGTGAGGGGGGTGGTCTCATGATAATAAAGAGGTCTGAAAAATAGACCAAACAGGGAAGGAGAAAGAATGGCATTGTATATCAAGAATGTTTACATTGGTGAGGAGATCAATGATATAAATCCTGGAAACCAAGATGAGAGTATCTGAAGAAAAATTAAGAGGGAAAGAAACAACAGGGATGTCATTGTGGGAGTCTATTACATACTTCCAACCCACACTGACATCTTGGATGATGGCTTCTTAGAATAGATGAACACACATTCAGAAAGGAGAGGTGCAATAACAATGTAACTATTTTGATATTTGTTGGAAGACAAAGTTGGCCAAGAATATTAGGTTCAACTTGCTTTGCAGACGATTTCATGGTCCAAAGGGTGGAAGAGATAACAAGGGTATCAGCTTTTTTATGACCTGGTGAATTGGATGGAAGTGGCAGGTTTCTTAGGCAAGAGTGATCATATTTCTCTAGAACAGTGGTTCCCAAACTTATTTGGCCTGCCGCCCCCTTTCCAGAAAAAATATGACTTAGTGCCCCCTGGAAGGGGGCGTGGCTTAGAGGGGTGGGTGTGGCTCCTGCTCAAGAGGGTGGGCCTAGTCCAAGATGCAAGGCTGTGAGGAGGAGGGGGAGGTGGGCGGGGCCACAAATGGGTGGCCAGGACTGGGATGGGCGGAGTTACGAGCTCTGAGGCAGGGCTGAGCTTTTATCCCTGTCCTGCGGTGCCTGCCAGGACACAGGAGGCAGGGCTAGATGAGGGGGCGGGGCCTCTTCCCAAGTGCCTGATGGGGCTGAACCTCTATACCCCACCCCTGTGTTCTAACAAGCGCCTCAGGGGAGGTATACAGAGGCTCAGCTCTGTCTCGCGCTCTTGGGAAGAGGCCCCACCCCCACCCCTAGCCCCGCCCTTTATTTATTTATTTATTTATTTATTTACCTCATTTCTATCCCACTCTTCTCACCTGAAGGGACTCAGGGCGACTCACAATCTGGCAAAAATTCAATGCCAATATACAATACAAGATAAAACATAAGCAATTAAAACAATTGAATAATTTAACAAAATATAATACATACATTTAAAACCATACAGTATAAAATCCTTGAACCATTCGTCCGCAAAACCTTGTACCTTAATCCGGACCAAGTTGAAGCCAACAGAATTCACTCATCAAACGCTTGCCCATAAAGCCAGGTCTTCACTTTTTTCTTAAAACTCAGAAGGGATGGAGCCTGCCGAATATCACTGGGGAGGGAGTTCCACAGCCACCACTGAGAAGGCCCTGTCCCTCGTTCCCACCAGCCGTGCCTGTGAGGCAGGTGGGACCGAGAGCAGAGCCACTCCAGATGATCTTAGTGTTCTTGATGGTTCATAGGGGGAGATACGTTCAGACAGGTAAGTTGGACCAGAACTGTTTAGGGCTTTAGTCCTAAAAGGCCTTTCAGGAGAGGCATAGAGGCTCAGCCCTTTCTCGGGCTCTTGGAAGGAGGCCCTGCCCCCTTCCCTAGCTCAGCCCTCTGTGTCCCAACAAGTGCCTCAGGAGAGGTATAGATTCTCAGCCCTGTCTCAGGCTCTTGGGAAGAAGCCATGCCCACTCCTCTAGCTCCACCCCCTGTGTGTCCTAACAGGCGCCTCAGGTGCTCAGCCCTGTCTCCGGCACTTGGGAAGAGGCTATGCCCCTCTTCTGGCCCTGCCACCGTGTCCTAATAGGTGCCATCATCGCTCCAGCACCCACTGGGGGGTGGTAGCACCCACTTTGGGAATCACTGCTCTAGTGTCTGTTATACAACAGGAAGGGGAAATCAAGCATAATCAGATATACACTTTTCAAACACTTCCATCCATTATGAACTCCTGTCTCTAAGCATTTGTAGCCTTGCGATTACACTCATTTTTCTCTAAGTTTACTGGTCAACTTTCTTAAAGTCTAGAATTTAGACTCTGGTTCCACAGCAGTTTTGCCACGGAGCCACCCCGGAAGTACTTCTTTGGTGTGTGATGGGTGCTGGTTGTCTCCGTGGCAAAGTTGCTGCGGAAGTAACGTTGCTGCTGAAATTTGCGCCATGTGAAGAGATCCTAGGGACCTGTCAACAGCCAGAATAAAGTTCCATATAGACAGCTGTATATCTGTATGTGTTCTACACTTCTTACCTAAGCCTTCATAAGATATCATTTTTTTCCAGCTGATGGGGAAAGGGGACTTTAGCAGACGTTTTTTGTCTATGGGGAAGAAAAATATCCTCCCCCAGTCTTCTCTGTTTGGGAGGAATGTATAAAGGGCAGATCATGAAATGTAACTAGGAGGGCAAGGCCTCTTGAAAGTATTCAATTGTCTAGGGAAAGGAAGAGGGAAAATATTTTCCCTGAGCCTGGCCACCCAGCGTTTACATTTAGAAAGAATTTCAAACCGCCCTGTGAAAGATGTACAGCAAGAAAAGGATTATTGGAAAGACATGCTCATTGTAAAGGCACAAGAAGGGTAATGTTTTCTCTTTCTGCTACATTTGCTATCACTGTCCTTCCTGCTTTGTTTCAGTCCCTTTTTGTACAAGATTTAAAATGCAGCAATAACAAAAGTTGCTTGCTCCAGCTGATATCCAAAACATTTCCTTCTTTCATAAAGGCAACTTCCTACTAAAGATCACCTCCTGTTTGAAAAGGAGTCAGGCTCAACCCTTATGTTGATTTTTTGCTGAAAAGACAGCCGGACATGTTTGGAAACTGTATGGGTGAAAAGGGAATGCTGAAATCAGAAGAAGATTATTTAAACATTAAACTTGTTTAAAATCAAGAAATGCTTATTTTAAACATAAGCTACTTTGAAACAGTTTGTGTCAAATCACCAAGTTAAAAACAATGTCATTTAAAAGCTTTACATGTTAAAACATTTCTATAAAATGAAAATTTCTAGGTTTTGTTGGTTTTATATACAATGCTTGAAATACCACATTTAAAGCAATATACTTTTTCTCTCTTTTTCCGAAGTGATGAATGAGGGCTTCATCAGACTAACGTTTTAAAGTGGGCATCCTCACATTTTTAGCATCTTCTGCCTCCTACAGAACTCTGGAAAGTGTAATTTGGGAAGGGGAGGACCTCTCTAGCTAAGAATTGCAGAGGTCCCACCACAAACTACATTTCTCAGAGTTCTGCAGGAGGCAGAAGTTAGCCGGGGGTGCCTGCTTTAAAATGTTAGTCTGATGAAGCAGTGAGTCATATGATCCAGTTTTAGCAAAATGCAACATGGTGCTGTCATGAGTAAGATGTTCTGTTGGCAGGGGTGGTTCAACCGTTAGGTGAAGTAAGTGGCTGCCAAAGGCGCCATCCTCTGGAGAGCACAGTTAAGGCGCCTCTTGAAGCGCTTCAAAGTGCCCCTAATGAGCAGCTTCTTTTTTGTCTTTTTTGTCTTTTTTTCTCTCTCCGCTGGGAGGGGGCATGCCCTCTGGGTGCACCTCACCTTCCCCCTCCTGCGTGCGCGCATGCCTGCATGCATGTGCATGCACCCCGCCTCCTCATCTCAGGCCTCCGAGGCCTCCCGCTGGCCTCCGAGGCCTCCCGCCGGCCTCCATGGCCGCCCGCGGCCTGGCCTGCCTTTGCCTCCTCGAGGCCAGGTCTCCAGGCTGCCTGGCCACATTCCAAAAGCTTTTTCTCCTGATGGTTAACTCCACCTATGGCAGTCATCCTCAGAGGTTGTGAGGTCTGTTTGAATCGAGGTAAGTGAGGTTACATATTTCTATTATTCATTGTTGTTGTTGTTGTTGTTGTTGTTGTTATGTCCAGGGTGGGAGAAAGGAAGAACCCTTGTCTGCTGGAGACAGGTGTGGATTTTGCCATTGGCCACCTTGATTAGCATGTAATGGCCTTGCAGCTTCAAAGCCTGGTTGCTTCCTCCCTGAGGCATCCTTGGTTGGGAGGTGTTAGCTGGTCCTGATTGTTTCCTGTCTAAATTTCCCCTGTTTTCAGAGTGTTGTTCTTTACTGTCCTGATTTTAGAGTTTTTTTTTTAATACCGGGGGCCAGATTGCCTTTCTGTGGTCTTTATGTCCTATTGATTCCTAAGGACCCTCAGGGCTCTTCCACACAGCCATATAACCCAGAATATCAAAGCAGAATAACCCACAATATCTGCTTTGAACTGGGTTATCTGAGTCCACACTGCCCTATATCCCAGTTCAATGTTTAGTACTAAATTCGCAAATATAGTAATTCCTACATAACATTACCTGAACTGCTTTTTCTGTCAATTTGTTGTAAAACATGATATTTTGGTGCTTAATTTGTAAAATCATAATGTAATTTGGGGGCCCCTGGTGGCACAGTGTGTTAAAGTACTGAGCTGCTGAACTTGTGGACCAAAAGGTCCCAGGTTCAAATCCCAGGACCGGAATGAGCGCCCGCTGTTAGCCCCAGCTCCTGCCAACCTAGCAGTTCGAAAACATGCAAATGTGAGTAGATCAATAGGTACTACTCCAGTGGGAAGGTAACGGCGCTCCATGCAGTCATGCTGGCCACATGACCTGGAAATGTCTATGGACAACGCTGGCTCTTCGGCTTAGAAATGGAGATGAACACCAACTCCCAGAGTCAGTCACGACTGGACTTAACATTAGGGGAAACCTTTACCTTTACCTTAATGTAATTTGATGTTTAATAGGCTTTTTCTTAATCCCTCCTTATTATCCAACATTTTGGCATATCCAACGCTTTTATTTTTCAGTGATTGTTTTTTTTGGGGGGGGGGCACCAAAATTCTGTTCGCTTACACTTGAAAATTACCTTGGGCTGGCCCTGTCTGTTGGTGGCAAATAAAGCTTTCTTACTTCTGTTAAATAATGTGGGATTACAAGAGAGAAATTGATCCTTCACATTTGAGGATTTCACTTTTATGGATTTCATTATTTCTTCTGGAGGGCCTATAAAGGCCCAGAGAGCTGCTCTCTTTTGGAATCTCTAGGTCCTTCAACTTGACTCTATAGTCAACTTTTGGCAGAGGAATGGCTATAAAGTGTTTTCAGAAGATGCCCAAGTCAGTATTAATACTTGATGGCTTTGCTGCTATGGCCTAAAATAAGGTTCTACAGGTTGGTTCTACACTCCTTTTGGATCACATCAGAATTTTGTTGTATGTTCAAAAATTGGTTCTGTGGAGGATGGATTCCAAAAATCTAGTAGAGGAATATGTGCCTGAGACAGTGTTGTGATCTATAACAGAGTAAAAGGGCAGCAATGCTTTCACTTTGCTCTCCATTTATTTCAATAGGATTTGAAATGTTTTTTCACCCCCTGTGGAGATGATCTTAAGTTATTAAGAAGCAAGAAAGAGAAACAAAATAAGGGAGGGTAAAGGGTGTGGAAATTGGTAGCAGAGGGGTGTGTGTGTAGCAGCTCAGTAAGTGGATTCAGCCCTCTGAAATATTCAGAGCACACATGGAAGGCAACCCCGATGAGGCACTTCACTTAAAACAAATAAAAACCCTACTATTTAGTGTAAGAAAAACATTGTGATAGGAATCCCAATTTCTCTCAAAGATGATGGTGCAAGGAGCCAATCTTTCACCCTGCCTCCAACACAGACACATAACTGTTTTTGAAGAAAATAGCTCTAACCAGAAGACATCAGCAATCCTAAGAGTATTGATCTAGGAGTTGAATAAAGGTCAGAGCAGATAAAGGACCATTTTGGAAACCTGGGGACTTCCCAGACTTCATGTGTTGTGATATCTTCAGTGTAACCTATCACTTCCAACACTAATTTGAGCAGTCTTCAGGAAAAAAACAAAAACAGGTAACAATGCCCATATTTGCCCCATAGCCCATTGATACTAAAAATATAAGCATAACTAAAAATGGATGCCCTTGGTATTATTGTTGTTTTAACTTTGACAGAAACAATTTGAGTGACAACTTTGAGTGACCCTGTGTCTGTCTCTAATTACCAGGGGAATACAAGTAGATCGAAGAGTTTAATAGCCCGGGAACAGAAACTTTTCACAGGCGAAGTATGACCTACTGCTACATAAATATGCTTGATTAATGATGCAGAGTCTTTCTCCTCTCCCACAGCTGATGAAATGGTTTGTAGCGCCAGTCATTCACAGACTTTTGATGCCCCTAAAAAATCCGCCGAAGGAATTTTTCCGTGGCAAACAAGTCTGCTAGGCCATCATTAGCTATCTGTGTGTTTATAACTATATTGCATTGTGATTATTGGTAACTGGTTACTGTAATAGATCTTCCATATTTAGCCCCTGGAATGGCAACTTGACAAGAGAGGGGATGGGCCCATTAAAGACAACAAGGTGACAAGGCTTGTGGTGGAGATGGTGGCAGAAGTCCCTTGTTGGGCAGCTAACTGTCCTCTACAAGGGAAGAGAGAAAAAGAGATGCAAACGGTTATGGATGGACAGCATTGGAGAAAGGCTTATAAGGCAGTTTGAATCTGCATTACGCAGGCCCCATCTAAACAAACACATAGTGTGGTATAGGAAATGGATTAGCCTGGGGCATCCATATGATGATAATCCATTTTAACATGTAATAAACCTCATTATCCAAGTTTATTTCCAGTTTTAAAAAATACCTGCAAAAGTCTTGATTTTACTGGAAGATCTGGACCTATGGAGGTATGGAGGCATGAAGGCAGTGGAGTCCATTTCCTAGGATTACCATTCACAATCCCAGAAGATACCCCCAAAGCCATCCCTCCTCCCCTGAAGCAGGCAGTCTCTCCTCTCTGTTTACCACTAAAATAAAAGAAAATCTTTCCTATGAAGGAGAGGAGAGTGGGATGATGGCCATGCCAAGCCATGCTGATGACGAATTAGAATGGGTGGGTATCTGGCCGCCAACCCCCTCTCTGGCCCCAAATACAAGTGGAATTTGCATTTTAAATGCTGATTCGCATTTTGAGCATTTGTAGTCAGTGTAGACCCTTATAAAGTAGTTACAAAGAATCTGACCATATATTGCAGATTCATACTGTACTATGTGGCAGTGTAGATCAGCCTCATTTTGTGCCTTAGGTTCCTTCATAATGGTGGAATTTACATGTATATTTTCTGGAGATGCTCACAAGGCCAAACCTAACTTGTGAGGTTTCTCCAAAGACATACCTGCTGGAAGCTACCGCTAGAGATGCTACATTGCTATTAATTTTTTTTGAAGGGGACAATGAAATTTTTTTTTTAAAGTTTATTGCTGTATTGTTGGGGTCTGCAGCATTAGAGATGATTGAAACATGGAAAATGCAGGAAGATATTTAGCCTCAGCACTGGTTGGACATGTATGGATAGTTGCCCTTGCAGAAAAACTGATGTTAAAACTCCCCAATGGATAGAAGAAAACAAAAAGACATGGTTGGCATAGTTTAGTATCCTTTTATTTCATCAATAAGTGGGTAGAAGTCTTTGTGTTTCCGCCATCACATCAGCAAACATGTTCAAAGAAAAAGGATTCATCTTTGTAACCAGGGCACTGAAGTAGTTTATTTGATGATCATTGATTGAGACAACTCATTAATATTAGGGTCTAACCATTCATCAAAATTATAGTGTTCTTAGCTATTCCGGAAGAGTAAAGGTTGTGATATATATATATATACACACACACACACACACATATACATACACACACACACACAGAGAGAGAGAGAGAGAGAGAGAGAGAGAGAGAGAGGAGGGTGGAGGGTGGAGGGTGGAGGGAGAGGGAGAGAATAATTACCATTAGATCAGTGCTTTGATAACACTTTTGCATGCAGCTGCTTTTAATCACTGATTTATTTAATTAATTTGTCAAAATGTATTTTACAATAATTTAAAATACATATTGCCCTGGAAATACTATGATTATAAAATGAAAATAATCACTTTTTTATGGAGTGTCTCAATGTAACAAGGACAAAATATTCTTTACATTCTTAACATTGTTCTGCTAAAGATCACACATAACCTAATTTCTTGATGGCATTCATTTTAATTTAGTAAACTCTTTCTTTCTTGAGTCTATAGGTATATTCTGGAGCTTATATGGACTATACTGATACATTAATGTGACCTCTTATGTCCAGCAGGTTGATAGTGCCAAAAAATGTCCCCAATGGTGGGTTAGCTCTCACCTATGCTAACAATATACAGTGTGCTAATCTTACTAAACTTCCTAATTCTGAAAGCCTACCAGAAATTGTAACCAAATACTTAAAGCAATGCCTGTAAGGGCTACATGTCTTTAGTGATGTATATTTCTCTTGAGACCCCTTCCTATTGTGTGAGCCAAGGTTTCTTTTTGGCAAGCAATAACAAGGCGTGACAGTTTTACTAGCAAACGGTTCTCCTGATACTAGCAACTAATGCCAGAAGGCTGGTTAGTGTTATCTTGAGCTCTTGGGGATATTTCTCCACATTTACTAAACAAAAGTTATACATTTTATTGAGATTATCAAACCTTCTTTAAAAGTAAAACCCAAAAAATATTGCTTTCTTGAATGTCTTCTCTTTTGTTGCACACTTAAGGCTGTAACACTGTATTTTTCCAGGAGAAAGTTTTACTCAAGTGAGATTTGCTTCCAAAATTTACGTAACCATAAATAAGATGCCGCTGTTTGTTACCCTCTTGAGTTACATTCAGGATCTGTCAAATATATTTATTTGAGTTGAAAATGTTGAAGTGTCTCTCAGCAACAGACCTGAGACCAGAGCCTGTCGATAGTTTCAAAATACATGCTATGAAGAATATGAAAGCTATCGCATGGCTGTTTCTTTCTCTTTTAGGGAATGCCTTTCTGGAAGTATTTACTTTTTTACAATACTAGCTGTGCCCGGCCACGCTTTGGTGTGGCGTTGTCTGGTGGTGTTGGTGAGAAATTGTTGAGCTAGTGGTGGTATTGAATGTCTGTTGTATGGTTGTCTTTATGTTTAGTATGCACACTGAAGTGGATTATATGGCAGTGTGGAGTCAAGATAATCCAGTTCAAAGCAGATAATATAAGATTCTAAATGGGTTATATAGCTGTGTGGAAGGGCCTTGAGTCTACACTGCCATATAATCCAGTTCAAATCTGATAATCTGGGGAAGAGGCCTAAGTGAGGCCTAACTGTGCCTGTCCCCTGGGCTGAGGAGGTTGCTAGGAGACCAAGTGGGCGGAGCTTAGCCTTCAAACTGGCAGCAATTGGATAAAAACTATTATTCCTCTCCCTGTAATTAGGATTTTATTTTTATTTTATTTTTGTTGTATCAACCTAGAGCCGTGAATGATGGGCTGTGTTGTCAAATTTCGAGGTTGGGGGGCCTGTAGTTTTGTTGTTTTGTCCGCTGCCCTGATACCATCACTCTTTTATATATATAGATGACACTTTTCTGACTCTAGCCTGCTCTGGACTGGATTCACTATGTGAACTTGCAGAGGTGTTGATGGTAACTCATGTTTTGTGGCAAAGTCAAGGGTCCCCATACTAAGGCCCTTAGATACCATCAACCATGCTATTCTTCTGGAACACCTGGAGGAGGGGCTGGGAACTGGAAGCACAGTGCTGCAGTGGTTCCGGTCATACCTCTCAGGCAGGTTCTAGATGGTGGTGCTTGGGGATAGCTGCTCCTCAAAAAATGTCCCACATTCTATTCCGAATGCTTTTTAATATTTACATTAAGCCACTGGGGGAGGCATAGGATGGGTTGTTATCAGTCCGCTGATGACACCCAAATGTTTTTTTAAAAAACCCAGTTTCAACTAAGGATAACATGTCTCCTCTGAATGCCTGAAGGAGGTAATGGGCTGGATGAGGAAAAACAAATTGAAATTGAATCCAGATAAAACAAAGATGCTTGATATTTGGGGATGTTGGTGTGTCAAACAGTTCTGGATGGAGTTAAGCTCCCCCAAAAAACTGTTTGAAAACTCCAATTGGTTCAAAATACAACAGCAGCCACAACTTTGACATGGGTGGGGGGAATTACAGGACCCCCCCCCCCCCCCCCCCCCGTAAAATGGACAATGCTTCTTTGACTTGGCCCTCATTTGGGCTTCACCAGGGAAATGGAACAATACCCAAATAAGATATGTGTAGTGTTCATAGGCTTCTGCCAACCTAGCAGTTCGAAAACATGCCAATGTGAGTAGATCAATAGGTACCGCTCCGGCAGGAAGGAAACGGCGCTCCATGCAGTCATGCCAGCCACATGACCTTGGAGGTGTCTATGGATAAAGCCAGCTCTTCAGCTTAGAAATGGAGATGGGCACCAACCCCCAGAGTCAGACATGACTGGACTTAACGTCAGGGGAAACCTTTACCTTTTTAGTGTTCATAGGAATTTGTTTATGTTTTTTAAAACTATAGTTCACCCCCACCAGCAGTCTGAGGGACTGTGAACCAGCCCTTGGCTTAAAAGGTGTGAGGACCTCTGAGCTAGGGCATTGGCCCTTTGGGGGAAACAAATTTGAGAGCCCCTGGTAGAACTTGCCCATGACATTTTGCTGCCTGAGATGACAAAAATGAAGAAGCCCTTCATGTAGAAAAGATGGTTAGACTCTCAGTTGACTATTCAGCAGATTAACGAAAAAGGTACAGAACTCTATCACCCAAAATCCTGGTGTCTGCTGAAGATGACTGTCTCACTATGCCCAATGAAACTGTGTCTGGCAGTTGGGCTATCCCGACTAACATTTTTAAAAAGCTCCTTCCATTCGGAGACTCTCTAATGGAGGCACTCATGATTTGTCAAAGAATTAACCGAGAAGATTTTCTGCACATACACTCCAGGCAGATTATTTTAATGCTAGATATATAATAAATCTTTATTAGTAATTAGAGGTCAGGAAGGTAATGACATGTTCAAGGCAGAAGCTGAAATTGCCATTCACCTTGGATTTATGCCAGCTTTATAAATGGCTTCGATGATTTCTGCTGTTTTTAACTCCACCTTCTGTTCTGTTAGAGAAGCGTAGAAGCATTTGCACATTAGTAATGGGTGTTCATTCATAGCTGGTTTGTGAATGTAGAGATGGCATCATGTAATATATATATATATACTCCCAGCTACAAATGCGCAGGTCTAGACAAAAAGCGTCAAGCCAGAGGAAACTTATGAAGTTCAAAAAGTCATGCCATTCAAAAGTTCTAGTCTGGTGTCCATATCCACAGATTTTTAATTCCAAAAAAGCAATCTCAATTTTGCTATTTTCTATAAGGGATGCTATTTGACTATGCCATTTTATATAATGGGGTTTGAGCATCCATGGATTTAGTTTCCATGGGGTCCTGGAACCCAATCATATTGAATGTTGAGGATGCACTGTAGTATGTAAATGGATCTTGTGAGTGAGGGATACAGTCTGGAAAGTAGAACAGTTAATAGATGGACTGAAATCTTGTGGCCAGGATCTGGAAAATCCTATGCCCAAGCTATTGAATCCCAGATGCAGATTATGTTCATTTGTCTTGTTTTTGACACTTTGACAAAAATATTGCTCACAGACAATAGTGTTTTATTCCCAAAATGCTAATTCTGAAAGGAGCCAATTGAGAACATAGGGAGTCCTTGCTTGGTAAAAATTATCAATGTTATGATAAGTATGACGACCCATTGTGCCACCTCGGCTCCATAGTCAAGGATGTATGATACTTGACTATGTCATGTACTTTTGCATGTGGGCACTCAAGCTCATGTCCCAGTAATTTTCTCCTGGTTGATGATGCTTTCCAAATATCATGGAATATGACTTGAAGCAAGAGCACGTTTGTGTGTACATTAGGAAATGCACTGGTGCATTGCAGTGGTTATATTCCAAGGCTGTTTAGTAAGCACTATTTATGATGTAGTCCCTCCTTCCTAAAAGTGGCATGCAGGGTTCATTTTTATTTATCTTCATAATGATCATTGAGGTAAGTTTGGCTGCAGGATTGTGACTGACTGAAGATCAGCTTCTGATTTGCCAAAAAAAAAGTGGTATCCGTGATAACAAATGACCACTGGCTCTCAATGCAATATGTGTGTGTCTCTGTATGTGTATATATGTATGTGTGTGTGTATGTGTGTGTGTGTGTGTGTGTGTGTGTGTGTGTGTACACACACACACACATACAATTACAGTGTGCCCTCACTTATTACAGGGGTTAGGTTCCAGGACCACAGACAATAAGCAAAAATCCGCGAAGTAGCAACACTATATTTATTTTAATATTTATACATTATTTTAGTAGTTATACACTATTTTAAGTCTTTATCAACCAATCGTGTGTTGATAAATCGCCTCCTTCTCCCGCCATTGCCACTTGGGTGCCTTTTCTCTCCCTTTGGCATCTCCTTCCTCCCTTCCTTAGGCTGTATATTGTAATTTTTTATTATTTATAATAGTCTTTTAGAGATTATTGAAAAATCACAAAACAGCGAATCCGTGAAAAGTGAATCGTGAAGTAGTGAGGGAACACCTCAGAGTTCACCCCAGTTTAAGGCTCTTCCCATGACATTGTAGCACCTTAACTGTATACTGTAATGCTGTATACTGTATGCTGGTTTTATATCTGTAAGCCGCCCCGAGTCCCTCTGGGGAGATGGTGGCGGGGTACAAAAACAAAATTATTATATTATTATTATAGTACCTTCTGAGGAACCATCATTAACTTCTAAGTTAAAGAGAAGAGTATTCATATACACGTATACATGAATTCCTCTCCCTAATCACCTTTTCTCCTGTTTCCAAGGCACGACCATGAGATTCCCAATGTGATCCCGCTTATAGTACCCCATCCTTCTAGTTGAAGATAGACTTCATTCTGTTACAAACAGTATCCTATTTCCCTTTTCAAATAGTCAGACCAGTACCTCTTCAGTATCCATTATCTGCCTGGCAAAAGAACATCATCTTTTTTTTTTGCACAAGCAAGTATTATTATGGGGATGCAAGCATTGTGTTGGAACTATTCTGCTGCTTATCTCTCTTTTGCCTTGGAGACCAGCTCTCACACCAACCCATTTGAATAAAATATCTTGTTTATCTCCATGAAGACTCTGCCTCTAGGAATAAAAATTAATGGAAAGCATCAATAATCAGAAGGGGGGAAATGCATGTCTGTGTGTGAAACCATTCACATTTCCCCATCCCTTTCAATTGATAATGGGGATGTTATTCCAGCATCTTTCCATCTGCAGATAATTGAAAGGAAATAGCTGCAATAATGAAATCACCACTCATAGGTGACAAATCAATTCATTTATGACACGTTCGTTATCGTGCCGAGCCATTTTATTGCCCAATGGAAGCCTCTTAAATTAATAAAAACTGTTAAATTCACAAAATGCTGTGTACCAAATAAGGGGATTGGGATAGAAGGAAGTTTGCATCATTAAAGGAATATAAAACTAATAAATGCCGGCTTGAGTTTGTCTGGGGGAAAAGCCTTGCTTTCAAGGAAGATACAGTGTTATCGTAATAAGCTGCAATATATCCTCACTATATATAGCAGGGTGGTTGGGAAGAGGCGTCATTTGCATACTACACATATAAGGAAGGGAGCAACATGCATTTGAGGCATTTGCATCACATGCCATGTTAGGAATGCTTTGTGATGTGTCTGCCTTGTAAATAAAATGTGCCATAATAGTAAAAATAAAGTTGTTATTGCCTCCCATTTAATACATTTTAATAGAACTGGGAGATTTTCTGAAACAGCGATACTTGTACATAGAGGAAGAAAATGAGTCAGAGAGAGTTTACAATTATGTAACAATTCCTGCCATCCTCATAAATCTCTTTGTTTATCTTACACATATTCACCCATTCGTGTTTGCTAGTCTGGATAAGACACTGATAAATTATGATATCACATAGGAAGCAACACATGGAACAAAGCAGGAGATGTCTAACAAGGTGATTTTGTAGTTGTGATGGATAAAAAAACCCTGCACGAATTGAGGTATTTTTAACTGGATTTATCCAATTTATGGTCTGTGATACTATAAATGAAAACATGCATGCCCTTTAGTCCTATAATCACATGACAATCATAGCAGTGTCTTTGAATCCTATAATCCTATCGATCCCATCAATTCACCACTTTGAGTGTCTTCACGGGAGTAAAACATGATAATGATAATGATGATAATGATAGAAAGCATAAACATCAAATTATTTTCTCTCTTTTCATTTTTAATTTTATGCAAATATGTGCACATGACTAGGAAGGTGTGTACTCCCAAAAAAAACTTATTCAAAGATGTAGAATGTAGAAAATGTACAAACATGCATGAATTAGATACCCCCCCCCCCGAGGAAAATTCATTGATGCTCAGGTTTCATTGTGTTCAATTGCATAGTAAAATGTTGTACACAAAATGACAAAATCAAGATCCATTTTTGTGTGTGTGGGAGTGGAGGGGGGAAATCGTTTCAAGCAATGCTGAATTCAAAGATGCAGAATCTGTAGATATGGATGGCTGATGTACATACATTTCTTCATTTGAACATAATAAAGAACTTGCCACACAATATGGAACTTGGTTCTATTTTCACCACCATCATCATTATTTATAATGTGCCTTTTCACCAAAACTGAAAAGTAGTTTACAAATTACAGTAATTACAAAAAAGCAAACCCAGCAACAATTCATACATGAAGAGCTGGATACATGTGTCCAAGAAACATCAGAGTGTGGTCAATAGGGCAAAAGTCATTAATGAGGAAGAACACACAAATTAGGAGATGAGGCAGTAGTTGGTTTTTGCCTGAGCCTATAGGGAAAAGCATAATTCTGTGCATTCGCAGTCCCCCTCCCCTTTCCCACTGAATTAATTGAACATGAACTATTTTCCCACTTCCAACACTTTTCATAGTAATTGAAGTACACTGAGGACAAAGGGGGAAAATAGAAAAGTACTGAACTGGGACAGTTGTAGGTTTTGAACTGAGATAATGTTAACTGAGGAAAACAGCTGATTAATGGAATTCCATTGGTTTTTCCCAGGTCATCTGACAGCTCTTTTGTTCTTATGGCAGAGTTTCTAGGCCTGTTTTCACTTGTACAACCCGTAGTGTAATTGGAGCATGCATTGGAATTTCCGTTTAGTTCAGGACTTAGCACATCCACTGGCTGCCGATATGCTACCGAGCCCAATTCAAAGTGCTGGTCTTGACCTATAAAGCCCTAAACGTTTCTGGCCCAATTTACTTATCCGAACGTATCTCCTCATATGAGCCAGCTAGATCCCTAAGATCATCTGGAGAGGCCCTGCTCTCGGTCCCACCTGCCTCGCAGGCGCGGGACAGGGCCTTCTCGGTGGTGGCTCCCCGGCTGTGGAACACCCTCCCCACAAATATCCGACAAGCCCCAACCCTTCTGGGTTTCAGAAAGGCTGTGAAAACATGTCTGTGTGCACAAGCTTTTAATGAGTAATATAATAATGACATGGTCCGATTGAAGGCTGAAGCATGAGGTTTTTAGACAAATGGATCTAATTTACATATGTTTTAATTGTTATAATGTATTTTAATTATGTATTTTTATAGTTTTAATTGATTATATGTACTGTTTTTGTTTTATTTTTATGTTCTTGGCATTAAATGTTGCCAACTGTTGTAAGCCGCCCTGAGTCCCCCCGGGTGAGAAGGGCGGGGTATAAATGCTGGAAATAAATACATAAATAAATAAATCATCATTTGCAGTAGTAGAATGATACCTAGCTGTAGATGGGCCCAAAGTACTGGTGAATATCTAAGAACAACAACAGATCAGACTTGAGGAATTTCCATTGCCTTTCAGACAAAGACATGTTTTCAATTTGTGGCTAAATCCTAGCAAACCACAGAGGGTAGACAGAAATACTTGCTTTAAACCAGTGGTTCTCAACCTGTGGGTCTCCAAATGTTTTGGTCTTCAGCTCCCAGAAATCCTAACAGCTGGTAAACAGCTGGGAGTTGTAGGCTAAAACACCTGGGGACCCACAGGTTGAGAACCACTGCTTTAAACTAAGGACCTTATGACACACACGCCAGAAAACACATTTTAAGTAGGCAACCGCTTATTAACGAATGCTAGATAAAAACTGGATATCTGCTCACCTCATCTCACATGCTTCTCCTCTTTCTGTATTTAATAAAATAATGTGTGTCAAACTTATCACACAGCTGAGACATAATTCCTGTGTGATATTCCCCTATGTCACTGTCTTTCTTCTTCTTTTTGGTGGGTCTTGCACCACCATGCAAGTTTGTGACCTTTGTCCCAATGGAGAAACATAAAAACATATTTTTGTTCCTATGGACCTGGGGAGTTCTAATTTTTCAAAGGAAACAATAGGCAGAAAGCAGAAAACATTTATGTCTTTCTTACTCATGGACTTACTCTGACTTCCACCAGAAGTGTACTGCCAGCTGTTTTGGCAAAGGAGAATTGAGCAGGAATAAAAGACAGCCCCCAAAACATTTCCCCAAAGACACATCACTGAAACAGACGATGAGCTGCAGATGGGGCTACCCATCCCACAGGAAAAAAACCAAACTTTTTCTGATGCATGAGGGAAAATTAAATACAAATGAAGTTGATTGTTTCTCATTTTACAAAATGTACTTGCAGCACATTCTTTGCCTGCAAGTGCCTACAAATGTCAAATGAATTAGGCACCACTAGGCAAAGAGCATCAGAGACGGTGGGTGTGATAAACTCCTCTATCATCCTCCAAATTTACTTCACCATGTTGGAAGAAAAAGCAACTGGAGTCCAATGGAAACAGCCAGGAAGGTTTTCCAGGAAATTTAATAGCAACAGCTCATCTGAGGAGACTTAGCCTTTCAAATATGATTTAGTTTATTATATAACAAAAGTTGTTTATACAGTCCAGCTCAAAGGAGCAAAAGATATTGGCAAGCTGAAATTTGGTCTGGAGCTATAAATGGATTACAACAACAAATGGATTAGAAATATTAATTCCTTACCATGACCCTTCTGATGTTGCCATTGCATTACAGATAAGAGGTGGCACCAATTTTCTTTGTTGATTATGTTCTTTGGATGGTTTCTTTCTTTCTTGCCATTACCTTATAAATTGATTAATCTTTACCTTGATGACCAGAACTTTCCTCCCTTGTTTGTGGAAAAAGAGACATAATTATCTTCAGCTAAAGGACAGCCGGATATGTAGTTTTTTTGTAACATTGGATGGGGAAATACATAAACCGACTCAGACATTCATCCTCTCATCTGATTAGAATCGTACAAGGGAAAGTTGAGATGGCATCTTCTTCATAAAGGCCTCATAGCTCACACCTGCAACTCTCCATGTATTGGGGACTCCACTACAGCTGCGTGCTTTATTTAGATAGGGTCTTTATATAATTTAAAGTCTGATTTCTAAGTGAAGGCTGCAGAGAAGGGCAAGAAGGATGAAACGAGTAGTCTGGGACAATGGCTCAATTTCACTAACACACAGTGTTCAGGATTATGTAGGATATATATTTATGAAAAGGGCTACAGAGAAATAGACAAAAAAATCTTGCAGAAATCTAGTAGTTTTTACTTTATATTTGTCAAGGACAGAACGCCACAGAATCAAAGATAACAGAGTTTATTGGATTTACAGAACTCAAAATGCCCGTAAAAGACAAGGGCTAGGCAACACTGGCCTTAAAAAGCAAAAAGGGGCAAGAAAAACATTCAAAAGATAAACCGGATTAAACCGGAGTTTAATCCGGGCAAAATCAAAACAGCTTGCTTCAGCCTGAGAATAAACAAAACAGAAACTGGTGAACAAAGAGTTCAAAAGAATGTAACTAATTGGCAGCAGATGCTTCTCTGCTGCCAGCACTATGTTTTGAGTAACTTAGAAGTTACTCCTCCACACAGCAGGCAAGGTTCCAATACAAACACAACAGCCGAGGATTGAAGCAGTAGCGTAGTCCCAGTTCTTTCCGAAGGTCGTCAGGCAGAAGCAGACGTTTATAGTTCACCAAGTCCAGGTAGGAGAATCCGAGCCCGTAGTCAGTTCAGTCCGTAAATCCAGAGTAGCAGATGGCGTCCGTCAAGAAGACGACAGAAGGTCAAAGCTATGGAGATTAAGCAGAGGTTGCACAAACAAAAGCCCACACAATTCCTCCCGCCGTCTGAACCCAAATTCCAAAACAACTTACGTAGTCAGCACACGAAACACACCCGTCTTCAGGAAAAACGTCCCACACAGATCCCAAGCGTTCGTCCAGATTACCTTGCCCAACGCAATTTGCAATTGCTCCCAAACCCCATTTTATGCCAGTTACAAGTCCTCATCACTATCAGCTGCCCTCCTTAACCCGGGCGTTTCCTCATCACTTTCCTCATCAGAGCTGGAACACCTCTGACTACGCCCCACAGCATCCCCAGCTGTGGATCCCGTCCCATCCCTCCAGCTTGTCCATGGGTCTAGTCCTGAAGGTCCCCAATCATCTTCCATCCCATCATTGCCAGTGGCACCCAATTCCTCCCTTACCCGAGTCCAATCCATCTCATCCTCTTCCGAGCTCACCACCTCTTCCTCCATTCTCTCTGTAAACCCCTCAAAAGAATCCTCGTCAAATGGTTCTGCAAAGATATCTCGCAGCCTCTTTCTTTCTCGCTCCTCGAGAGTATCTGACTCTCGAGGAGTCTTACGCCCACGCTTCCCAGTAGCAGAGCCATGAGGCTCAATCATAACACTATCCCCTCTCACAAAGGCCTCCTCCCCCGAAGACGGAGAGGTGGCAGTGATATCCTCCGCTATGGCACCACGACGACTGGAGGTATCTAATTTTAACAGCGAACGATGAAAAACTGGATGGATCTTTAAGCTAGATGGTAAACGCAAGCGAAACGCAACGGAAGAGATCTTTTTAACTATAGGAAATATACCGAGGCGCAAACTTTCCCCCAGCCTGTTTAATGTGCTTGGAAGACAACCACACCAAATCCCCTTCTTCCAACTCCTCCCCTGCCTGCCTACGACGGTCGGCCTGAGTCTTTTGCGTTGCCTTAGCTTCCAACAGTAAGCGACGGGCAACATCATGCAACGCAGCCATCTCTGAGGAGCGGTACACTGGGTCAGCGGAGACCACATTGGTCGACGGCGCCACACCTCCCCGTGGATGAAAACCATAAGTTAGTTCAAACGGCGTATGCTGACTAGACGTGTGCACCGCGTTGTTGTAAGCGAACTCCGCCACCGGTAGCCATTTCACCCAAGCAGTGGGTTGATCTAAACAAAAACAACGTAAATATTGCTCTAACAGCCCATTAACCCGTTCCGATTGGCCATCCGTCTGCGGATGAAACGCTGAGGAGACGTTTAACTTGGTACCTAAGCACTCATGGAAGTGTTTCCAAAAGCGTGACACAAATTGTGGAGCCCTATCAGAAATAATCACCTCAGGAGCTCCGTGCAAGCGATAGATGTGCTTAGTAAACAATAACGCCAACGTAGGGGCTGCCGGAATGGTCGAGCAAGGAATAAAATGAGCCAGTTTGCTAAACAAATCCACCACCACCCAAATACAAGTGTAACCCCCAGACTTAGGAAAATCCGAAATGAAATCCATGGAAATGATTTGCCATGGCCTCTCAGGAACAGGTAGAGACGACAACAACCCTCTAGGGCGCCCAACAGGCGTCTTACTTTGCTGGCAAACGGCGCAGCTGTCACAAAAGCGCAGAATGTCTTGCCGCATCTTTGGCCACCAGTAGCTCCTGGTGATGAGCTGCACGGTCTTGAATCTGCCAAAGTGCCCAGCCATGGGTTCATCGTGGTGGGCTCTAATCACCTCCAACCTGAGGGCCCCCACTGGTACATAGACCTGTCCCCTGCGTACCAATACTCCGTTTTGATCTTGCAAGTGAGGCAGTATGGTACGGTTCCCTGCTGACAACAGCATGAGTTGTTCCTGAGTCCACACATCTTCCCTCTGAGCCTCAAGTATCTGCTCATGTAACCCGACCCCATTTTCTACAACACATAGAGAGGCAGTAGGCAAAATGGTCTGACATACTACCTGCTCATTGGTCTTAAACTCAGGCTTGCGGGACAAGGCATCGGCCCGCAAGTTCGCCTTCCCTTCCACGAATTGAACTTTGAAATTAAACCTGGAGAAAAACAAAGCCCATCGGATTTGACGCTGATTAAGTTTTTTAGCCGTTTGCAAGTGCTCCAAATTCTTGTGATCAGACCTGACCACGATTTGGTGCCGTGCCCCCTCTAGCCAGTGCCGCCACACCTCAAACGCCACCTTAATCGCCAATAACTCCTTCTCCCATATAGTATAGTTCTGCTCAAATGGTGTTAGTTGCCGAGAGTAAAATCCACAGGGACGCAAGGTCCCTGAGGAATCTCTTTGAGACAGTACAGCCCCCAACGCGTAGCTAGAAGCGTCCGCTTCTACCACGAACGGTTTGTCTACATCAGGATGTGTTAGTATGTTGTCTGCCTGAAAGCTAGACTTGAGTTGCACAAACGCGTCGTGAGCTTCCCGCCCCCACACAAAAGGCTGTTTCTTACGCAGGAGCTGCGTCAAAGGCACCGTGAGCTTGGCAAAATTTGGGATAAACTCCCGGTAGTAATTAGCGAAGCCTAAGAACCTCTGAACGTCCTTCTTAGTCTTGAGCTCCTGCCATGAGTTGACTGCGTCAACCTTATGTGGGTCCATCTTGAGTTCCCTCCCTGAAACGACATGGCCTAGGAACTCCACTTCAGGCACATGAAAGACGCATTTAGAAGCCTTGGCAAAGAGCCCATTAGCCCACAGACGGTGCAGAACCTGCTTGACATGCTGGCGATGTTCTTTTTCGTCCTTAGAAAAAATCAAGATATCATCCAAATAAATCACCACAAATTGGTCAATTAGGTCCCTAAATACATCGTTTATGAACCTCTGGAAGACCGCAGGCGCATTGCAAAGCCCAAAAGGCATGACACGGAACTCAAAATGCCCACGCTTCCCAGTAGCAGAGCCATGAGGCTCAATCATAACAATATTGATTAAAATGAAGTTGGAGTGTATTGGCTATCTGGGACTCTAACACAGGATCAATGGTTTTCCTGCCTTCTTGCAGGTGTCTATTTATTTCCAATATGTTCTACAGGTATATTTGTGAAATAAAAAAATAACGGGAACTGTAAATATAGCCTATAACTTCAGCAATTTTTTAACTAACTAAAAAGAAATACTGACTAACATAAAAAGACAATTCAATAGATTATAGTATTAGAACATAATGGAATTAAAAGCACATATATTAATGACTAGCTTGGGGACCCGGCGGTGCCTGGGTCATTTGAGAATGATATTATTTGTCTTTCAATGTTATGTATTCTGTTTGGAGTGGGTGAACTGCAATTCCCAGAATCGTGGCTCAATCCTCCCCAAACCCTGCCAGTATGAAAAGTTGGCCATTTTGGGGCCTGTGTACCAAGTGTGGTCCAGATCTGTCGTTGGCTGGTCATCAGCTGGCTGCAGTAGTCTGTGGATGGGGGTGAATGACTACAACTTCCAGAGTCCCGGGGCAATTGCCCAAAAACATCTGTTAGTATGCACAGTAGGTAATGTTCAGTCTGTGTGCCAAGTTTGGTCCAGATCCATCATTGGCTGGGCTCAGTGGTCTTTGGATGCAGGTGAACTATAACTCCCAAAATAAAGGCCCATTTCCAAAAACACCTGCAGTATGTTCAGTTGGTCATGAGGATTCTCTGTGCGAAGTGTGGTCCTGGTCCATTGTCGGTGGGGGTCACTGTTTGTCTGGAAGCGGGTGAACTATAACTCCCTTTCCCCCAAACTTGTCCAATATGTTCTATTGGTTATGGGGGCTCTGTGAGCCAAGTTTGGTCCTGGTCCATCATCGGTGGGGTTCGGAGTGCTCATTCATTGCAGGTGAACTATACATCTCAGTATCTACGACTCCCAAATGTCCAGGCCAATTGCCCTCCAAACCCCCCAGTATTCAAATCTGGGCATATCAGGTATGCATGGCAAGTTTGGTCCAGACCCATCATTGTTTGGGTTCCTAGTGTTCTGGGTGTAGGTGAACTACAACTCCTCTAAATTCCCCAATAGGAGTCACAGTGCTCTGACTTGGTGCGGGGTGAACTACAACTTCCACCATGTGGCGTCAATCCCCCAAACTCCTCCAGTAAATGTAGTTGCAGCTCAGTTCTACTCTGTTTGTTATGCAGACAGATTTGAAAGGAAAGGGCAGTAGGCTGAGTCTTTTTTTTTTTTTAGAGAACCCTGGGATGCCTGCCTGTGGTGCAAGGGCAGTAGGCGGGGTCATGCAAATTTCACAGCAACGGAGAACCCTGGGGTGCCTGGCTGTGTTGGAAGAAAAAGCAAAATCTAGGATGAAATGGTCCCTTGGGTGGTGGGCATTCCTTGGGTGGTGGGCCGTAGTGCTTGGGGAGGACATCAGCAGGGTTTGGCCTACATTTTCATGATGCTCGCTGTAACTGTAATGTCAGTGCAAAGGAGTGACTTGCTGGTTTCTCAGGAGTGGGAAGTGTAGCCTGTTTGTGGAGGCCGGAGGCTGTCTGTGTGAGCGGACACCTGTGCCACATACACACATACGGGTTTTCACTTGTATTATTGAATTAGATTAGATTAGATTAGATTAGATTAGATTTAGATAAGCTTAGTCCTGCTTCCTTTGGCAGTGAGTTCCATAGTCTAGGGGCCACCACTGTCTTTCTTGTGCATTCTCAGAAAGTGTGTTTCTGAAGATGGTGGGATTGGGAGACGATCTCACACTGAGGAAAAAAAGTCCTTCAGACAACCTGGAGCCAGAATTTCTTTTATTGAAGTAGTGAAAAAAGTTACTAGTGGGATGCTACAGCCCTGGGCCAAGGGAAATTCAATATCTTTATCAATGTCTTGGCCAATTTAATGAAAGGTATATTTATCAAATTTGAAAATGACACCAAATTGGGAGGGATAGCTAATATTGCAGAGGACAGAATCAGAACCCAAGATGACCTCACTAGGAAGACTTTGTTCAGTTCTGGGCATCACAATTCAAGAAAAAGATTGACAAGCTGTAACATGTCCAGAAAAGGGCAACCAACATGGCCAAAGATCTGGAAAACCTATGAGGAGCAGCCTAGAGAGCTGGATATATGCATACACATACAAGCCAGAAATTAGGACAGGGGAGGGGAATAAATGAGTCAGTCAAAGTGGTGAACAAGAAGAAGAAAGGGCTTTTTTGTAAAGAAATTCTTTAAAAAATGGAGGGAAGGAAGTTGCTGGAAAGAGTATAGAAGCAAGAAGATAGGGCTAAGGAGGGATTGAAATTGAAATATTAGTACTCTCCCTGTAGGGACTCAAGGGAGTCAGGCTATCCCTACCCTTCCCTAAATTACCCTCCCACAAAGGTAAATTGTACTGAAATGAACACCCCAAAAATGCCCTTCATAGCCTCCCTCAAACACATGCCCACCCTCATCTCCCTAGTGAAATAGCAAAAAAAAGGGGCTGAAAGATATTAAATGAAGAAATTTTAATAAAACTACCAAAGAAAAAGATTGGAATTGAGTCAAAAAGTGATCTTAAGCAGCTATGGCACTGAGATAGAACACAGAGCTGGCTAGCACACAGTCTCTCTCTCTCAAATGCCAGGACACCATAGGAAAATGGAGGAGCTCATCCTGGTATATATAGACCAGCTTGGGGAAAAAACAAAACAAAACCATGATCCGCTTTCTTGTTCTGATTGGCTCAGGAAAGGCTACCGTGGCGCAGCTGAAAGGAACATGAAGCAGTTCATTTTGATTGCCACGTGGTCCATTTCGGCCAAATCAATTCAAGCCCCATTGACCATTCTGTTTCTGGAGGTTCAGTTTCCAAAACTGCCAGAATCTCTGATCCTGTTTTGAAAAATGATACTATGCCCATCCCTACTTGATATGTTTAGCTTGGTGAAGAGAAGGTTGAGAAGGGACATGATAGCCATATTAAACAAAACCCCTGAAAAGATGTCATATTGAGCAGGGGTCAAGCTTTTTTCTACTGCTCTAGAGACTGGGATATGAAATAATGGATTCAAATTGCGGAAAAAGGTATTGGACCTACACATTTGGAAAAACTTTCTGATGATAAGGGGCCTCTGGTGGTGGTGCAGTGTGTTAAAGCGCTGAGCTGCTGAACTTGCAGACCAAAAGGTCCCAGGTTCAAATCCCGGGAGCGGAATGAACACCCGCTATTAGCCCCAGCTCCTGCCAACCTAGCAGTTCAAAAACATGCCAATGTGAGTAGATAAATAGGTACCGCTCCGGCGGGAAGGTAACGGTGCTCAATGCAGTCATGCCGGCCACATGACCTTGGAGGTGTCTACAAACAACACCGGCTCTTTGGCTTAGAAATGGAGATGAGCACCAACCCCCAGAGTCAGTCACAACTGGACAACGTCAGGAGAAAACCTTTACCTTTTTACCTTCTGATGATAAGACGTTTGACAAGGTCCCACCATAATATTCTCACAAAACTACCTAAAATGTGAATGAGATATTGATACTGTTAGGTGGATTGGTAATTCGTTAACTGGTAATTCGTTAATAGTAAAAACTCTTCAACAGTGGAATATACTGGAGGTTTTTAAGCAAAAGCTGGATAGCCATCTGCTCGGAGTAGTTTGTGTTTTCTGCATGGCATAGGGTTGTATTGCATGGCCCTTGTGGTCTCTTCTGATTATATGATGACAGTAATGATATCACCATTATTAACACATGATCTTTACCCCCAAACTGGGACTCAAGATGGTTTACTTGTAGTAAAAAGGCTGATGCATTACAGTTACAAAGTTTTTAACTTGTGAGAACCCTTTAGATTATCATTTGTGTCCTTTCTGAATCCAATAAAAGAGTTAAAAGAAATGGAAACTTTGTGCACTGTCGTACCAAGAGTGATCAGAAGGGGAGGAAGCAAATCAGCTCCTAATGAGACAAGCAGCTCCATACTTGACAATTCAGCACATAAAACAAGTGTCAAAAGTATTTGACAGCAGAAAATGAGACTAAAATGTTAGCATTAATTGCTAGTCAGTGCTATATTACCAGCCCCATAATCCAAATCAATTATGAGGATTTGCACCAGTTGTGAGACGCACATGCACATACAAAAATGGTTTGGGAAGCCTGTCAGCTCGAGGGTGTCATTAGTTAATGGTGATATGACTGCACAAGGTTCTGATTGGAGTGCTGAGGGAGTCACAGCCGCCCACTTTCAGGAGTGGAAGGGAAAATCGGCACAATCAGGATATTATAAAGGGAGGCTGACAGGTGTAATGCTAAACAAGACCGGTTTGAATAAAAGATGCACTTCCCACATAAGGATCTCGGTTTGCTCAGCAGAAAAAAAAGAGGCAGTTACATGAAAGCTACCCATGGGGTCTGTCAAAACAGTTATCAAAAATTAGAGACTAATTTTTCTCCAAAAAAGTTTTATAATACATATTTTTGACATGTTTCTTTTCAGTTAGGGTAATAATGATAATTCATGCATTTTTCTGCTGTGATTAATTTAGTGAAGGTCACATGACTTAACAGTGCCAGCAGCAAAAGAAAGTTTCAGGCTGATCATAGACTTAGCCATGTTTATTCAGACTAAGTCTCACTAAACTCTGTGTAATTAACTCTGTGAAGATATACTTGGGATCAGTCCAAGTATATTCCTCTTGCTATTGACATGAGTGATCATTCTTGGCAAAATGCGTAGAACTGAATGGGATTCATTTCTGAGTAAGAACTGCAGCTTCACTGTAGTGCCTTGGAATGATATTCACCCTGTTTCATTTTGTCTGTAGTACCTTTTCTCTCACACACAAACACCTCCAGGTAACCTTTTTTGGGTAGTGAACCAATTCACCTGAATTTATTTTGCACAAAAAATATTTTTGTAGATGTTATCCCTGGCAAAGTTCTTATGTGGCAGTCAGCTGTATATAATTTTAGGGCTCATCTACATAGACACATAAGCCAGGGCTGGTCCAGAACATTGTCGCTTTGGACCGGTCATGGATTCTGCTGAGCTTTTCAGATGCTCTGTTCCCTGATCTGCAGGGATGGATTCCAGGGATGGGGCAGCCAGCTGTATATAATCTTAGGGATCATCCACAATCCAGGGCTTGTCCAGAGCATTGCTTTTTTCAACCAGCCATGGCTTCTCTAGAGCTCTTCAGATGTTGTGTCTCCTGAGCTGCAGGGATGGAATCCAGACTGCCCACTGAGGCTAAGTTCAGTTCTGTCCCACTGGAGAATCACTCTTACCTGGACTGTCATTACTGTCACTATAACAGCAGAACTTTGGACAGCTCCCAACGTTGCTAGGCGCCTTTGCTGATGTCAGCAAAGGCACCTGGTGACAGCCAGGAGTTCTCTGGAATGTTGTGGTCAGCTGCTATGACAACAGAGATCACACAGCCCTGATCTGTTTGCTTTCCCCTGTACCATGGAGCACAGGAAAAACTGAATTGCTGAGCTGGACATATGACCTTGTCACACAGCCATTGGAATCATCATGCATTATCCGGGGGGGGGGGGGGGGGGCGTGGGGAACCTGGCGCCCCATGCCTCATATTGCCTGGTTCCTGATTTAGGTGATCCCATGGGAGGAAGCGTTGACCTCATGGTGTCATACCTCAGCCACCTTTGGTTTCTGACCCTGATCCCAGAAATGAACTATGACCAGGAGGAAGCTTATTCTGACTTTTTACCCAGTCCACAGAGCTCTTTCCAATTACAGCTGCCGGCTGTTGATAGCTTGGATGATTCCTTAATTGGGAGAGAAAGTGAAAATATTACTCCCTTGGTGGAACCAGATGTTTTTAGTTCCCCAGAGAATGTGTCCTTCAACAGAAGGGAGTTTCTGCATCGACAGAGATCTGAGAAACAAGAACTCTGCAGGAGTAACCGCTTGGCATCTCGAGGGGATAATGGATAGAAGGTTTTCCCTTGGGAACCTTTAGGCAGTTTGGCTTTCCTTGTTTGTGATCAAATCTAAGTTCCATAAAAGTGCTTTGCATCGTGGACACTTCACGGTGTCAACGTTGCTATTTCCTGAGAAAGGTTCACCGACTCTAGCTCCTGATTCTTCCAAGCCAAGTTTCCAGATCCTGGCGGCCAAGCCAAGCCGCGACTCCCGAGTAGACCCAGATTAAGTCTACTTCCTTGCCTTGTTCCTGAACCAAGTTTTGCCTCAGCTTCATCACATTCCTGCCTTGATATCAAAGACTTCCTAGTGACTTTGGACTTCGTTATTCAGTCTTGCTTCCTTGTTTTTCCCCACTCAAGAACTTTCCAACAATTTTGAGCGTGTTTTGGTTTCTGGACTTTGGACAATAATATTGGGCATTTCCCTTCAATTCTTTGGACTAATTCATACTTTTTCATAAAGGACTGTTATCTGCTCAACCTTTCCACTTATTCATTCCTGGATTTATAATTGTTTTAATAAAGATATTATATGTTTATTGGTCTCTGTCTGGTTTTCAGTGCTCACGCTGCCCTGGGGTGCAACACATGGTTTCCCCCATTGCTTCTTATGGCAACACAGAAGTCTTCCATGTTGCCACAGTGACAGCATGCACTGACTCCACCCTACATCATGCATGGAGCCCCATTGACATCGCTCCATGGATTACTAGAGCATAATCAGAGTATACCACCGAAATTAGCCCTTTGTGATGAGGTCATGTGTAGATAGTAGACCAGTTTGGATTAGAGCTAGTCCAGTTCTTTGCATTATTTTGGAGCTATCCACTTGGAAATCCAAAGCACTCCCTGATTGCTCTTAAAGCAGGATAAAACCTAGTTAACTGATTCCAACCTACTAAACTGCCCATTAATGAAACTCTTATTATTTGTAATGGACAAGGCATAGAGTTTTAAATGATTATTGCTAGATTTTTTTACCCATCTCACAAACAGCCCCTAGACTCAGTCATTTGCAGGATGGCATCAAATGACCAAATGAGATATTCTTCATTTGCAGTGTTATTTTTTTAGATTTGTTTCTGGCTGAAAATGGTGAGTAAAACCTGATAATTTATTAAACTGTCTGTACATTTTTGTGCAATTGTAACATGTTTCTATTGTGAAATATACTGCTTTGAAATTGAGTCCATTGTTTTGAAACAACTTGTAATTTGAGAGAGGTTCCTGGATCTAATCTAGACTCTTGTTAGCATTAGCTATCTTGTGATGATCAGTTATTCTCTGTGTTTTTCTTAGTTTACTTATAAAGTATTTTCCATATAGCAGTACTGTGTCTTGCTTTTTGACATGTGATGGGGATCTTTAAAAACCCCACAAAATTATTTTGGATAATGGTCATGAAATAAAACAAATAATAATGGGCACAAATGAAATGCAGACAGTGAAAGTTATTTTTAATTGACCTTTTATGCCAGTATAAATAAACAATACCAAATAGGAATTCTGCTTATCCACCTTATTTCTTGGCTTTCTTCAATAATCTTTCCATATTTTGTTATATTCTGTTAGTAGTATAGTGTCATTTGCACAGGATAGTTCCCATTTGCATATCTTAATGTACCTTCTTCCAGTTTTCATGCTTCCCTCTTCCAAGTTTAATACAGCTTTATGTGTGATATGTTTGTTTACTATATAAATTAAACTCCTCCTCCAAATGGCAAATAATTCTCTTTCTCTGTATTATGTCTCGACAGTATCATCTTGTCTGGAGCATAACTATCAGTACAAACAAATTATTTTAAGTTCCTAAACAATCATACATAGAAAACTACTTTTGTCCTTGCTCATCTTCTTAATAGTTTCTTATGAAAGCTATTAATTTCAGATAATACTTTGATAATTACCGATGTCCTTTTATGTATCTGTCATTTCCCCAGAAATCACTTTTGCACAAACATTTTATAGAAACTTCCCTGCCTCTCCTTTTTTCTCTCCCATCTCTTCATTCACGAAGTCATTTACGACTCTTCGTGACCCTCATGGATCAGTCCACGCCAGAGCTTCCTGTTGGCCGTCGCCACCCCCAGTTCCTTCAAGGTCAAGCCAGTCACTTCAAGGATAACATCCATCCATCTAGCCCTTGGTTGGCCTCTCTTCCTTTTTCCTTCCATTTTCCCCAGCATCATGATCTTTTCCAAGCTTTCCTGTCTTCTCATGATGTGGCCAAAATACGTAATCTTTGCTTCTATTATCCTTCCCTCCAGTGAGCAGCCAGGCATTATTTCCTGGAGTATGGACTAGTTGGATCTTCTTGCAGTCCAAGGCACTCTCAGGATTTTCCTCCAACAACAAAGTTCAAAAGCATTTATCTTCCTTCGCTCACCCTTCCTTATGGTCCAGCTCTCACAACCATAGGTTACTATGGGGAGTACCATTGCTTTAACTATGTGAACCTTTGTTGCCAGTGTGATGTCTCTGCTCTTCACTATTTTATTGAGGTTGGCCATTGCTCTCCTCCCGAGAAGTAGACATCTTCTGATTTCCTGGCTGCAGTCTGCATCTGCAGTGATCTTCGCACCTAGAAATATAAAGTCTGTCACTGCCTCCACATTTTCTCCCTCCATTTGCCATTTATCAATCGGTCTGGTTGCCATAATCTTGGTTTTCTTGATGTTTAACTGCAGCCCAGCTTTTGCACTTTCTTCTTTCACTTTGGTGATAAGGCTCCTCAGCTCCTCCTCGCTTTCAGCCATCAGAGTGGTATCATCTGGATATCTAAGGTTGTTAATGTTTCTTCCAGTGATTTTAATTCCAGCCTTGGATTCGTCAAGCCCCGCACATTGCATAATGTGTTCTGCATACAAGTTGAATAGGGAGGGTGAAAGTATGCAGCCCTGCCGTACTCCTTTCCCAATCTTGAACCAGTCTGTTGTTCCGTGGTCTGTTCTTACTGTGGCTACTTGGTCTTTATACAGATTTCTCAGGAGACAGACAAGGTGACTTGGTATCCCCATACCACCAAGAACATGTCACAGTTTATTATGATCCACACAGTTGAAGGCTTTAGAATAGTCAATAAAGCAGAAATAGATTTTTTTCCTGAAACTCCCTGGCTTCCTCCATTATCCAGTGGATATTGGCAATTTGGTCTCTTGTTCCTCTGCCTTTTCTGAACCCAGCTTGGACATCTGGCAACTCTCGCTCCATGTATTGCTGGAGTCTGCCTTGCAGGATCTTGAGCATTACCTTACTGGCATAGGAAATAAGTACCACTGTACAGAAGTTTGAGCATTCTTTAGCATTTCCCTTTTTGGGTATGGGGATATACATTGATTTTTTTTCCCAATCTGATGGCCTTTCTTGTGTTTTCCATATTTGCTGGCATACGGCATGCATCACCTTGACAGCATCATCTTCCAAGATTTTAAACAACTCAGCTGGGATCCCGTCTTCTCCTGCTGCCTTGTTATTAGCACTGCTTCTTAAGGCCCATTCAACCTCATTCCTCAGGATGTCTGGTTCTAATTCATTCACCACACTGTTAAAGATATCTTCTATATTATTATCCTTCCTATACAGATCTTCTGGATATTCTCACCACCTTTTCTTGATCTCTTCAGCTTCTGTTAGGTCCTTGCCATCTATGTTTTTGATCATGCCCATTTTTGCCTGAAATTTACCTCCGATGTTTCTGATATTCTGGAAGAGGTCTCTTGTCCTTCCTATTCTATTGTTGTGACTCAGCTGGAACCTCAGAGTGACTCTGATGGGGATTATGGGATTCAGGTTCAAGATGACTCTGATGGGAATTATGGAATTCAGGTTCAGGGTGTTCCTGCTATAGAAAATGAGGAACAGGGAGTCTTTCCCACAGCAGGGAATGGTGTTGATACTGAAACTAGCCAGGTGCAAATTGACTCAGAAAAGGAGGATAGTTCTCAGTCTGATAGCCGCCAGCAGATTGATGCTAATGGGCTGGCTGGCCTTGACGAAACGGAAGCTTTAGATCGAGCTGGCCATTTGGAATTCAAAGTTTACGGGAGTGTTAGAATAGCAAACAAGAAGGAGGTCAGAGGGCAAAGAAATGCGTTCATGCTATGTAAAGGGTATTAAAACAGTGTGTTGGGAGACAAACCTTTGTCAAAGCAACTTCTCCCTCAAGCCAAGAAGCAAGCTCTCATTCTCCTGGATTATCTTGCAGCCTTTGTGTGTTCATGTTCATGGGACTTTGTCATGCCTTAATGGAACCTTGTTTATTTCTTGGATTATTCTTTGAAGTCTTGTTTTGCAACTATCTTTTGGAACCTTACCTTTGCTTTATAAAAGCTGTTTATTCTCTATTTCCTAAATTACAAAAGACTTCAACCTATGTGCAGCCTGGTGTATTAAGCAAGGTGAAACTAGCCTGAGGTGCGACATCTATTGTCTTCTTCCACTTCCATGCATTGCTTGTTTAAAAATAGTTCCTTGTCTCTTCTGGCTAACCTCTGTAATTGTGCATTTAATTGGGCATATCTCCCTCTATAACTGTTTCCTTTTGCCTTCCTTTTTTCTTGGGCTAGTTCTAGTGACTCAGCAGACGACCATCTTCCCTTCTTGGTTTTCTTTTTCTTTGGGACGTACTTTGTTGCTGCCTCCTGAACAATATTGTGAACTGCTGTCCATATTTCTTCTGGGATTCTATTTATCAAGTCTATTCCCTTAAATCTATTTTTCACCTCCACTGCATATTCACTAGGAATATTAGTGAGATCGTATCTAATTGGTCTGTGTATTTTCCCCATTCTCTTTAGTCTGATTCAAAATTATGCAATAAGAAGTTTGTGATCTGAACTACAGTCAGCTCCAGTTCTTGTTTTCACCGACTGGATGGATGTCCACCACATTTGGCTGCAAGGTTGTAGTCAATCTGATTTCAGTGTTGACCATCTGGTGAAGTCCATGTTTAAAGCCGTCTTTTAGGTTGTTGGAAGAGAGTATTGGTTATGCACAGTGAGTTTTCCTTGCAAAATTCTATCAGCCTGCATCCTGCTTCATTTTGTTGTCCCAAGCCATGCTTGCCTGTGATCCCGGTTGTCATTTGACTGCCCTCCTTAGCATTCTAATCTCCTGTAATGAAAATAATGTCTCTTTTTGGTGTATTATCCAGTAGGTACTGCAGATCCTCATAGAACTGATCTAAATCTGCTTCTTCAGCAGCTGTGGTTTTGGTGTATATTTGGATCACTGTGATGAAAACCCTCTCACCACTATGATATTCACTTCACTTCACTTTATTTATTTATTTATTCAGGGTGTTCTAGATGACCATTCTCCTCAGAGGACCAGGCTTACACTCATGGCACAAAGGATATTCCACCACGTAAACTTGTGAACCATTTGCAGCTTTTTCTGGATAGGATGGTAAAATCTAGGTTGGATTACCACAATGATTCTGCTGGAGTGTATTACTGATGTTTTAAATGTATGGAACAGACATGGACTTTTTCTGCTCTGCAGAATTGTAGCAGTTTGACACCACATTAACTGTCATGGCTCAATGCTAATGGACTTTTGTGAGATATTTAGAAATCTGTGTCAGGGAACTTTGGTGCCACACAAAGTATAAATCTTAGGATTCTACAGGATGAGGCCATGGCACAATAGTGTCAAACTGCTATAATTCTGATGGCTAGTTTCATAGTAACCTGCAAAGTTAGCATTCTGGGCTATTTTCTGGAATGGTTGCCTTGCTAGGAGGTGGTTTCTTTTTGCAGCTCTGTATCTTATTACCTTATCTGCTTAACTTATATTCATCATACCTATTCCGCAAAAGATGGGAGAATTGTAACACGGCACTACTACTAATTCCACAGATAAACACAACTTTGGATGCTTGTGAGGCACAAATTCCACAGAAACCACCTCATTCAACCCATCTAGACTTGGTTTCCTAGAAATCTAACATTTTGGGCCATGTTCTACAGTTCAGAGGTTTGGCTCTGGAGACGTACCACTCCCATTCCTTCTCCTGCATCTTGTGAATTAGGTAAGTATACTTATCTGGAATTTTGGTGTTGAGGATTGTTTATTAAAACACAGATGTCTGGCATGGCATGTGTAATAGAAAATGATTTCTGAACTATTCCTTTGATTTGTGGCATCTGGTCTTGTAAATATGTGGAATTTGATGCCTGGGCTTCCTGGAAAATGGGCATCCCTGGCTGGAATGCAGCTATTTTGCTTGTGATAAGTAAAAAAAAAATTGTGGATTTTGTAGCTTCTAACAAAGCAAAGTGAGGAGGAGCTGAGGAGCCTTATCAACAAGGTGAAAGAAGAAAGTGCAAAAGCCGGGTTGCAGTTAAACATCAAGAAAACCAAACATGGCAACTACACCTATTGATAACTGGCAAACAGAAGGAGAAAACGTGGAGGCAGTGACAGACTTTATATTTCTAGGCGCGAAGATCACTGTGTGATGTCTCTGCTCTTCACTATTTTGTCAAGGTTGGCCATTGCTCTCCTCCCAAGAAGTAAACGTCTTCTGATTTCCTGGCTGCAGTCTGCATCTGCAGTGATCTTCGTGCATAGAAATATAAAGTCTGTCACTGCCTCCACGTTTTCTCCTTCTGTTTGCTAGCTATGGCACTGAGATAGGACACAGAGCTGGATAGCACACAGTCTCTCTCTCAAATGCCAGATGCAGACTGCAGTCCTCATCTAGAATATTAGGAACCGGATGGGTTTTGGATTTATTTTAATTTTTTTTAAATACTTGTATTTGCATATACATTTATAATGAGATATCTTAGTGATGGGACCCAAGTCTAAACATGAAATTCCTTTATGTTTAATTCAAACTTTATGCACATAGTTGGAAGGAAATGTTGTACAACAGCTTAAATAATTTTGTGCTCCTAACAAAATTTTTGTGTTCTCTGAAAAAAAAAGGTGTTACAGTAGAGTCTCACTTATCCAAGCCTCTGGATTATCCAAGCCATTTTTGTAGTCAATGTTTTCAATATATCGTGATATTTTGGTGCTAAATTCGTAAATACAGTAATTACAAAATAACGTTACTGCATATTGAACTACTTTTTCTGTCAAATTTGTTGTATAACATGATGTTTTGATGCTTAATTTGTAAAATCATAACCTAATTTGATGTTTAATAGGCTTTTCCTTAATCCCTCCTTATTATCCAAGATATTCGCTTATCCAAGCTTCTGCTGGCCCGTTTAGCTTGGATAAGTGAGACTCTACTGTACTATCTTAGCCACCCATGTAGACTATTTTGAATTTCAGAGTGTTTCGAATCTTGGATTGCCAGATGTTACACCTGCCTTAAATTATTATTGATATTATTTAATAAAATATAATCATTTATCCATAGTGAACTTGATATTTAGCAGCTTTATTACCAAACAATGTAATAACTACTGTTAAAGTTGCTTTCATGCGTGCACAGTTTGGTGGAAAAAGGAAGAGGCATCAGTCCCAATTCGCAATGGATCTGACCATGTTCATGTACTCACTAGTGGGTTTGCCTTCTGTTCCTGGACTGTACAGTGATTAGACTCACAAGACTTGATTTCTGCCCTTAGAAGCTTCTAAATAGACTAGCAGAACAAAATATTGATTGCTGAGCCCTTGTGACAGCTGGGCTCAGATTCAACGACAAACCTTGAGCCCTACTGAAAATTGTTTTTATCGAGCTACATAAAAACCTGATTTAGCAGCGTTCCCAAGTCCTGCTGTTTTGAACCCATTTTTCTTTCTTTGAAACACATCTCTCTGAGGAAATTAATCTCTCAGGAAAGAACTGGCAGTTCACCCTGAGCCAGGAATTTTGTGTAAAGAAAAGGAAGTTGCAGGGGAAAAAAATCAGAGAAAATATGAAAGCTTAACAGTCTTTCTATTGTAAGAATTACAGGAAGGAAATGCACAGATGAGGTATAAAGAGAAAGCTCCAGTTTGTGCTTTTATAACTCTTAGATAAGGTTGATTGTCTATTGACAACTCAATAGTGTCTACAGGGACATCCAAAGTCCAATAAATTCCTTATGTGTCTGCATATCCCATATTATTTTTTCCATTGTGATTTTTTTCAGTGTATGATTACATTAAGTAATTTGATTATATAGAGTAAACATTACTGAACTCAGTCTCTTCCAGACATTTGTCATATGCAGAACTTGGAAAGAACTATTTATAAATGACTGATTACTCAGAATTATTTCCTTTCTGCAATATTAAAGGTATGATTATCTTACAATGTTTCCAGGCTATTTGCGATGTAAATGAAACATATAGAGCTACTTTTATATTTATGAGGCATGGCTCACTCAATGGTGGAGGAGCAATATTTCATGGCTCATGTGGCTTGTAGGTATCACCTGGGGGACGTATATTGGAATTTATCTTTTCAGAAGGTCTTAAATTGGCATTAGAATCATAGAATCATAGAGTTGGAAGAGACCACATAGGCCATGTAGTCTAACCCTCTGCCATGCAGGAAAAGCACAATCAAAGCACCACTGACATATGGCCATCTATTCTGTTGTATTATGGAGGCACGATTGTGTCTCTTCACTCTGCTCTGTGCAGAGGCCAATGACTGGAAGAGACTAACCATACCATATCAAGGAAGACTTTCTTCAAGTGATCAGATGATACCTCCCAGTTACATATAAATGCTTATGGCTTATGTTAGGTTTGGAATAAAATTATTCATTTCCATTACAGTTACCTAAGTGATACAGATGTCTTACACCCTGCAATACCCACGCTGATGCAGTGTCTTGCACAAAAAATGGGAACCACAATTTCTCCTAGCTCCTCTCAGAATGTCCTAGGATGTTAAAGATATTGCAATGGGGATGGGGATGGAAAGGAGAACTAATTCTGGCGCTACCACAAACTTTCAAGCTTTCATGGATTTTTTTATGGATTTGGTCCCATTTTACCCTCTGCCTCTAAAATTCTATGCTCATTACTCAAAAAGTACAAACTAATAGCTCAGAGCTAAACTGAGTAACTAGAACTTCTTTTATCAACTAAAGAACTTCTTACTGACTTTCATTTTACAGAAGCTGGATCTTATTCTCTATCACATGGTTTTAATATAAATCCAGATGAATATCTATTGCTTATTTGATTAAGTATTGCTTTCAGGTTTTGATCCTGATCAAACTGAATGCAGTCCAAAGTTATTGTTTCTGATCTGATGACTTTTCAGAACAGGACATTCAGAGCTAGGAGGAACAGTTTCAAATCCAAGTGTTGTGGTTTTGTGTTTCAGCTGAAGCCAACAGGAAATCTGCTCTTCAGTGCAACCTTGGCCTTTTCTGTTTGTTTTTAAATGGAGCTTTATTTCTTTCTAGAAAATCAGCAACAAACACATCACTGGAATATATGTCCAGATTTCTTCCAGTTAGTTAATTTTTAATATCAAATCTTGATTTGAGCCATATTAATGCTATGACAATATTTCAACCGTTCATGTAAAAAGTAACAGTGAGGAAAGGTTTGGTTAAACTTGCGTAGAAGCCTCCATGTGATCACAAGCTCAGGATCCTTTTATATTTCCCTGCTCAATGGTAAACGGGCAAGAACTGAGAGGATGGGGATATGTGAGGGTGAGGCATTAATGCATACCTATATGTCCTCCCCACCAGACTTAAAATTTGGACAGGGCTATTGGATGTGTCTCTTTTTTAATTATCTCTTAGGCTATAGTAATATTTTATCAGTTCTCTGCAATAATGTTACTTATTATTAGGAGAGATGCCAAATGTTCTGATTCTTCATTTACATAACATTCTGTTTTTAACCAAATTTCAGTGCACTCTTTATGCTTCAAATATGTGTTGAGCAAAAGACAAAAGTAAAGTAACAATCAATTACAGTAGAGTCTCACTTATCCAAGCTAAACGGGCCGGCAGAAGCTTGGATAAGCGAATATCTTGGATAATAAGGAGAGATTAAGGAAAAGCGTATTAAACATCAAATTAGGTTATGATTTTACAAATAAAGCACCAAAACATCATGTTATACAACAAATTTGACAGAAAAAGTAGTTCAATACGCAGTAATGTTATGTCGTAATTACTGTATTTACAAATGTAGCACCAAAATATCACGATATATTGAAAACATTAACTACAAAAATGGCTTGGATAATCCAGAGGCTTGGATAAGCAAGGCTTGGATAAGTGAGACTCTACTGTAGTATGTTTTCAAAACGACTACAGGTTGAACATCCCTTATCCAGAATTTCTAAATCAAAACTTGTAAACTCCAAAGTCCACATGTGTAGCTGAGATAGTGAAACCTTTGTTTTAGTTCAATGCACAAAAACTTTGTTTCTTGCACAAAATTATTAATAATAGTGTATAAAATTACCTCTAAGCTATGTATATGAGATATGTATGAAACATAATTGATTTTCATGTTTAGAGTTGGTTCCCATCTCCAAGATATCACATTATGTTCATATTCAGTCAAGTTTGAAATCTTTGGTAGGTTCTACTGAACAAATAGGTCCCATGCAATATCAAAGGATGTTACCTGTTGGTGTTGATCTGGCTCAGCCCCACTCCCACCCTATCTTCCTGAATTTGTCCTGTCCTTGTAACCTAATTTTCCTGAAGTCCCTGTTTCCCTGTTTACAGAAAAGGTGGAATTATATATTAAATATTACACACCCTTTTGAAGTACTAACATTTATTATGACTAAGACAAGGAAACCTTAAACTGGGGATAAAGACAGTTTGGGTGTGGGTGGTGGATCATCATGTTGCTGGTTAACAGGAAGCTTTCTGCTGAGATAAAGATTTTAAATACAGTAAATAGGGGCCGGGCTGTGGCGCAGGCTGTTGAGCAGCTGCAATAAATCACTCTGACCATGAGGTCATGAGTTCGAGGCCAGCCCGTGGTGGGGTGAGCACCCGTCAATTTAAAAAAAAAATAGCCCCTGCTCGTTGCTGACCTAGCAACCCGAAAGATAGTTGCATCTATCAAGTAGGAAATAAGGTACCACTTATTTAAAAAGTGGAGAGGCAAGTTTAACTAATTTATGACCTGGAATGAGGAAGTGCCATCAGAGTGGATGATGAAGCAGCTGCTCCCCCCGTGGCCAGAATCGAACATCCCCTCAGAAGAAGGTTAAATTGCCTCTGCGTCTGTCTGTCTCGATCTCTGTTTGATGTGTTTATGGGCATTGAATGTTTGCCCTATGTGTGTATAATGTGATCCGCCCTGAGTCCCCTTCGGGGTGAGAAGGGCGGAATATAAATACTGTAAATAAAATAAAATAATAAATAAATAAATGGAAAAAACCAACTGCCATTCAGGACTTAATTCTGGCTGAGCATGCTGACCTGCTCTGTATCAGAAAGATCTCGCTGGATGAGACTTAGGGGGAGGGGTAATCTCTCTCAGCTCTGCCCACCCGGATTCTCTGTGCAGCAGCAGACAAGGCCTGAGGAGCGGGAAGGTAGAGTCGCAATGATCTATTCCATCTCCCTGACCAGGTTCCCATCCCGCAGTCAACAGCGTTTGAGTGTATAGGGATTCTGTTGGTGTACCACCCACCCTCAGAGAAAGTCTCCCTTTCTGAGCTAGCTGGGGTGGTCTTAGGGTTGGCGCTGGAGTTTCAACAGCTAATCATGCTGGGAGACTTCAACATCCATGCTGAGACTGCCCTGTCAGGAGTGGCTCAGGACTGCATGGCCTTCTTGACAACCATGGGTTTATTCCAGGTGGTGTCTTGGTGTCAAACGGTGGCCATTCCTTGAGAAGCCAGATCTGGCTGCAATGGTATATGTGTTAGTTAAAAGCTGTCTGGATTACTGTAACATGCTCTGTGTGGGGCTGCCTCTGAAGAGTGCTCGGAAACTTCAACTAGTTCAAAGAGCTGCAGCCAGGTTGCTCACTGGGGCTGGCTACAGGGAAGTAGCTCCACTGTCTGCCAGTCTGTTTCCAGGCACAATTCAAAGTGCTGGTTATGACCTTTAAAGCATTAAATGGTTCAGTTCCAGGCTATTTATTTATTTATTTTTCAAACTTATATGCCGCCACTCCCCTAGGGCTCGGAGCGGCTTACAAGAACCGGCTAAAATCAACAATTTAAAAAACATCTTAAAAAATCTTTAAAAAACATCTTTAAAAACATCCTAAAAGCACCTTTTAAAACATCAACAACAGAACTCAAAAGCCTGTTGAAACAGATGTGTCTTACATGCCCTTCGGAAGGCCGACAAGTCCCGCAAGGCACAAACTTCAGGTGGCAAGGTGTTCAAGAGAGATGGCGCCACTACTGAAAAGGCTCTGCGTCTAGTTGTTGTTAGATGCAAGGTCTTAAAACTGGGGACTTCCAACAGGTCTTGGTCCTCAGAACGGAGGGATCTCTGGGGTTTGTAGGGAGTGAGGCGGTCCCTCAGGTACATCGGCCCTGGACCATGTAAGGCCTTGAAGGTAAGCACCATCAAATTGAAAGTGATCCGGTACTCAATTGGTAACCAGTGCAGCTGCCGTAAGATTGGTGTTATGTGGCATCTTATCGTGACTCCCACAAGGAGCCGGGCAGCTGCATCTTGCACCAATTTGAGCTTCCGGATCACCGACACAGGAAGGCCAATGTAAAGGGCGTTACAGTAATCCAGTCTCGAGATGACTTTGGCTGACCCCATCCCCTTGTTCGAACCTGAGATCTTCAGGAGAGACCTTTCTCTCAGCCCCACCTTCATCCCAAGCTCGGCTGAGAGAGCAGGCCTTCTTGGTGGCTGTCCCTTGGCTCTGGAACTCCCTTCTTCCCAAGGAAGCCAGAATGGCCCCTTTTCCTTCCTTCTTCCATCCATCCCTCCCTTGCCTCCCCCTTTCACCTTGCCTCTTTCCTTCCCTTGCACCCTTCCTTCCCTCTTTCCTCCATCCTTCTCTCTCTCTTTCTCCTTCCTTCTTTCCTCCTTCCTTCTTTCCCTTTTGTCTTTCCCCCTTCTCTCTTTCCTCCTTCCCTCCATTCCCTTCCACCCTTCTCTTCCTCCCTCCCTCCCTCCCTCCCTTCCTACTCTTTTTCCTTCCTCTGTTCCTCCTGGGGGATGTTTAGCTGGGAAAAGAGAAGGTAGAGAGGGAACATGAGAATCATGTTTCAAGATTGTTTTTAGCATTAATGATCTTTAATACTATTTTAATATTTGTATATTTGCATATTTTAAGTTGTATTGTAATGCTTTTAATTGTGAGCTGCTTTGAGTCTCCGTATGGTGAGAAAAAGCAGGATATAAATAAACATAAGAATAAACATAATAATATATTATGTAACACAAGGGAGTCAACATAAGACTCTGTCTCTTAACAGTAGAGAAATCATTTAGCCAAGGGGATTAGATTTAAGACATAGGCATAAAGTTGATGAACATCTCTCCATTCAAGATGCTTACTGTACATGCCACAAAAAGCACCAGTGAAGGCCAAAGGGGCTCAATATTTTGGAAGAGTGGGATTTAAAAATAGCAAATATAGTTTAATAAAAAGCAATAATACTTCACAAACTAGTAGCTCGCAAATAGTTGAGAAAACAATTGACCCATTTAAAATATGGTTTGCAAAGTTTATCAACAGAAAAGGGAAAACATTGTCAACATTTTACAGCAGTGAAAGGAAGAGGACCAAGCAATGATCAAAATTACGTTTGAGACAGTCGTTGATTGAATTTTTATTTTCTTGGCAGCTACTGAATAAGTGGCAGTATAAATAACTAAAGGAAATATGGATGCATGCTCAGGATTCTATAATATGAACTTTTTTTTTTAAAGGTGGGAATATTTGAGTGAATGTGAGACTGTTGTCAAAGATGCCCTATCCTCATATTGATTTTTTAAAAATCTTACTATTGTCACAAATTTTTGAATTAAAAAAATATCCAACTATAGGAAATCAATCCTAACCTTTAATTTTTGGTATTCTGCAAAAAGGAGAAAAAACCTGGAAAGTTATTTCCTAAAGTTCAGATTTTATACTAAAGTATATAAACTTGAACAACCTTTTCATGACTGGCTGTGAAAACACCACAGAAACACTTAGAACAGCCCAACTCTGAATATTCATCAGAAAAAAAATCCAGATAGCAAGAAATTAACTTGACATTAGATGTGAATATTTTTATATAACTGAAACCCTTTTATCTGAATTTCTGAGTTCAAGATGCTCCAGACCAATCTTAGCTGGTGTCCCTTTATGGCCTTGAACGTCCGAAGAAACACTTTGTCTTATGGTTTTGCTGTTCCTTTTCCCTTCACCACTGTTTAGATTTCAAAATATATTTAATTGCATTCAAGCCAATGATCCCTTCCCCTTAAGCTGCACATTTTTAAGTTTCCTGGGAAGGGTGAATGATTATTAAATCATTTTTACATCTCTGGTGTAAATGTGCCCAGTGAGGGATAATAATCAAACTGATTTGGAAGTAAATTGCATAAGAATCAATGGGATCCTTCCTAACAAACGCTTCTAGGGTTGGAACATGTGCCATCACTTGCATATAAAACTATCTTAGCAGTTTAGTCTGTGACATTAAGACACTAATTCTAAATAGGAAAAGCAATAAAACATTTTCTTCATGGAGAGGGTTGTAGCTGAGTTATGAGAAGTCACAAGTGGGGTGCCTTAAAAAGCTTTTATGAAAATTAAATGTTGATATTTATGTTCCTAATTTGTTGAAGAACCATCCAGATGTTTGGCATAGATGGGGCCATTAAGAAAATGTATTGAGAGGGTGACATCCATCAATGTTCTGTGACATGAGTGTCAATAGTAAATAATCATAAATTCCTCTCCTTTCTGGCCCTGTGCTTGCTGTGAGTCTAATGCATCAGCACAGTCTTTCTTGGTGTTTGGCTACAGCAATCAGGGAGCAGCGTCTGTTCCTAGTTTCCCAGGGCACAGCCTAGAGTAATTTGGCCAACTGCAGTGGATTTGTATCAGTGGACTTACGATCAATATCTGTCCCTAGAAGACTAGTGAGAGGTGATTTTCCATTTCTTGACATGAGAGGCAAAAGGGGTCAGGCTAGGAGCAACATTATTCCAAGATAAGGCAGCAGCAAAAATAAGAGTACAAAATAGAAGTGCTCAGTCAGGCTGGTTCATTACAGTAGCATGTCAATTTACACAGTGCAACTGCCACTGGAATCTGGTAGCAGTGCCACTGTTTATCCAAATAGATGTCATTTGCATGCTGCAAACATCAAGAACTCCTCTCATGGTAGTGTAAGCGTTTAATTATGAGGGCAGCTCTAAACATTATTTGACTAAAGACAAGACCTACAGTAACTAACATTCAGTCTATTTAATTGAAGAAATTCTACCTCTGCATACTCCTGACATCAGTTTCCTCCATTCCTATCAGTTCCAAAGCTTTTAGTTTATTTATTTGTTTGTTTACCTTATTTCTACCCCGCTTTTCTCGACGTCGAAGGGGACTCAAGGCAACCTACATATGACAACCATTAGATGCCTTAAAATACATACAAATACTTAAAAACAATTACATTTAAAATTAATTCATATCAAACATTTAAAACATTGTATTCAATATTAAAATCACATCATCTGAAGATCATAGTCCAAGGCCGTTCCATCAATGATTTTACATAGGGCCAGGCTGTGGCACAGCTGGCTAGTAACCAGCTGCAATAAATCACTACTGACCGAGAGGTCATGAGTTCGAAGCCCGGGTCGGGTTAAGCCCCCGACCATTAAATAGCCTGGCTTGCTGTTGACCTATGCAGCCCTGAAAGACAGTTGCATCTGTCAAGTAGGGAAATTTAGGTACGCTTTATGAGGGAGGCTAATTTAACTAATTTACAACATCATAAAACTGCCAGCAAAACATGAGGAAAGGAATGAGGAAGTACAGCCACTAGTGGACAGTGAAGCAACAGCTCCCCCGTGGCCGGAATCGTGAAGCTGGAAAAAAATGTTAAATGCCTCTGTGTCTGTCTATATATGTTGTTTGTCTGTTGGCATTTAATGTTTGCCATATATGTGTTCATTGTAATCCGCCCTGAGTCCCCTTCGGAGTGAGAAGGCCGGAATATAAATACTGTAAATAAATAAATAATAAATAAATAATTCCAAGTCTATTATTTCACTGTACTAATTACCAAAAGCCCAATCCCAAAGCCATGTTTTAATTTTCCTTCTGAAGGCTAGAAGGGAGGGGGCTGATCTGACGTCGTTGGGGAGATAGTTCCACAGCCGAGGGGCCATCACTGAGAAAGCCCTGTCTCTCATCCCTGCCAGCTGTCCTTGCGAGGCAGGCGGGACTGAGAGCTGGGCCTCCCCAGACTATCTTAATCTCCGAGGTGGCTCATAGGAGAAGATACGTTTGGACAGGTAAGCTAGGCTGGAACTGTTTGATATTTAAGAGCTGTCCTTTTCTATTTTGTATAAGTAGGTACAATCCTGAACATTTCTTAGGTATAAGAGGACATGATAGTGCTACATTAAATTATTTTCATCATTACTTGATAATATCTATGTGGAAGACAGGGAGATGGAAATATTTGTACAGTTTACAGGTCTGCTAACTGAACTTTAACTACATCTCTAAAAGGTATATATCATAGGATCATAGAGTTGGAAGAGACCACAAGGTCCATCCAGCTCCATGACTCTATGTAGGCTATAGAAACTCTATTCTGGCTTAGCTACAATTAAATACAGGCAGTCCCTGACTTACAAACATCAGACTTACAAATGACTAATTGTTAAGAACAGGTGAGACAACAGGAAGTGAGAGAAATCTACTCCTAGGAAGCAACATTCACTCCTGAAAGAGTTATCATGGGGAAAAGATGTTTCAACTGAAGCTTTTTCACCAATCCTTATTTCCACAATAAGCCACATTTTTCAAAATCCAATTATCACAGGGGCAGAAAGTGAGGTGAAATCTTCTGAACACTGGTACAGACAGTAAAACAAACACCACCGGCATGTTAACTCTTTCCTATGCTATACAAAGCTTGTGTGTGCGCGTGCATATATATATGTATAGAGTTACACTTAAAAATGTACCTGTTCTGACTTACTTACAAATTCAATTTTAAAATAACCTACAGAACCTGTCTTGTTCACTTAAAAATGTACCTGTTCTGACTTACTTACAAATTCAATTTTAAAATAACCTACAGAACCTGTCTTGTTCACTTAAAAATGTACCTGTTCTGACTTACTTACAAATTCAATTTTAAAATAACCTACAGAACCCCATAACTTGGGGACTGCCTATACAGTTTTCTATAACACTGTAGTAAAGTGCATGTAATAAATGATGTGAAACAAAGAATTAACGCTTGTGAGGGTACATCAAAATTTCTGTCACAGATATTTCAGATGACAGGGTCATGGATCCACCATAGGATTACTGTAAAATGAGTATGTGCTTGTGTCACAATCCTGACTTTCTTTTATTCTGATCAGGATATTCAAATTAGGGAAGCCTGTGGATAAACATTCACAATTTAGAACTTCATCCTACAAAAGATGGTGGGAAGCATTCATAATCTCCTCCTTTGTGCCACCTTTTGTGGTGGTTCATCTTTAAAAGAAGGGCTAATTTATTCACCCTTCTCATACTGGATCACCTCCTCCTGTTTCACAAAAGGGACAGAAGGCAGAGAAATACAGCACTTCCCATCCCACGTTACATTACCAGGTTTTTGTCATTTTTATGTGCAAGAGACCACTGGAGTTGATTCCTGCCCATTTTTAAAACCTCCAATTTCTATAAGCTTAAAAAACAGAGAATCCATGGAATGCTCTTGTGTCATCTGATGGGCTCCATGGGACTTTGTTTTTTAAATGTATAGAAATTGGGGGACACAGAGTCTGATGAAGTCTTTAATTATATGGATGTTTTTAAAATCCTGAACAAACTGTTTATTATTCCACATTTGGATGATTGTCATGCTGTAAATTAAAAAAGAATTGCCATCCAGTAAAAAAAAATAAATAAAAGATTTTAAAGGGAGCTGAAAAAGATTGACTCTTAGATTGTGAATAGAAAATAATGTAAACAAAAGGGAAGGATTCTTAAAATCTATTCCAGATGGTGCTATCAGTTTATTTTCCCCTTTATGGCCTATTGCTGTCCTTTGCTTTTCATCGGCACCGTGATTTGAAAAACACAAATTTTTAGGAATGCCCATTGTATAGCTCCAAGAGAGAGAGAGAAAGGACAGATGATCACAACTGGTTGTTGCCTCTGAGTTTTAAAATGCACTACTCAGTTTTACTGCTGAAAAATCATATCTCCTGTTCCCAGAGCATCAGTATGCTACCAATATTTTAGAAGCAATTTTGATGATGTGACAATGAGCAAATGTTGAATGTGTTGGCAGTATGTTCTCTCACGTTTGTTCTGGAATCCCTGGGTCATTTGTGAAAGATGTAGAAATAGAAATGTTCTAAATGTTTACAAAAAAAGTTGAAAAACAGGTATATTGAGTAGCAAGAAATCCTGAAAAAGAAATCCTAAATAGGTGAGAATCTTTCAGTATGCACAAATGCATGTGGTTATTTGTATGCAGAAAATGGCATTTTCTTGTAGAAATGTTATTTTCTGCATATAATGCTGTTTCCTGTGCAGGAAATGTGTTTAATGTATACAAAATGTTGTTTTCTGTAGATCAAGGTCAGAGAAACCAGGGCTGCATCTACACTGTAGAATTCGTGCAGTTTGACACCACTTTTAACTGCTATGGCTTGATGCTACGGAGTAAAGGGAATTGTAGTTTGGTGAGGCACTCTTTGACAGACAATCATATAGACCACACATGGGCAAAATTCGGCCTTCCAGGTGTTTTGGACTTCAAGTCCTGTTAGAAATTGTGGGAGTTGGTCCAAAACACTGGAGGGCCAAAGTTTGCCCATACCTGATATAGACCTTGTAAGACAACACCTTTTCTGATTCTGTAGCATTGAGCTATGGGTGTTAAATTGGTGTCAAAACTGCATGAATTCTACAGTGTAGATGACTGCACCTCAAAACTGGACCCCTTAATTGCTTGCTATGATGAATTTGCCAGGCACTTTCATATTTGCTGCATTGTCTACAGATGTGGTAAGTGTGTTGAGTCAATTTTCTTGGGATAATTTTCAGTTATTACAGCCTGATTGTATGGACAAGATGCTAGAATTGGTCCATTCCCACCACATGTATGCCTGATTCACATCCATCTTGGCTGCTGGAGAGACAGAGTCCAAAGGTGCGGGATGGCTGTGGGGACTCAGCCCCGGAGTCCCGGAATGCAATCCCGGAAGTTAGTCCCCATAGGCCCAATACCTCATTAGACCCAGGCCTTTGAGGAAGGCCCAGACCTAATGAAGAATTTAATTAATACGGAATAAACCAGGGAAACCTTAGTTTATTCCGTATTAATTTGTTTTTACTGGAGGTGTTGTTTGGACACCTCCTGTAACAATCAAGATGGGTCCCATATTTTGGGCCTGTCTGGATGGGCCCTTTGTCTTCTCTGCTATATCCTCCATCCTCTACTCACAGTTTGTAGTCTACCACATTGCTTCTTATTTTGCCAGCCTATCATTTCAAAGCCTGACATTACTCTTTCCCAGTTTCTAGACAATCTTATTCCCTGGCTGCATGAATTTGGCAGAGTCTGCATTGAACATTAAGAGAGCACGTCTCAAATCTACGTATTAGAGGAAATGAACTAATGAGTGACATTTCAGTCTTGCTTAAGTATTTATAAGGCATCTATCACATGCGTTGTTTACACATTTGTAGTCAGTCTTATTTACTGACATTACATCTGCAGTTTGGCTGAATACAAGCATTCTGGAATTGTACCTCATAGATATTCTTTATCTGGGATAATTTTCATGACCCTGCAAGAATGCTTACTGGAAAGAGGCAGATTTATGTCTTACCATACACAAGGAGTCCCAAGAAAGGAGGTGGAAAAAAATTGTATAATAAAAATTAAACCACTGCTAATTACATAAGCAAGCATCATTATGAACTCAGGCTTGCCTGAGACATTAAAGACAATAAAAAGTGCTTCTTTGCTTAAGTCGGTAGGAAAAGGAAGGAAGCGATAGGGCCTCTGAGAGGAGAAGATGGGGAAATTCTGACAGGGGATAGGGAAAAGGCAGAATTATTTAATGCCTTCTTTGCCTCAGTCTTCTCACAAAAAGAAAGCCAGCCTCATCCTCAGCAACATGGAGTGGATGAAGGATAGGTGGAAACCCAACCACAAATAGGGAAACAAGTCATCCAGGAATATCTGGCCACTCTAAATGAATCCAAGTCTCCAGGGCTGGATCAACTACACCCAAGAGTATTGAAGGAACTAGCAGACGTTATTTCGGAACCACTGGCAATAATTTTTTAGAGTTCTTGGAGAACGGGAGAAGTCCCAGCAGATTGGAGGAGGGCGAATGTGGTCCCTATCTTCAAGAAGGGAAAAAAGGATGACCCGAACAATCACCGTCCGGTCAGCCTCACGTCGATACCAGTCAAGATTCTGCAAACACTTAGAAACAAATATGGTCATTGCTAATAGTTAACATGGATTTACCAAAAACAAATAATGCCAGACTAATCAGATCTCTTTTTTTGATAGAGTTACAAGCTGGGTAGATGTGGGGAATGCCGTGGATGTAGCCTATCTGGATTTCAGTAAGGCCTTCAACAAGGTCCCCCATGACCTTCTGGCAAACAAGCTAGTCAAATGTGGGCTAGACAAAACTACGGTTAGGTGGATCTGTAATTGGTTAAGCAAACAAACCCAAAGGGTGCTCTTCTTCATCCTGGAAAGTAGTCACAAATGGAGTGCTGTAGGGTTCCGTCCTGGGCCCAGTTCTGTTCAACATCTTTATTAATGACTTAGATGAAGGATTAGAAGGCACGATCATCAAGTTTGCAGACAACACCAAACTGGGATAGCTAATACTCCGGAAGACAGGAGCAGAATTCAAAACGATCTTAACACACTAGAGAGATGGGCTGAAACTAACAAAATGAAAGTTCAACAGGGACAAATGCAAGATACTTCACTTAGGCAGAAAAAATGAAATGCAAAGATACAGAATGGGGGACTCCTGGCTCGACAGCAGTACATGTGAAAAAAATCTTGGAGTCCTCGTGGACAACAAGTTAAACATGAGCCAACAGTATGATGTGGCAGCAAAAAAGCCAATGGGATTTTGACCTGCATAAATAGGAGTATCGTGTCTAGATCCAGGGAAGTCATGTTCCCCCTTTATTCTGCCTTGGTCAGACCACACCTGGAATACTGTGTCCAATTCTGGGCACCGCAATTGAAGGGAGATGTTGACAAGCTGGAAAGTGTCCAGAGGAAGGTGAATAAAATGATTAACGGTCTGGAGAACAAGCCCTATGAGGAGAGGCTTAAAGAGCTGGGCATGTTTAGCCTGCAGAAGAGAAGGCTGAGAGGAGACATGATAGCCATGTACAAATATGTGAGGGGAAGTCATAGGGAGGAGGGAGCAAGCTTGTTTGCTGCTGCCCTGCAGACTAGGACACGGAACAATGGCTTCAAATTACAGGAAAGGAGATTCCACCTGAACATTAGGAAGAACTTCCTCACTGTGAGAGCTGTTCGGCAGTGGAACTCTCTGCCTCAGAATGTGGTGGAGGCTCCTTCTTTGCAGGTTTTTAAGCAGAGGCTGGATGGCCATCTGTCGGGGGTGCTTTGAATGAGATTTTCCTGCTTCTTACAGGGGGTTGGACTGGATGTCTTGTGATGTCTCTTCCAACTCTACAATTCTATGATTCTATGATTTTATTTTAAAAAAGGATCACTGCTTTTAAAAATATTAATGTTTCTATACTAGAAATGTAAGTTTAGTTGGAGTGGACATATAGTCCTTTGAGTTCCACAGGAAGAGAAAATAACGACTATATTTCTTCAGTTCTGAGACATACTTTTTCCCTATATAAACAGCTCTTAATGGTGTGTCTTAGGATCGCAGGTGAATTTTATGTATTTTTGTTGTTGGTGGTGGTACTAAATTAAAGTGTGTCTGACAATCAATGCAGTCTTGCAATTGAAGAAATTCAGTATTAAATTAGCTCAAGTGTTTCACGTAGATATGGCTTTAAAGTAGATCAGGGTTCTTTATCATTTTACTGCAACAGAAGACTGTTTCAGATGACCACATGGCTGTTCTCTTGATTAGTCCTACCCTGAGTCTTGCCCTGCAACTGCACCATTGCATTCTGCATAGTAAAAGCAGATATTTACATATACCAAAATGTGCATGGTAGTGTTGTTCATGTAAGGGAAGATTCCATCCCTTTTGTGAAGGTGTTCTCTGTGTTTATGGATACAAGGCTCCTCTAAGGTTTTGCAAGCGACATAGGGAAGTATGGCCATTAGTGGATCACGCAACTCCCTATTCACATGTTCTTTCAATACACATTGGGGGGAGGGGAGTCACCAGAATCTTCCACACTAAGCTACTTACTTAGCAGGACACTGAAGATCTTTGTGGGTGACTGGTTGGACATGCTCCTTCCTTTCTACTATGTAGATAAGGCTACCCATGGACCCCAGTTAATGCTTTCTGTCTATCTGGCTTTCTCTCTCTCTCCCTTTGTTTCTTTCTCTGTCTGTGTGTCTATCTGTCTGTCTGTCTCTTTCATAATGTTTTAGAATTGCAAATATTAGTAGAAGGAAGCTGGTGTGTCTACAACTACTTCATTGTATGAAAACTCTTGGAGTTCAAGAAAAGGTTTTAACTAAGCTGAACACTTCTAATAATCTGGAATTTGTGTTCAAGCTTGAAGCTCTTCTGGTACTGTTTAAGCTGTACTGTTTGGTACTGTCTGGTACCCCTTATCCAGAATTCCAAAATCTAAAATACTGCAAAAACCATCTACATGAGTAACACTTTTGCTTTCTGATGGTTCAATATACACATACTTTGTTTTACATTCAAAATTATTTAAAATATTGCATATACAATTACCTTCAGGCAATGTTTATGAGGTATATATGAAACTGAATCCATGTTTATATGTGGGTCCCATCTCCAAGATATCTCATTGTGTATATGCAGGTATTCCAACATACAAAATATAGAACACTTCACCGCCAAGCATTTTGGACAAGAGATATTCAATTTATACAAGATAGGAGATTTTGCAAGTGTTGCTAGAGAAGATAGGTTTCATTCATATACTTTTCCACCCATGATACAACATACTGAACTTTCTATCTTAGCTGCTGACTTTTGTGTTATACTCTATTTCAGGAGAATAACTTTTGCTGATTCCCACTGATGTCAGATCACAATGACCTTATTCTTTGTAATGTTGCTTCCAAATTCAGCATTTCAAAAAGTGAGCAGTACTCTCAGTGGCAATGATCAATTCACTCAATTTAATTCACTTCTGTTCACATGCTTTAATTCACTGTTTCTCACAAATAAGAAAGAATAAAGATGAAACTTTAAAAAATAGAGGATTTAAATTGAATAGATTCTATCTGGTTTGCTTTTAGAAAATAGGAACAACCTGACACCACGTTTGCTGCAGGAATTAATCTCTTTCCAGTAGATTTTCCCAGTTTGCTGCCTTCTCTATATTTATATCAGAGACATAAGCCACGTTCCTCTCTTCCTTTCATTTCCCCACTAGCAGTAACAATTCTGTTAATAAAATGCTGGTGATGATTGCTAAGCAACTTTCTTTGAAGTGCCTTTGTGACATAGGCATTTATTCAACCAATGCCCACCTTCATCTCAGCCTTTCTAGCTCCTATGCCATGCCTCCAGAAAGGAAAATAAATAGTTCTTCAGATGCCATTAATTCTGATGATCCCACATCTTTGGCTGTTCTGGTAAGGGCTGATGAAACCTAAAATGCATCAAGATATGAAGGTCAGATGAGACCTGAAACATACCAATAAATTCCTCATTAGTGCCTTAGTCTTATTGTGGGTCAGATTAGTGTAAAAGAGCCTTCCCTAATTTGGTGCCTTCAAGAAGTTTTAGAGTATACTTGTAGTTCTTTTCATCGATCCAAAATGTCTGGACTGGATTGGAAAGCAATAGAGAGGACCAAAGAAACACGATGGCAGCAATAGACACACGTTTCCAGACTACCTATGTGCTTAAGAATGATATTGGCAATATACCAACTATTCATCATGATCTGAACTTGATTCAGAAAGAAGTAAGACCGGGGAAGAAAGATTTTCTGGAAAATTACTTGGAACTGCCAAGGCGAAAAATATGAAGTTTAAGGAAGGTTTTTTATTTGTTATATGGCAGTGAAGAGGACTGAGGTGACAGGGATGGAATCCTTTTCTATCCCACCGCTGCCACCACTTGAAGAGGACTGAGGTGACAGGGATGGAATCCTTTTGATCCCACCGCTGCCCCCAATTGAAGAGAGCCCAATTTGTGGTACTCAACTCAGGCAGGGGAAATCTTTGTCTTTAAATCCCACTGCTGCCTCCAATTCAGGAGATGTGTGCACGTGTGAGAGGGAGGGATGGAGGATGTGTGAATGTATGACAGGGATGATTTAGTGGATAAGGAAGGATAACGGAACTGATTGGGTTTAAATGAGTAAAGATGATAACTTATATAGGAAAGTATGGTAACTTATATAGATAGGTACGGTAACTGCCACCAACGTGAGGTAACAGGCTTACAGAGAGGCAAGGAGACTTATCTTTATGAACAATAACAAAATTCAAGTTTATTTTTGGTACATAAGCGTATGGTTTCAATCAGTAAACGTTCCGGATCTTAAGTTACAATGTAGTCTTTCTTGAATGGATATTTCTTAAATAACTTCTCTTCAACACAGTATACTAAACTCCCCTGGTCAGCTTATATTCCCAGCCTTTCCCCTGAGTGACCATAAGCTGCCGTCCTTAGCTGATTTCCCCAGCTCCTAATCTTTCCAAAACCTAACCGCAACTGTCCTTTTTTAAACCCTCACAGCAACTGAACTTTTAAAAGGGAATATGCTCTAACTGTCATCTTAGCCACGCCCCCTTTTCCCTCCAGAGAGAGGTTACGTTGCCATGGCAACCCGCTGAACACAGCTGGCTTCCATGTGAGACCTGTCTTCATCAATACATAACTCCCCTTTTTCCTTTTAATAAACAAATAAATAAAATCATATCAATAATGTCTGTTTAACACAAAGCTTCTCTACACCTCCCCCCTTAGAAAGATTATTTTTGCATTTTCTATGCCTAGAATGGCAAAAATAATTAGTACATACATATATACATATATAACAGTATTCCTGAAATAAAACACAAAGTTAGATACAATACATAAATCATAAAATACAAACCTTCATCATTCAAGTTACCCTAGATAGTGCATCCGCTACCACGTTCTTTTTACCTGTAATGTGTATAATGTCATAAACAAAATCCTGTAAGGTTAGACTCCATCTTAATAATTTATTGTTAGTTCCTTTGACATTATCTAACCACTTTAATGGTGCATGGTCAGTCTGCAAAATAAATTTCCTACCCCACAAATAAGGTTTAAGTTTCTTGATAGACCAAATAATAGAAAAACATTCTTTTTCAATTGTGGACATGCTGTATTCATGCGTATGCCACTTTTTACTTAAAAACAATATAGGTCTGTCTTCCCCTTCTGGATCTTTCTGACTCAAGACAGCACCTAAACCCGCATCAGACGCATCACATGTTAAAATAAAAGGAATCTCGAAGTCTGGGGCCTTTAAAACTGAATCTGAGGTGATGGCTTTCTTCAATTTATCCATAGCAGATTGGCAATTTGGAGTCCAAATTATCTGATTGGGGTTCTTCTTTTTTGTTAAGTCCGAAAGAGGGGCCGCCAAATCACTAAAGGAGGGGATAAATTTGCGATAGTACCCAGCCAATCCAAGGAAAGATCTTACTTGTTTTTTAGTTTTGGGAATTGGCCAATTATGAATCGCTTCTACTTTAGTAGGGTCTGGTCTAATACAACCACCTCCTACTAAATGTCCCAAATATTTAGTGGTGTTATTCCCTAATTTGCATTTAGAAGCCTTGATGGTTAGGCCTGCTTCTTTCAATCGCTTTAATACCAAATCTAAATGTTTCAGGTGGTCTTCCCATGAATTACTAAAGATACCTATATCGTCTATATAGGCCACACAAAAACTTCCTAGGCCGCTTAAAACTTTATCAACCAACCTTTGAAAGGTGGCGGGGCTGTTTTTGAGTCCAAAAGGAAGGACTGTGAATTCATGGAGTCCCCCTTGGGTCCTGAAAGCCGTTTTCTGCTGGTCCTGTGGTGCCATGGGCACTTGCCAAAACCCTTTTGTAAGGTCAATACTACTAATAAATTTAGAGTTTCCAATTCTTTCTAAAAGATCATCCAATCTGGGCATTGGGTAAGTGTCTGTTTGGGTCACCTTGTTTAGCAATCTATAGTCAACACAAAACCTAATAGTCTTGTCGGGCTTTTGAACTAATACAACTGGCGAAGCCCAGGGACTACTGGAGGGTACAATGATACCTAAATCCAGCATCTCCCTTACCTCCCTATCAATACACTCATTGAGTCTCCCAGTTACTCTATAAGGAGGGGATGCTATAGGAGTTGCATCACCGGTGTTAATTTGATGCTCCACTCCTTGGACTCTTCCTGGTAAATCCGAAAACATCTCTTTGTATTTATTCAAAACTCCTATTAGTTCTTTTTGTTGAGATTGGGCCAAATCAGAATTAATCTCCACCTGATCTAAATTTTTACATAAGGTGCGATCACCTTCCCAAAAAGAAAAAGGAACAGATTCTTCTGAAATCATAAAACATACATTAGCTGATCTTCCAGTATAGGGTTTCAACATATTTACATGAACCCTTTTCCCAATATTTAACTGTTCATCTAGGATGTCATAGTTCACTTGATTAAGTCTCTTTGTGACTTTCCAAGGTCCCGTCCAATCCATCTGGAGCTTATTAGTTTTGGTAGGTGATAAAAACAAAACTTCATCTCCAACACTGAAGAATCTTGGCTTGGCTGACATGTCATAGTAGCTCTTCTGTCTCTGCTGGGCTACGGCTAGATGTTCGTGCGCGATGTCTCTCGCCACTCTCATGGTTGACTGAAGATCGGTCAAATATTCGGCCACTGGAACTGCATCAGTTGATGGACTCGCCTCCCAGTACTCCTTAACTAGATCCAAAGGACCTCGAACCTTCCGGCCATACAAAAGTTCAAAAGGACTATAGCCCATGCTGTCTTGTGGGACAGATCTGTAAGCAAATAGCAGTTGTTGTAGCTTGATGTCCCAATCATGTGGTCTCTCTTGGCTGTATGATTTTATCATTTTTACTAGAGTCTTATTCAGATTTTCCACCAACCCATTTGTTTGCGGGTGGTAAGCCGTAGAGGTAATGTGTCTAATACCACATAACTCAAGCAGTTTTTTCATGAGTCTTGAGGTAAACTGTGTCCCTAAATCCGATATTAATTCTTTAGGATATCCAGTTCTTCCCCAAATGGACAGTAACGCATTGGCAATGGTGGTAGTCTCTATATTGGTGAGAGCTACTGCCTCTGGATATCTCGTAGCATAGTCAATCATGGTTAAAATGTATCTATAACCACGTCTACTTGGCTTGCAAAGAGGTCCTATAATGTCTATTCCCACTCGATAGAATGGTTCCTCTATCACTGGCATTGGAATGAGAGGCGCCTTCACCTTGTCTCTACCAGAGCTCAATCTTTGGCAGGTATTGCATGATTGACAGAACTTTTTTATACTCTGGAACATGCCTGGCCAATAAAAGTTTCTTGCAATCCTCTTTGTAGTTTTTCTGGTTCCCAAATGTCCACCATGAGGGTTATCGTGTGCCACCCCCATAATCTGATTTCTAAACTTCTCTGGCACTACAATCTGGCTATGTACTCCTGACTTTTCTTCTGATTTCACACTTTTGCTTTCCCTATAAAGCACACCATCTTTTGTAACAAATTTATTGGGTAGTTCTTCTGCTGAATCTGGTATATTTTTGGCTTGCTTAAACAAAGGCTTCAGGGATTCATCTTCCTCCTGAGCTTGTTTAATTTCTTGCACTCCCCCTGTTTTACTAACAATTTCAATAATGGCGGAACTGGATTCTGGACCCTGTTCAGATTCTGGCTGAATAGGTAAGCACACTGCTTCCTGAATAGGGCTTCTGTTGTAATTTTCCTTCTCCTCACACAACTTTTTCCAGTTCTTAACTTGTCTAGCTAGGTCATTGCCGATTAAACATTCATGAGGGATATCTGAGCTAATTGCAAAGTCCCAGATCCCTTTCCATCCATTGTATTCAATTGGGAGAGATACTACCTCAACTGGTACAGCTGGTCCCAAACCCTTTAGATTTATCTCAGAGGTGGGCTTTTGATATTTCTGAGGTACCGATTTTGGGTGGATAACACACACCTGGGATCCTGTATCCCTCCAACCTTGTTTTTGTTGGTTCACAATAGTGATAGGCTCAAAATAATCTTCAGAAAAATCATCGGATAAAATAAATAAACATTGTTTCTCCCTAGGGACTGTTTCAGTACTGCTTAGCAACTTAATATCCCTATTAAGAGTATTTTCTTTGGGCTCTTTATTCATAAAGAAGGATGTTTTATCTCTTCTTAAAAGAGGACATTGGTATTTTAGATGATCAGACTTTCCACACTGATAGCACCTTGCTTTTACCTCAGGTTTGGTCTGATTAATTACCTCAGGCCTCCTGTAGGCGGTGTTTTCTATGGCAGGCGTCTTTTTGTATTGTGTGTGTGTTTGATAATTGAAAAATGGCGGTTTATTCTGCCTTCTCTCACTTAGTCCCTCATCGTTCCTAAATCCTTCCCTCAGAGTGATTAATTGGTCTGTCATTGAAGCCGCTTCATTGGCAGTTGATGGCTTTCTGTCTTGAACTAACCACCGATAATCTGAGGGCACTAATTGAAACAGTTGTTCCAACTTAATTAATTCCCTCAGCTGTTGAAAAGTTTCCACTTCTGAGGTTCTGAGCCAACTATCAAATAATTGAGCCTGTTTTGAAGCTACTTGTGCGAAGCTTTGGTGCTTTTCTTTCCTCAGAGATCTGAATTTTAAACGATAAAACTCAGGTGTGAGTTGCAATTTCTGTTGTACCTGCTTTTTAAAGAAATTATAATCTCTGTGTGACTCTTCAGGTACATCACCATATATTTCTAACAATTTCCCACAAATTTGGGGTCTTAAATAAAGCATCCATTTTCCCTCATCAATTTCAAAATCTCTGCAGCACCTCTCAAAAGAAATCAAAAACTTTTCCACATCATCATCTTTATTAAACTTTGGGAATCTCTTCAGAAGTAGATCAGACGCTTCAGTCCTACCATTCCCTTCTTGGTTAATAATGTGTGGTTGAGACAGTGCCAATTTCTCTTTTTCCAATTCCAATCGTCTCAGTTCTATTTCCTTATCCTTCTCTAGCTGCATTATTTTCAATTCCTTCTCTTGTTCCCATCGTTTTTCCTCCCATTCTCTCTCTCTTTGCTTATCCTCCCTTTCTCTTTCTCTTTGCTTATCCTCCCTTTCTCTTTCTCTTTCTCTTTCTCTTTGTTTATCCTCCAATTCTAATTTTCTCAATTCAATTTTATATTTAAGGGTTTCCCTTGTCTCAGGGGTTTGCTCAGAGTCCGAACTATCTCCTTGGTATTCACTAGCCTCTCCTGCTAATTTCTTTTGTAGTCTGGTAGCCATTTTTCTTAACTTTTACCTCACGATTTCTTCCTATGTGGTCTTAAGGCACTTAGTTTGAGATGTTAAACGTATCCCACCGCTTGGCACCAATTGAAGAGGACTGAGGTGACAGGGATGGAATCCTTTTCTATCCCACCGCTGCCACCACTTGAAGAGGACTGAGGTGACAGGGATGGAATCCTTTTGATCCCACCGCTGCCCCCAATTGAAGAGAGCCCAATTTGTGGTACTCAACTCAGGCAGGGGAAATCTTTGTCTTTAAATCCCACTGCTGCCTCCAATTCAGGAGATGTGTGCACGTGTGAGAGGGAGGGATGGAGGATGTGTGAATGTATGACAGGGATGATTTAGTGGATAAGGAAGGATAACGGAACTGATTGGGTTTAAATGAGTAAAGATGATAACTTATATAGGAAAGTATGGTAACTTATATAGATAGGTACGGTAACTGCCACCAACGTGAGGTAACAGGCTTACAGAGAGGCAAGGAGACTTATCTTTATGAACAATAACAAAATTCAAGTTTATTTTTGGTACATAAGCGTATGGTTTCAATCAGTAAACGTTCCGGATCTTAAGTTACAATGTAGTCTTTCTTGAATGGATATTTCTTAAATAACTTCTCTTCAACACAGTATACTAAACTCCCCTGGTCAGCTTATATTCCCAGCCTTTCCCCTGAGTGACCATAAGCTGCCGTCCTTAGCTGATTTCCCCAGCTCCTAATCTTTCCAAAACCTAACCGCAACTGTCCTTTTTTAAACCCTCACAGCAACTGAACTTTTAAAAGGGAATATGCTCTAACTGTCATCTTAGCCACGCCCCCTTTTCCCTCCAGAGAGAGGTTACGTTGCCATGGCAACCCGCTGAACACAGCTGGCTTCCATGTGAGACCTGTCTTCATCAATACATAACTCCCCTTTTTCCTTTTAATAAACAAATAAATAAAATCATATCAATAATGTCTGTTTAACACAAAGCTTCTCTACAGGCAGTAATTTTCCACACTGATCAATAAAGGCATTAACAAAGGAATGGTGTGTTTGGCAAAAACTTCAATTTCTCCAGTTCAGAGAGTTATATACTTGTATGATGTTCCATTAGACATTACTGATACTCTGAGTGGATGTGAAGGGCCCATCTGTGCACACTGCAGTCTTAATTCAAGCGCAACATAACAAGTGACAGTCAGCGTCTAGACTGAAAAGGAAGGACAAGGGTCATGTTGATGTCATACTATTACATGGAAACACTGGAGGAGAATGCTTAGCAGTTCCATTATGCTAGGCTCTTTCCTCCCTTTTCCTCCCTTCTGTGAGTGGCCCTTTTGGTAGAGGAAGGAAGGCATATGCTTGGTAACCTTCCCCAGCTGGAGGTCTGGGAATAATGCAAACTGTCGTTCTAGACATGTGGAGGCCTGCAGGTTTGGGAAACCTGGCATATTGAAAGTGTATCTGCTTGGTTTGGTTTTGCACAGAACTGATCCCACTCCACCTCAGATTGCTGTAACTTGAAAGTCAGTGTTTTGGATGCAGAGAAAATTTTGTTCTTGTTTGCAACAACAAGAAGTCACTGACTTAGCTCAAACAAAGAGGGGATGGGAAATTGCAGTCCTCCAGATATTGCTAAACTCCAATTTGCTTTATCTGCTGCTATTGACTGTACTTGCAAAGGCTAATGAGAGCTGAGATCTAACAATATTGGGCGGGTCAAGGATGGACCTCTCTTGAGGTTTTTATGGATGCTAATAAGGTAATGACTAAATTCAAACCTCAACCCAGATGATTGTGTATATACAACTGTCTAAATTGAAATATCAGTGACTCAGAACACACATGGACTTAGGTAGAAAAGAAGTAGAATGATGCAGATATGCATAGGATTAATCATTATTGTGCATACAAAATATCAAAAGCTGGCTTATTTACTTACTGTATATACTCGAGTATAAGCCTAGTTTTTCAACCCTTTTTTTAGGACTGAAAAAGCCCCTCTCGGCTTATACTCGAGTGAGGGTCCTGGCTGGCATATACTCGAATATATATGGTACATTTATTATTTTTCTCTATTTTTATTGGTATTATTACATTTATTATTTTACTCTATTATTATTGTTAGTATTACATTTATTTTACTCTATTTTTATTATTATTAATACATTTATTATTTCACTCTGATATTATTGTTATTACATTTCTTATTTTACTCTATTATTATTATTAAAAGGATACATAAGGGCATTTAAATTGAAGAAGATGTGAATAGTGATTTAATCAGAGTTGGACAGTCTTATCTTAAATTAGAGTTTTATGTAAATATTCAAAATATTTAACCTACCGATGCCTCGATTAATGTAATTTTATTGGTTTCTATTTTTATTTCTGAAATGTACCACCCTCGGCTTATACTTGAGTCAATGTTTCCCCAGTTTTCTTATGATAAAATTAGGTGCCTCGGCTTATATTTGGGTCGGCTTATACTCGATTATATACGGTACTTACTTAGGCGATCCCTCGTAGGCTAAGGATGATGTTCCTCTGTTTCTGGTGTCTTGGGGATGGGTCCGTAGGTGGCTGACGAGACCTATTCTTGCTCCACATGTTCTCCTGCAGTGAGGACATCAGTTTCCAGGTGGAAGGCGGTCCCTTTCAGGGTTGGCTTGACATGCTTTCCTCTTGGCACGTTTCTCCCTTAAGCCCTCCAATCGTGCTTCTTCTAACTCCGCAGCACTGCTGGTCATAGCTGACCTCCAATTAGAGCATTCAAGGGCCAGGGCTTCCCAGTTCTCAGTGTCTATGCCACAGTTTTTAAGGTTGGCTTTAAGCTCCTGCCCACCAACATTCTGTTTTCCGTTCTTGAGTTGGGAGGAGAGTAACTGCTTTGTGAGACGGTGATCGGGCATTTGGACAACGTGGCCAGTCCAGCGGAATTGATGGTGTAGGAGCATCGCTTCAGTGCTGGTGGTCTTGGCTTCTTCCAGCACGCTGACATTTGTCCACTTGTCTTCCCAAGATATTTGCAGGATTTTAGCACTGCATTTGTGTATGCATGGAAAATCTTTTTTTTTTTTTACTGGCATCAGAATACCCAGTCGTATGTTACAACTAAAAGCAGTTAGGTAACATCAGTCCTTCCTCCTTCCCTCCTTCGTGGTACTGAAAGTGCTACCAAGAAGAAAGCAACCAATTGGCTCCCATTTCACCTTTCTCTTGAACTACTGCTATATCCTGACATGCCACCATTCCAGGGGTGTAGGAAGATATGGTGTCTCACGTGAGCCAGTACGTAAGACAACGGATGCAAAGTCTTTTGAAAACTGCAGTGCTGCTTAAAAGTTAAATCAAACGTTGAATTTCAAGATGAGAATGCAAACTGTAAAAGTCACTTAGGAATTCAGTACATTGTGTCATTCTCACTCAACACCTTGACAAAAGTGATGAAATATTGTTGCAACAATTGTCATGAACTGGATTTGAATTGTTTCTTTCCTGTCATCACCCATAACTATGATTTTTTAAAATATATTTGCAATGGGGACAAAGACTTTTCTCTCTCCCTCTTTTCAAAGATCGGTTTGATTGTGATTTATAGCAAAGCGAGCAACCTCACTGAAGCTTTATGTGGTAAAAAGCCCTGTAACATTTAAGATGTATTATGTATAATAAATGATACCAAACTAATAATGAGGTGCAAGGAAAGGAAGGACATGTTTACCTGAGTTTTCTGATTTAGAAGGAAATTGCCAGGTGGCAGATTTCCCAATCTAGCTAACTTTATTGCTCATTTTCAGTTTTGTGGCTTCCTTTGTTTGTTCTCATGGGTCATAATGACTTCTGCAAGCAAGAAAAAAAGAAATTGCCTTTTATTTTGTGCATCGAACTGGAGTGTTAGGCAGATGTGAAAGGCAATGATGAAACTTGTAGTAGGTATTGAACCACACTCAAGTCACAGAGGTTTTAAAATATTCCTTTAAATATCAGTTCATATGTAAAATCTTTACAAGCTACCAAAAGTAATTAGAGCTCATCTAAATCTACTCACAGCTTCCTTCTGAATAGTTTCACTAGAGAAGCAAATTGCACTCCTCCATCATTTGTTTGCAATGCTTCTAGTAAACTGTTCATTTGTGTACTTATAATACTTTCATTTCCTTTCATTCTCTATTGTTTTCAGGGGCAACATGAGTTAGTAAATTGATGTATGGATGAAACATTCACACCGCTGCTCAGATCACAACCTTGGATGTTCTGTAGCCATATCTACATTTTGGTATTATTCAGTTCAGTCATCATCCTTGCTGTCAGAAGGGTGGGGTGGGGAAAGGGGAGAAAATGGCTTATGACTAATCTAGGAAATATGAAGAACAAATCATTATTGCCAAAACAGCAGAAACCAAACAGGGGTAGATATTAGGCTTGATCGATCCATGAAAAAATTGATTCTAAACTCGTTTCAAAACTAGAGGGGGGCAGCTTTTCGTTTCTGATGGTATTTCCGAATTTGGCCCCCAAAATTTTTTGAAATTAACGAAAATTCGTTATTTTCAAAATTAATACGTTAATGGCGGACGCGCATGCGCAATTCCCAAAAACAGCACAGAGGGAGAGGACTTTACAGGACTCTCCCACCCTCATTTTTTGAGTGATCTTCTTCAAACTTGGTACAGTGGTAGAACATATTTAACACTGATAGCTCACCAAAATTTGGAACGTTTCCCTTATCCTCTGATTTTTGGAGAATTTTCATAGCTTTTATAATAAACCATTTTTTAACAATTGCAGAAATCTGTTCCTGGTTTGAAAGTCTTATTTCCTGTTAAATTGGGTTGTCTTTACTGTGAAAATCATTGTTCTACTTCAGAAACTTTGTTTTTGTGGCTGAAACTTTGTTAAATTGGTGTGTGTGTGATATATATTGTGTGTGTGTATATATATATATATATATATATATATATATATATATATATATAGTCCCTGCTTATGTGTGTGTGTGTGTGTGTGTGTGTGTGTGTGTAGGTAAAGGTAAAGGTATCCCTTGACGTTAAGTTCAGTCATGTCTGACTCTGGGGGTTGGTGCTCATCTCCATTTCTAAGCCCAAGAGCCAGTGTTGTCCATAGACACCTCCAAGGTCATGTGGCCGGCATGACTACATGGAGTGCCATTACCTTCCCAGAAACACCCAGAAAATGGGAATCCCAGACAGGAAACAATCAGGGCCAGCTAATACCTCCCAACAAAGGATTCCCCCAGGTAGGAAGCAGCCAGGCTTTGAAGCTGCAAGGCTATTCAATGCTAATCAAGGTGACCAATTGCAACATTCACACTTGCCTCCCACAGACAAGAGTTCTTTCTCCCACCCTGGACCTTCCACAGATATATAAACCCCACTTGCCTAGCTTCGCACAGACGTCAAAACCTCTATGTCTGCCACAGATGTGGGTGAAACGTCAGAAGAGAATGCTTCTGGCACATGGCCATAGAGCCCGGAATACATACCACAACAGTGTGATCCCGGCCATGAAAGCTTTCGACAACACAACCACAGTATCCATTCAAGTTCATGTAGCGTGGTATGGACTGGAGACCTGTATTGGGGGGAGGGAGGGTGCGAATCTGGGCCCCTGGGAGTCGTAGTCCTCCCTCCCTCCCTCCCCGGGAGCAGCCGAGGACGGGCCTTGCCCACACCCCCTCGCATCCCGGGCCTCTTCCTCCTCACCGCCGGGCCCCTCTCTGTCTCTCCAGGCCTGAGCTGAGGCGAGGCGGCGGCGGCGGCCATTTCCCCCCTCCGTCTTCCTCCTCCTCCTCGGCCTCCTTCCCCCTCGCCTCCTCCCATTGGCTGAGCCCGTGACGCCCCTTTTGCTGAGGGGCAAAAGGAAAGGAGTTTGGGTGATTTGCAAAAGCTTTTTTTTCCTAACGAAAAAAACGAAGAAATAAGAAAAAACGGCCTCTCGCGATTCGAAACCGCGATATCCAGACGTGTGGACAACCAAGGTTCTATATTGCTTCAAAACAAACGAAAATAACGAATTAATAACGGGTAACAGGGAAATCGAATTATTTGAGCAAGCCTAGTAGATATATCTTCTTATGGCACCCTGTCTGTAATATACAATCTACCATCTAATCGGAATATATATCAGTATACAATTACATATCTTCTGATTGCTGATGAAAATTTCCCATTTTTCAACTCAAATTCAATTTGAAAATGATTCCTTCTTGCTCTGTGATGAGCAAACGCACCAATGGTTTTTGGAATATCCAGCTGATGAGTTCATTTATTCTCTGTCAGAAGAGAGCTAGTCCAAGGGTAGGGATGTAAATCTTTGACTATTCTGTCTTCACATGTGAATAGAAATAATTTACACAATTTTCCCCTTACTGTCTGTGTATGTGTGTGCGTGGGGGGGGGGGCATCTTTGAACGGTTCTTGCTCAGCACATCGCCAAGTATTTAATGGAATTATTTGGAGAAGAAATCAGGTTTGCATTCACAGAAAAATGAGACTTTCTAGAAAGTTTCCTTTTGTCCAAGAATAATGTTTTCTGCAACCCCCATTTCCAATGTCACATGCAATTTCTTAGGCAATATTAGTGGATTTTGTGCAGAAACTTTGTCATTTTTAAATTAAACACACGTGTTCCTAGTCACATTGGGGTTTTTGCATGAAAAAAGCATTTTTCCTCAGAACCATTATTTTGGAGCAAAAAAGTTGGCACAGAATATTTTCCCCCAAACACTTTGGAATGTGTAAATACCAGACAAAATTATGAAAACTCTTACCTCTTTGCTGTGGTTTCTGGCTAAGTTTTTTGAATGTCAGGAAACCCACGATGGCAATGAAATGAATAATGAGTAATATTCTGTCCTCCATCCATCCACAGGTGAATGTTTACCTTGCAGAGTCAGACTTCCCCAGAGTAAGAAATCATAAACTCCACCAAATGCTATCTGCAACATGTAAAGTGGTACGTTCATTCTTGTTAATTGCGTAGCCCACTCCTATAGAGATTTTCTCACAAATAAGTTCCACTAAGTTCAATGGCACTTACTTCCAAGAATCTATTATAGGAATACCAGACTGCTCCCAACCAGGAATTCCTGAGAAGATGGTAGGGAGATTGGATGGATAGTTCCTGAGAGATGGGATGGTCACTGCAAAACAAAAGTGTGAGTAAATCAGTGGTTCTTAACCTGGGGTCTCCAGATATTTTTGGCCTTCAAATCCCAGAAATCCTAACAGCTGGTAAACTGGCTGGGATTTTCGGGAGTTGTGGGCCAAAAATATCTGGGGGCCCCCTGGTTAAGAACCACTGAGCTAGATCCTTTGCAAGAAGAAAAGTAGGGAAAGTGAAGGAAATGAGAAGCCTCCTCTGGATGTTGAGGGGAAAGATTGTGAGTCTTTCTGGTCTGTGAAACCAGGAGCAGAGTAGTGGCAGGAGTGGAACATCAGACATGGTGGCTTCAAGCTTCCATGTCTTATGGGTGGGCAAGAGGAGGAAAGAAACAGACAGCAGCCCAGGCAACCAAAGACATGCTAGTGAGTGGAAAATAGGGTCTGGGTGTATGTGAGTGGAGTCTGAAGAGTTCACCCTTAAGAATGCCACATGTTTTGCACCACCTCTGTTGCCACCAATAAAAAGAAGAAAATAATAACTCTGCAGAGGATTGTAAAACAGAGGGTGAGTGTTTGTATTATCTAGTTGGAAGAGTTCTGCCCCATCAAAACTGTTAGTTTCTACCCCAATTACAAATGGGAGTGTATTTGATGTGCCTCTCTGTGAAACAGCACAAACTGTTATTGCAGGCTTGACTTATTACATGCTTTGCTTTTTGGAGAACTTTGCTGCATTTAAAACTTGCCAAAATCCTCTGCTTCTGTTTTTTTTAAATTTTTTATGGGTAAAGGTTGGGGGGCTGGGGGAGGAGATGAGAGAAAGCAAGCTACATTTTCAAATGTAAAAGATTTTGGCCTCTTGCCAGCTGCTAGACATTCAAGAGGTATGGTGTAATTCATTCCACAGCAATGTAAAGTTTTGTTAGCAGATTCGGTGCTGGCTGCATTACTAATGTTCCATTAAATCGGCCAGCTCTGTATTAAAAGAAAGATCTATGTGCTCTGTACACCCTTGCAACAATAATGCTTGACAATAATTACAGTGACACCCAAGTGTAGGTGGTCCAGTTGGCACCAACTGCACAATATTTCTCTTTAACAGGCATTTGATCAAACATGTTAGCAAACATTTTGCTGAAATGTGGGTTAAGATTATAACAACAACAAAAAATCCCTAGAGATGTTAGAATGTCTGTTTTGTCTTTATTTATTCATGCATAAGAAAATAAAAACCTACGCATAACACAATCCCAGTCACATCAAAAGCCTTGTAGAACTCCCAGAACTATGTGGTATAGGAGGACAGCTCTTTTTGTTGTTTTTCAAGTAGTAGAATAGATGAACTAGCAACACCTGTTAAATCACTTCAGCCTGAGCTGTGTTGCTGCCTACTAGTATGAATCGATCATAGAAGATTTCTCTCTCTTCCTCCCTTCCATTCCCCCTCGCCCTGTATGGGAAAGCTTTGTACCATTTTCGCAACTTATTAGTTGTCAGGGCCAATCCAAGACATTTAAAAATAACAATAAGATGTCTCTCTCCTTCTCATTCTGAATACAGAAACCAATTGGACTGGGAGACAAATCTCATTTCAGTATTGGTCATAGAACAGTGATCAATGGGGGAAAGGGCAGACTGCATGGGACAGAGAGTTGTGTCTTCCAATATCTCAGCACTGTTGTGTGACTACCTGCTGTTTGGGGCAGCTGTCCCACCCTGCCTATTGGTAGGCCTGATTCTATCCATTATGGGGAAATGTAAAATAATAATAATAAAATTACCTGGCCAAAAGAACAAAAGTATGTTATGTAAAAATGACTGATTTTCCACCTTTTCGCATGGGCTGCCAGAATTGCCACATGTCTTGGTGAATCTGGTGACTACCGTTGGGGGGGGGGGGGGGAGGAAAAGCTGATCCCAAGGGGGAAGCTGTCAGAGTATTTGCAGCGCAGCAGTAGTTGGATGGAAGCAGTGGAACGCAGAATGAAGAGACACTCAGCGACGTTGGTAAAACTATTTACAAAGTTTTACTGTATGCAGCAATAACCAACACGAACAGACTTGCAGACTACAGACGAACACAGGACTGCTCTGTTCTCCAACAAAACTTGACTCGAACTCTAGGCAGACAGAACTCAACTGAACTGATGCAATCGTTATGCACAAACACTTGTGTCTGGATACTCCCTAGTTCCAGCCACACATCAAGGTCATCATAATTAACTCTTTCCACACTATGGTACATTCTGGATGATGCAATCATTGCAATACAAGCATGGCACAAATTGCATTTAAACACTATAATACACAAATCCCACATTAACAGAAGCATTGGCTGTGCGGCTTCTCCCATTGCTTTCCATGTTGCCTCTCATGTTGACCCCATGGCTCTGCTCTAGATGACCCACGGAGCCCCACCAGTAGTACACATGTGTTGTGAAATGGGAGCTAGCAGGCTCCGTGGGTCAACTAGGGCTGAAACAGTGTATGCTTCTGAAAACAGCCCCATCTGAGGAGGTTGTAAGTATGATTGCTCTTTTAGTTTGGTGACACACAAGTCCTTTCTACACCTAGTAGGGCCAATGCTAGGCTGGTCTGAAAAGGATAGAGCCCCTGGGTGCCAGCTAATCAGGGTCACCAGCTTCCACACCCCCTCCCCCCAATTAAATAAGTAAGAAGGGTAGAAAAGAAATATAGCAACACTGGTGGCACTTATCTAGCAAGACTCCAGTTATACCACCAATAGCGTAGATGGTGTAATGACATGAAGCTTTTGTTTTGAATATCAGCTGGATCAAAGGTAGAAGGAATTAACAATAAGTATTAGTGATTTTCCAGTGATAGCCAGTGTTCTATGTTTATGATTCTTTCCTTCCTCATCACCTGTGTGTTAGATTAGAAATCCTGGACAAGAACTTTCAACAGTGTCACATTTCCTGGCCTGTTTCTGACATATCAAAATCCATATCTTCACCTCAAAAACCTGCCCTCCATTTCTACATGACTATACGTGGTAATGGAGACATTCCAAAAATTGTCATATGTATTTAGTGCCTTGATTACATAGCACTCACGAGTGTCCAAGCATCACCATTTAGTTGTCCTGAATCCATTAGTTGATTCTGAATCCATTTCCAGTTCTACAAGATTGCGTTAAATACCTCCTATCTGATACCTTTTCTCAGCTAACCAAGTGCACAAGAAGTCATCAGGAATATTACCAATTGCTTCCCATATCTGTTGAAGGGATGTGCACAGTAGAAGATCAAATATTCATTATTATGTTTTCTTCATTTAGGATTGTCATGTCTTTGCCCTTTTAAGCAATCCTCTACTGCGCAAATCTATCCAATATGTTTGTTCTTGGTTTGCTCAACATTCACCTACTTGTTCCATGGCAGGTCAGAATAACTGTATATTCTGATCTGTATACCTGATTCTCCTACATTTGCCAACCACCCCTCTTTAGGTCTGTTATCCTTACCTGTGAAGGTATTTATCTTCTTCGTGTGTCACTATTACTTCTTGGTTGGTAGAAGCTGTGATTGTTGGATATTTATGTTCTTTTGGGAGACTTAAGGGCATGTCTGAGCCTTCTGGGGCCTTTCAGGGCATGGTGTTGGCAGTAGGACCTCTGCTCAACATCTCAAATTGCTACAAAAGCCCAACACCACATTCTGTATTCTCCTGTTTCTTCCACAGCACCGTGGCATATACAAGTCTCTATACAGCTGCTGGTTGGCACACTACTACAGTAGAGTCTCACTTATCCAACACTTATCCAATGTTCTGGATTATCCAACGCATTTTTGTAGTCAATGTATTAAATACATCGTGATATTTTGGTACTAAATTCGTAAATACAGTAATTACTACATAGCATTACTGCGTATTGAACTACTTTTTCTGTCAAATTTGTTGTCTAACATGATGCTTTGGTGCTTAATTTGTAAAATCATAACCTAATTTGATGTTTAATAGGCTTCTCCTTAATCTCTCCTTATTATCCAACATATTCGCTTATCCAACGTTCTGCCGGCCCGTTTATGTTGGATAAGTGAGACTCTACTGTATATGGAAATGAACATACTGGCAGCTTCTGAGTCTAACTGCTAACTGATTAGAATTAATTTGCTGGTTTCCTTTTGTGCCTTTGATTACATCCTGGAATGTAGAACATGAGATGAAGTATTTCTTACCTGATACATGAAGTGAAAGTATCATTAAATGCAAAAATACTGGTCAGATAGAACTCTGTATTTCCATTGGGCCATTGCTGATTGAAGCAATCTTTACTGTTGTGTAGAAAATTTCTCCTTCCCATTTAGTCTAAAAAAGTGATGCTTCTAGATTCCTTTGCATCTTTTATTGCTTTTTATTGTGTCAATAGACAGCTTTCAAAATGGTGTCTGGTTGTAGCATCTAAAGATATAACGTGCCTTTTGAGGAAGGAGAGTATACCGCAGATTTATGAGTTTGCACTCCAATTTCACAGCCCAGAAGTAAATGAGAAGAAACCTGATTTAAATCACTTGGCAATTTCTATTACAGGGGAGGTATAGGAACTGTCGGCTGGTCACTACCAGATGCTCTCTCTCCTCTGGAAATCAATCCCTTAACTCAAATTGGCTGTGTTGTTTGCTTAATGAAATCCTGTACTCCATAGTTAGTAATGCAAGCATGCTGCTTTTAGCATTTTTTTTTTAAAAAAATTCAAAACAGCAGAGTTATTACTGTTGGGAGGAGGGGGGGGGGGAAACATAGTTGCAGCGCTAGACTAGGCAACTAATAATCATCTTGATGTTTATTGGCACTAAGCATATATTATGTAGTCATTAAGAACAATGACTATGTACACACAATCTCCATATTATTTCCCCCATAGTTCTCATTGTGCTGGATTGGAAGGCCCTGTGCAATGTACTAACGTAGAGAAACCCTTAATGTTAATGACATTTTAACAATCATGCAAGACTAAGCTCTCTGTGACATGCTGCTTTATCCATGACTTGATCATGCAACCAACTTGCTCAACATTGCCCCTTTTGTTCATTTAATAGCCCGTTAAAAGCTTCTTTTTCTTGATGAGCAACTTCCTTTTGCTACAGGGACTTGTGTCCACTGTCCCACATGTTCTCAATCATATCATGTGAACAAGAGTCTGAAATCCCGTTTTCCAAAAAAATTGACTCTTATTATCAATTTTTAAAGTGATTCATTACTCATGTACTACAAGATCTTTATACTTTTTACTTGAAAACACTTACAAATTCAAATGCCCCCTGCTCTCCAAACACCAGAATTTTAAGAGTAATGTACAGACACGTCCATGTTTATTAGATATGTTGATGATATCAATAATTTTTACTTTAAAAATTCAGTCTTTGTCGACTGCTATACTTTCTAAGGTTTTTTGTGTGTGTCAGGAACGACTTGAGAAACTTTCTAAGGTGAAAAATGGGGTAGATACAACATAATATAAATAAGCAAGTAACATCTAAAAAGCACAGTGGACTCGGTATCCACTGCAATTTGATTATGACACCACACATAGGTGCCACTAGGAGCCCCCAGTGGTGCAGTCGGTTAAACCTTTGTGCCAGCAGGACTGCTAACATGAAGGTTGGGTTGCTGACCTGAAGATTGCTGGTTTGAATCCAACCTAGAGAGCACGGATGAGCTCCCTCTATCAGCTCCAGCTCCATGTGGGGACATGAGAGAAGCCTCCCACAAGGATGGTAAAAACATCAAAACATCTGGGCATCTCCTGGGCAACATCCTTGCAGACAGCCAATTTTCTCACACCAGAAGTGACTTGCAGTTTCTCAAATTGCTCCTGACACAGGGGGAAAAAATGAAGCCATTTTACTACACCATTGTATATAATATAACTTGTGTAGTAAAATGGTGTCCCTTATAAAATTGGCAAAAGCAAGGTTAGCTCTTGAGGCAAGATATTTTCAGGTTTTGGATAGTCAAATTGCTTGCCCTGGAGTGTGTGTGGGGGGAGTCTGTTGTGAGTCTCCTCTCACTCAACTGGATATATCCTGTTAATATCTTCCCACTATGCTTTAGAAACTTCCAAATAAATATTTGTTTTCTCCTGCAGTTGGGACTAAAATATGTTCATTATTAGCCCTAAGAGGTTAAGGTGAAATAGTCAAGCAATCTACATTCTTCATCACAGCCATGTTATTATGATTTTTTCAATGTAAAAATGCAGTTACCTCTTGCTACCCATACAAACAAAGCATTGCAAGTAGCATTGTTATTTGCAACACATTGCTGCCAGGCTTAGGGGCAAACACACATCTACATATGTGTAGCAAAGCCTACCCTACAATTAGTAGTGTCTTAATGCAAGGGTGTGCTGAGCAGTTAATAATAATAAATAATAAACTTTATTTTTATATCCCGCCCCATCTCCTCGAAGGGACTCGGGGTGGCTCACAACAGGAACAAGCCCGAAACAACAACACAACATATTTGACAAAAACTTAAAACATTCCAATGATACACAAAATAAAATAATGGACAATACATTAAAATCCAAGCAGATAGAATAAGAGTAATTAAAAGCAAACCAGTGAGGACAGGTTTCATAAAGTGCTGTATCATGGAAATAAGTAACAGTGATAAAGAGCCAGTTGCCCAGGCTCCATGGCCATAGGAACCCCATGCTAACATATGCACAGATTAGAATTTCACATAAATTTTCACTACCCTCGACATTCAAATCTACTGCCAACTTGATAGAAAGAGGAAAAAATATGACTTGTAACGGAAAATTAGCACATCTGCATTTGTGAGGAAAATGTTACCACTTTTATTGCTTGCAAAGTTATAGAAGCAAAGTGTTGTAATGGATTTGCAGGGGGCAATAAATGGCTGGGGACAAGAATTCCTGAAAGTGTGCATTCCCATTATCTGAAACTGAGCTTCCACTGTTTGCATTTTATTAATTCCATTTGTGTGGTGGAGTGTTAGAGAAACTATAAGAAAGTGAAGTGAGGAAAATGACTGATTATATGGTACCAATAAATAAATAAAGTGTATTTTCTCATTCATTTACATTTTTAGTCCTATGAGTGGCTGCGTAGACAGGGCACAGTGCACTGCTTTGCTTGGGATCCTATATTAAGGTTAAGATGGCCCTGCCTGCTGTTAAGACAGCCCTGCCTGCAGCTCCTGTTAGCCTGGTATCCTTGGTGTGGTTGAGAATGTTTTCTTCTTCTTGCATAATCAAGTAATTTACCAGTAGTCCAGTTCAGGTTTATACACAGAATGGAAGTGTTTGAGACACATGTGTGTATCTTCAATATTTCTTCATCTCACAGCAAACTACCATATATACTCAAATATAAGCCGACCCAAGTATAAGCCAAGGCACCTAATTTTACCACAAAAACTGGGAAAACTTATTGACTTGAGTATAAGCTGAGAGTGGGAAACGCAGCTGCTACTGTTAAATTTCAAAAATAAAAATAAATATTAATAAAATTACATTATTTGAGGCATCAGTAGGTTAAATGTTTTTGAATAAAACTGTAATGTAAGAGCATGATACGACCTTACTAAGATAAGATTGTTCAACTCTGATTACCTATATACAGTGTTCCCTTACTACTTCGCGGTTCGCTTGTTGCGGATTCGCTGTTTCGCAGTTTTTCAATAAACACTAAAACAATATAATAAATCATAACAATTCTGATTTTTCCTTCTTTCTCTCTCTTTCTCCTTCCTTCTTAAGGAGAAGCCTAAGCAAGGAGGGAAGGAGAAGCCAAAGGGAGAGAAAAGGAGGCTGAAGCAGCTTCGTGAGATGGTAAACAACACAGTCGGACAGCATCAGTGAGATTGTAAACAACAGAAATATAGTGTCACTACTTCGCGGATTTTCACTTTTCACGGGTGATCCTGGAATGTAACCCCCATGATAAGTGAGGGAACACTGTACTCAAGTATAAGCCGACCTGAATATAAGCCGAGACCCTCACTCGAGTATAAGCCGAGGGGAGCTTTTTAAGCCCTAAAAAAAGGGCTGAAAAACTAGGCTTATACTCGAATATATACAGTATGTATCTCCGACCATTCCTGTTCCTGTTGAAATCACTCTTGTTTTTCAAGAGCGACTCATGGAGACATGATCTTGTGATAGTCCAGAAGAATCCCAAGGTTGCTATTTTATGCTAAATCTACAAACACACTGGGAATCGCATGCATGGAGCTTCTAAGCAACCAGTGGAAACATGGCAGAATGATAATGCTGATAACTCAACTTTGCCTGAGTTAAGGCAACTAAATGCAACCAGATCCCACATTGCTACATCTTTCCCACTCTGTACAGTGAGATGGTATTAGCCTTTGCTTTGCGACTGTGTTGAGCAGATGAGGATCACTGGCACCCTCTCATCCATGAACTGACCTGGACTGACCCTGCTTAACTTATGACAACTGACAAGATTGTAGCCTGTGGTGATATGACCAGTGGCACTTTTTCCTGCCTTCCTGCTCTCTTCTTTCTTTGCACTTAATGTGTGTGCATGCGTGAGCTTCTCCATAAGTATTGTAATGCTATCTGACAAAACCGAGGAACTTGAAAATTGCAGCTCTTGCTTTGTCCTGAACTCACCCCATTATCCTGAAGCTTAAAACTAGTATCTATGATACTGCTTTCAGTGAGGCATGGATAGATGACATAAACACAACTTTTTCTTCTTCGCCCTACTTCTTCTTTTAGCTTGTGCCACTGCCCCTCTACATGCAACCCTAGAAGAAAGAATAGTATGATAACTTGTGACAACCCATCTGAGTGTAGCTTGAGACTAGGACACTCCAACTGGGTGCCGCTTGGTTAGACATATGAAAAGGTCACCAATAACTTGTAAAAATGTCATTAATTAGTAAAATAATGCTAAAATATATAACATACTTTCGAGTATGGAACAATTATACCATGTTTTTAAGATGGTATAACCCAAAGCTGATATTTCTTAGGAAAGGCAGACCCAGCACAAAATGCTGTGGTTGCTAATTTTCACTGAACCCATGTCTCTGTAGCCTTATCACATTAACATAGGGATTTGCTAGTGGCATATACTGATTCTTCTTCCCTTTTGCCAAAGAGCCCCACCAGAACCAGATGTACGTTGTAGGATGGTAGGTGGCTGGCTCTGTGACAAAAGGGAAGAGGAACCAGTACAATGGGCAGTTTAGTTTGTCTGATGAGGTTGTAACACAGAAAATGCTGTATATTGCTGCTTGGTCCCAAAAAAGAAACCACATTCATGCAGCACTAGACAGCAGTAATGTATGGGTCAGAACAATTTATTTCAGTAGTGAGAAATGAAGTAAAATCATGAAAGACTAGCACAGAAAATATTCACCTAGTCTTCATGGGGTGTTGATCTCTTAGCTCAGAATCATGAATGGAAGTCCCACAATTTATCACCAACTACTTCCCATGAAGTGAAAATAAGGGTGCAGGCAGTGACAACAACAACAATGTTATTTCCTACCTCCTCTCATGGCTCAAGGCAGGCCTGTAGCCGGGGTGGGTGGGGGAGGTGGGTTAGGGGTTCACCCCCCCCCCGAAATTTTTCAGGTTAAAAAAAAACCTGGTTTACTCATGAATTTTAACTGGTTAACCAAATCCCCATGCTAAGTCTAAGAGACGCAAAAAACATTAAGAGTCCCTCCAGGCACTATCTCAAGCAGATATTGACAGGTCTGAACCCGGGGGGTGGGTGGGTCAGGGGTTCAACCCCCCCCCCCCCCCCAATTTTCAAAACCTCTCCCGAAATTTTTTTCTGGCTATGGCCCTGGCTCAAGGCTGGTTACAACATAGTTAAAACACATAATCATTGCAAACATTCTATAAAAATACAACATATTTCTATAAAATACACATTTTAAAATGTATTTCTATAAGCAGCACTGGTTAGATGAAGCCTGGGGCATTTAACTGCCTCAATTCACCCTTTGTTATGGTTGAGCCTTCTGGCTCCGATACTAGGAGACGAGGTCGTAAGACTCCTTGAGAGTCAGACTCTTTTGAGGAGCGTGAAAGGAAGCGGCTCTGGGACTTATTTGCAGAACCAACTGACGAAGACTCCTTTGAGGGTTTTACTGAGGGAATGGAGGAAGAGATGGTTAGCTCAGAGGAGGATGACATGGAATGGACTCGTGTGAGGGAGGATTTGGGTGTCCCTGGTAATGATAGCATGGGAGGCGACTGGCGGGTTGCAGGATCGGACCCGTGGACGGGCTGGAGGGATGGAACGGGATCCACAGCTGGGGATGCTGTGGGGCGTAGTCAAAGGTGTGTTAGTTCTGATGATGATGATGAGGAGGCACCTGGAATTAGGATAGCAGCTGACAGCGATGAGGAGTTATGAACTGGCATAAAATGGGGTTTAGAATCAATGGCTAATTGCGTTGGGCAAGGTAATCTGGACGAATGCTTGGGCTCTTGTTGGGGAACTTCCTGAAGACGGGTGTGATTCGTTTGCTGTATACGTAAGTTACCAAGGACACTGGGCATAGACGGCGGGAGGAACTGTGTGGGCTTTTCCTGTGCAACTTGTGTTTAATCTTGATAGCTTGGACCTCCGTCGTCTTTTTGACGGACATTATTGCCAACTCTGGATTGACTCTGGACTAACCCTTCTGTGGCTATCGGTGGAACTTGTGGAACCTAGACGTCTGCATTTGGCTTTCGACCTCGGACCGGATTGGGACCCCGCTGACCGTCGTTACCCTGATTGAAGTGCCTGGACCTGGTTTTCGCCCGTTGCACGGAGGAGCAACAGCCCGAGTTACTTCTGTAGCTCTTGAGTAGCAGAGGGGAATCTGCTGCTGGGTTTTGTGTTCATTTTGACCTTTTGTTAACCAGTTTTTGTTTGTTTAATTGCCAGGCTGAAGTAAGCACCTTTGTTTTAATCCGGATTAAACTTCTGTTTAATCCGGTTTATTCTTTTGAACTATCTAGACTCAAACGAAGTTATTTTTGTTACTTTTCACACTGAAGACAAGTGTTTGCCTAGTCCTTTGTTTCCTACGGGCAATTTTTAGTTCTGTAACCTCAATAAACTGTGTTGTATTCTACTTGGAGCGTTCTGTCTTTGACACCCTTTTAGACATCTTTTGATAAGTGATGTGTGGTAAGGTTTTCTCACTTTTCAATGCCTCAAGAAGCATTTTATAGATGCATGTTGACTGACTGGCTACACCCCATCAGTTGTGACAAGATAATGTAGAAACAACACTTATGGACAATAGAATGTCTTTCTATCATGTTGTATGTGAAAAGAGACATGTCCTAGGTGAATAGGGCATTTAAAAAAAATCTACTGTGCCCTGAAGATGACTAATGAAATGCCCCTGCTATGTTGAGAGGGTAGAAGGAAGTAGTGTGAAGGGAAAGAGGCTAAAACATGGGCTGCTTGGTCTTAAAAGGCAAATGAAGTCATGCCGACATGACAGTGATGTCATCAGAAGTTCCCGGTGCCATCTTCCAGTCAATCCTTGGGGAGATAAAATAGCTCCTGGCTATATCCTAGTGGAATATGATAATTGTTTGGGAAAAGCAAAATATATTCCTTTTATTTATTTATTTTGTTTCTTCCCATGCAGTTTTCTTTTCCTATATAGTGTTAATTTTAAAATCTGAAACAAATATAATGTTGTCTTTAAAGCCCCAGATTTCTTGCCTGTTTTAGCCACAGAGAAAGTATCATATTCATTGCCTCCTTCAATGCTGATTTTGGGAAAATATGGCTTTAAATTATTTTTCATTATAATTGTTTCATGGTCTAAATGCAACCAGAGTAGACATATCCAATCACTGTTCCAACTAGAGTGGACCCATTCAGTCACTGACATTTACATATGAGTTGATGTGAGTGTATATGTACTTTCAAGTCATCTATCAACTTATGATGACCTCATAGATTTTATAGAATTTTCTCAAAGGTGGTTTGTCAATGTCTTTTTCTGAAATATAGCCTATAGCACCTGATATTCATTGGTAGTTTCCCATTCAGTTACCAACCAGGTCTGACTCTACTTAGCTTCCAAGATCAGACAGGATTGGATAGCATTTAGGCCCACTTATGGGTTGACTTACCAGCCAGTCATAGATTTTAAAATTTGTTCTAGTTGGGAATAGCAATTGGATTGAGGGCTATGTTTTAATTTACCTGCACACTGCCTGTGCCATCGCGCCTGGGGCTGTAAACTCTTAGTGAAAGAGGCATGGACGTGACATCTTTCCCCAGGGGATTGCTTCTTGCCCTCCTTTAGGGAAACTGGAACTCCCAAGGACCAAAACACTGTAGTTAACTCAAAAACTGGGTTTATTGTTCACAAAGGGGGTAAAAGAAAACATACATTACAGTCTTTGGTTGTTTAAGTCCATGAAGCTTGTCCAGATCCCTCTTTCTCTGGCTGTGAATGCCGGAGCAAACTCAGCCTCAGTCCAATGACCTATATCTGAAGACAAGAGTCCTCCTCTGTTGCCAAAGGACTGATGTGAAGGCGCTTGAGACTCCTCAATGTTGTTCAGGTTGGCCCTGAACATGAAGTGTGAGTCCCAAGGGTAAGAACCTCAGAACTGGTGCTGAGAGGTAACTTTTGAAGGGCTTTTTGAGCCAAGCCTCTCTTTCACGTCCATCCGATAGAGAACTTGCTGATGGAATGAAAAGAGGAAACACAGACCTACTCCAGGAAGAGGTGGAGCCAAATAGTTTAGCTAAGTGAGCAATATAACAGGTACAAACAACATTGATTGACAGATATAAATAACCAATCCAACTACATTTACAGGGTAAGGGCAAAATCAGGCATGATACAACAATTCAAATCTTGAAACTTATAGTTTGACATATAGATGGCGCCACTCGCGCCGTCACACTCCCGGCCTAGATTTCCGGACTTTCGGAAATCTAAACAAAATGGAGTTAAATACCTTTAACTCTAATAACTTTAGACTGTATGTCTTCTGAAAATAACACAACCATGCCGCTAATAGGCCTGTCAAATAAAGAAACCTTTTTGTTAGAGACGACCTTAACCTGGGCCTTGCGCACTCTATTGTCAGAGCTAGGATATAATTTTGACACAATACCCTTAGCCCATTGGTTTCTAGGAGCATCTTTTGTTCAAGTAACATCAAATCCCCAACCTTTACGTTGGCACTTAACAAACCAAAACCCATTGTTTCTTAGGGCAGACTCAGCAAATGTCCTTCCTTGGTGTTTAACCTTTGCGTGGAAATGCTGTGTCAACAGCTGAGCTATGTGGTTATGGTGTGGCAAAATAACAGGATTTTTAACACAGGATCTAATCTTTGCTCTCTTTAGTCTACCTCCAACCCTAAGGAGACCCTCATTGTCCAGGAAGGGGTTCAAGTCCTTTAAACAACTATTTTTGGGCAAGGAAGCTTTTCTTTCTAGACAAGCTATTTCTTCTAAAAAACACTGTCTTTGAGTGGATCTCAGGATGACTGTTGAGGCTTTTGAAAGATCTTGGGGCTGAATTGCACCACTGTTTTTTGTAGTGATGTAATGTATGAGCCTGGCAATGGCTGCCTGAAGTCTAGTCCGTTTTGAAAATCTTTCAAACTTGGCTGGATTTAAACCTTGCCTTGATAAGTCTTGGCCATCGATGGTAGATTTGCAGGACTGAATTTCTGGCAACTCAGTGTCTTTGAGCACGGAAATGCTTTCTGGAAAGGAAGGATTTTGAAGACATTTGGGTCCAGTGATCCAGGATGACTTGGACAACTTTGCGGCTGATGTTCCTCGGGATGTCACATCTGCCGGATTTTCTGAAGTGGATATGTAATGCCACTGCTCTTCTCCCTCCGCACACACGCTGGCTGGTTCAGCATAGTTGCTTCTGAAGAGGTCTTCCACAAACTGGGTGATCTGGGTCTTTACCTTCGGATCTTTTAGCATCCTTCTTCTTAAGGACAGGAGACGATGAAGGGCAACATCTCTGTTGTTGGGTAGAGATGGTCTTTCCGGCTTGAAAGGTAAAGGTGCTATCCAATTACCTTCAGGGTCTTGAGTGACTTGGTTGTTCATCATCTCAAGGAACTTCTGTTCATTTTTAGAGAAGGGCTGTTTGCTCATCTCTCTCTGTGACTTCGATGATGGAAGAGTAATCGGGCATTACTCCCTGGCAGCAAACTGAGATGTGGCTGGCACATCCTTGCATTAGTGAAGGCCTTTTAGTGACAGGCTGGAACATCTTGTTCAGGCAGACTGGGCCTAACACCGTCCATCCTAAAGGCAACTGCTGGGCCATGGGTGATCCCTTAGGACCTTCAATCTGGTTGCTAACACGGAACAGTGTGGGACAATTTGCACCGATAAGCATTACGATGTCTGTTTCTAAGTCCAAAGCTGGAATTAGGTCTTGAATACCTTTGAGATGAGGATGGGCTTGTACCACCTCCTTCGTGGCTATCTGTTCTTTGTTCCTGGGAATCAGGCTGCATTCTATAAGGTCAGGAAGATCGTATCTGACCTTTTGTCCGACAGGCGAGATTTTGAACTTTGTTGCAACTCTGCCATTCATCTTATTCTTTCCAGAACAAGTGGATATGGTGTATTCTATTGTCTCTGTATGAAGGTCAAACATGTTGAAGAACTCTGGGGTTGCAAGAGATGGATGCAAGAGGGCATCCAAGGCGACGTAGACCCTTTTTTTATTCCATGGCTGCTTGTCTGGATACACCTCTGCCAGGCAGATTGGGTGGCAAATCCTGGGCTTGTGGCTATTTTGACAAAGCTTAGTGCAGGCAACCGCAGGAGCCTTGAGGGCTACCTGAGGTTCTGTAGGCTTTTGGTCTTCTTTGGTTTCTTCTTTGGCAGGAGAATTTGACTTTGCTTTGAATTGAGGGGAATCGAAGTTGTGCATTGCAGAGCAATGCTTGATGCTGTTGCAGTGTTGGCATTTAACCTTTTCTTTGCAGTCTTTGGAGAAGTGAATAGTGGCGCCGCAGCATCTAAAGCACACCTTGGCCTTTTGAACTATTTGGAGTCGTTCTTTGTAAGGCTTCTTTGCGAACTCTCTGCATTCAGCTAGGCTGTGTGGCCTTTGATGAATGGGACAGGATATGGTGTTGTTGCTGACTGGTTGAGCAGAAGCTGCAGGAGTTGCGTCTGTCATCTTGACACTCAGGTTCCTTCTAAGATCTTTGCCCTGGGCTTTGTCTTCTTTGGAGGTCTTTTCAGGCTTTAGGTCTTGGTACAAAGCGAGAAGACCTGTTTGAGGGTCATTCCTCTCACGGGCTGCTCTAGTGACGAAATCCACCAAAAAGGTGAAGGGCGGGTATACATTTGCATTCTCCTCTTTGTACTTGAACACCTGTTTCCCCCAAGCTTCTCGAAGAGGAAAAGGAAGTTTGCAGAGGATGGCACTCTGCGACGTGTGCTGGTCCAGACATGCTAAACCTGGCAGCTCTGGATTTCCTTTGGCTGAAGCTAGCTCTAGTAAAAGATCACTAAAGTCCCAAAGCTGTTTGCAATCTTTCATCTTCAGTGATGGGAACCTGTTGAGTCGATCCATGAGGGATGCTTCTATCTCAGTGCTCTCACCAAAGCGCTGGTCCAAGCGAGACCACGCTGTGGACAAAGCTCTTTGGGGGTCTGCTACATGAGTAGCATAAAGTCTTTTTACTTGCTCAGCTGAGCTGGGTCCAAGCCACGCCATAAGAAGGGACAGTTCTTCATCCGCTTCTAGCTTGAAATCTCGAATGGCCCTCATGAAGGTGATTTTCCACAGAAGGTAGTCATCTGGTCGGTCAGTGAATTTCTGGACGCCTTTGTCTCTGATGTCTCTTCTTGGATTTCTCAAGAGGGAACCCAATTGAGACTCCAGTGTGTAAGGGTACATCTGAGGAGTGTGATGTGGCCCGACGAAGTCAATGTTCTTCGGTTGAACACATCTTGTCTCGATGGTAGGCGATGCTGGGTTCAGCAGATTGCTGGCAGGCAGCACCTCTGAAGCCTTTATCTTCAGCGATGAGAGAATTGACTTGGTATGCAGGGATGAATGTGGTGGTTCACTCCCGGCCATGCCTTGCCAATCTGAATGGACATCTGGATGTTGTTGAAAGACGTCATCCTTTTGTTCCCAAGTAGACAGGTGGTATCTCTGAGGCCTAAGTGCAGGGATGGACTCTGACAGAGATGATGGCACTCTCCCGGCCGTGCTTTGCTGTACTTCTGAGGAATGGGCAGGCCTTGAAGTTGCGAACACTGGAACAGGTGAGCAATCTTCAAGGTGGCGAAAGGAGATATGACTCTGCACTACAGGTGATTCCAGTTGCAGATGTGCTGAAACCTTTGCTGTGGGCTCTTGTGTTGGCAGGAAACTAAGGTTTTCTTGGGTTAGTTCCTGTGATAGGGCTTTGGCTAGAACGTTAGCTCTGACTATCTTTTGTGCTGTGTCTCTTTTTACTTGAAGCAGATCTAGATCCCGTTGCAGCTCATCTTGCTTGGCTTCAGCCATTGCAAGCTCTATTTCTCTCTGGGCCCTGGCCTGTGCTAGAAGCAGTTTCTGCTTGGTTTTAGCCTGTTGAAGGAGGAGTTCCTCTTCATTGAAGGAAAGGTCTTGCTTAGCCATTTCTGCAGACGCCTGTGCTTCTAAAACCTCTTTTCTAATTTTCAAACGGACAGCCTCTCTGTTGTAGTGGGCTGCTTTGGAAGAAGTACTGATGAATGAATGTATGGATTGGGAGGAACTGCTATGCCTAGATGAATGCTTGGATTTATGGCTAGCATCATTAGATGGAATCTTGAGCAGACTAGATCTAAGGCTTACACATGGGGAGCCTTGAACCCTTTCTTCTGCACCTTTGAATAAGGAACTGGGCTCTGGTTCAGATAGAACCGCGCTGTAGCGCCTCCTCTCTTCTTGTAGGCTAAAAGAAATTTCCTTAGCCCTATCTAAAGACTCTGGAGTGTTAATTTTGTTCAGTACATAGATTATTTCTTCTGCAATAGCACTCCCATTATTGAAGGCCTTTACAAATTCTTGCCTAAGAATTTCCTTTTGCTTTGGGCAAAGGGATGCCCTTATTGCATCAGCTATGGTCGGCAGGTTTTGCCAAGCTCTGTTAAACCTCTGCCTAAGCTGGCCTTCCTGCTGCAAAAGGCAGAGCATTGTTTTCTCTGTGGGGTGCCTTTCTCTGACAGGGCGGGGGGATTTGACCCTTGTTTGCAAAATCTCATTGCTATAACTTGACATTCTGTGAAATTCAAACTTATCCCAAGTTTCAAACAGTACAAAATGCAATACTATATAACTATACAACTAAAGGCACACAAAAGGGCAATGCAATACTTTAAACAAGACAATTAAAACAGCTGCTTAACTGGGAAGCTAAGCCTGGGCTTTCATAAACTTGCAGCAGGCTCTGAAGAAATGGCAGGAACTGCAGAAGGTTGGAAATTTATTGCTTTGCAAACTGGGTTCTGGAAGAGGCTTGGTTGAGCTGTAAAGGCTGGCTTCTGGAGAAATGTATCTGCTTTGCAAAAAGCTTGATCTTGTGCAGTTGAAGAGCTGAATGTAGCAATTAGCTGGCTAGCTTGGGAAACAGAAAAGGCGGGAAACTTAGCAAATGTTTCAATTTTGCAAAGGCTAGGCTTCTAGCAAATGTATCCACTTTGCAGAAGGCTTGAACTTGCTGCAGCTACAAGAGCTGAATGTAGCAATTTGCTGGTGGCTTGAGATGCAAAAAGAGCGGGAAAGCTTGCAAATGTCTCAATTTTGTGAAGGCTGGGCTTCCCTCTGGAGGCAAAGGCAGGCTTCTTTTGACTTCTTTATCTTTAGGAGACTATGGGCTTGGCAAATTCAAGGCCCTTCCTGGCTCCTTCTTTTCCCTTCTTAGCACTTCTGGAAGGCTTCTTTCAGCAGTTCTGGAAAAGAAGGCTTCTCTCTCAGTACTTCTGGAAAAGAAGGCTTGTCTCAGCACTGTGCCATCGCGCCTGGGGCTGTAAACTCTTAGTGAAAGAGGCATGGACGTGACATCTTTCCCCAGGGGATTGCTTCTTGCCCTCCTTTAGGGAAACTGGAACTCCCAAGGACCAAAACACTGTAGTTAACTCAAAAACTGGGTTTATTGTTCACAAAGGGGGTAAAAGAAAACATACATTACAGTCTTTGGTTGTTTAAGTCCATGAAGCTTGTCCAGATCCCTCTTTCTCTGGCTGTGAATGCCGGAGCAAACTCAGCCTCAGTCCAATGACCTATATCTGAAGACAAGAGTCTTCCTCTGTTGCCAAAGGACTGATGTGAAGGCGCTTGAGACTCCTCAACGTTGTTCAGGTTGGCCCTGAACATGAAGTGTGAGTCCCAAGGGTAAGAACCTCAGAACTGGTGCTGAGAGGTAACTTTTGAAGGGCTTTTTGAGCCAAGCCTCTCTTTCACGTCCATCCGATAGAGAACTTGCTGATGGAATGAAAAGAGGAAACACAGACCTACTCCAGGAAGAGGTGGAGCCAAATAGTTTAGCTAAGTGAGCAATATAACAGGTACAAACAACATTGATTGACAGATATAAATAACCAATCCAACTACATTTACAGGGTAAGGGCAAAATCAGGCATGATACAACAATTCAAATCTTGAAACTTATAGTTTGACATATAGATGGCGCCACTCGCGCCGTCACACTGCCTATAAAATTATTGTAATAGGTTAAACAACACACACTGAGTACATGCACATGTACATGCAGATTATTCTTCAAAACTGCATCTTAACACAGGAGCAAAGAGTCTTGTCTTCTGAAGACTTAGTGTAAATATATGGTGTAATCAAAGCACATCCCTTACAGCTCTTGTTGCAGGAGTTGCCATCTTTATTTCAATGGCCCTTAAGAATGCATAAGTTTGGTTGGCTTACACTGCAGCTTGCTGTAGATTTGCACTTTACCTGAGAGGTGAACAGATACCAGCTGAGAGGAAGCCTTGCATACATTAATTCATTAATTCATTCAATATCATGTTTTCCTCCCAAATGGAGTCCAAAGCAACTTACAAGAAGAATTAAAACAAGGTACATGAATTAGTAAGTTAGTAGTTAGTAATACAAAGTTTTAAAATAATTTTAAAAACTGCAGTAATAAAGCACAAGTCCTTCAATATGAAATCATTTAAAACCATGACAAGAACAATAAAACATCAGCACACATTTCTCCATTACTTTCAATATTTTCCTACATATTTTGTTCAATTTTTTAAAAGACCTTTACTGCTCGTGGAAACAGGGGATCAGTCCTTTCTCCTGTGACAGAGTCTTTGTCGTGTTTTCACCAAATGTGCCTATGACAAAGCCCCCCTCCCCAATTATACAGAGAAACATATTTTCCAGATTAGATACTTTCTAATAGGCACTGCCTAATAAACATGGGGAGACTTCAGTATTAAAGTCCTGCTCACTTTTATAATGATGACTTGAAAGGAGACTGTCACTTTTCAACCTCTCTTGCCTTATCATGCTGTTGGAAATGATGAAACAAAATAACCCTTAGGAGGCTTCCTTGAGTTCTTTAAGAGAGATACAATACAAATAGAATTAATAAATTAATTTGGGTGCAGTTTCTACTCAGCCTCCCCTCTCCTCCCCTGAGAGCAAGGAGGAAGGAATCCTGACTATCCTTGATTACTAACATTAGAAAAGCCAAGTATAGATACTAGGTAAAGGTAAAGGTTTCCCCCTGACGTTTAGTCCAGTCGTGACTGACTCTGGGGGTTGGTGCTCATCTCCATTTCTAAGCCGAAGAGCTGGCGTTGTCCGTAGACACCTCCAAGGTCATGTGGCTGGCATGACTGCATGGAGCACTGTTACCTTCCCACCGGATCTGTACCTATTGATCTACTCACATTTGCATGTTTTCAAACTGCTAGGTTGGCAGGAGCTGGGGCTAACAGCAGGTGCTCATTCCACTCCCAGGATTTGAACCTTGCACCTTTTGGTCTGCAAGTTCAGCAGCTCAGCACTTTACCACACTGTGCCACCAGGGACCCCATAGATATTAGTGTTGTGCTTTTGTATGGAATTGGTAAACATTAGATGTCATGGGGAAGCACTCCCCTCTCAGGGTCCCAGGATAACTATCGTTATTTATATTCATATTAATATTATTATTAACATCCATTTGTACACATCAGATGTCATGGGGAAGCAGACCTCTGTCAGACTCAGCTTAGGGTCCCAGGATAGCTATTGTTATTTATATTAATATTATTATTAACACCCATTGGTACACATCTGCTGGAATGGGAAAGGACTATAGCCCTCTGTCAGTATCTGCTTATTGTTAAGGGGCCGAAACGAAAGGAAAACGAAAGGAAGTACGATGACCATGTGGCTTTCATTTTTGTGTTGCCTGTCATTTCCTATGAAAATGTCATCATTTGTTTTGTGTAGATGAATGGTCGAAATGAAACAATATCATGAAGGAAATTTTTTTGCACACGTCTCTAATAAATATTGCTCTGCTGAAGTCTGTGAGCTTTAAGCAAGCATCCAGCCTTTTTGCATAGAACAGGAGTTCTCAAACTTTTTTTTAACCATGAAGCCTTTTTTAAAGTAAAGGTTTTGCATGGAGCCCCAAGAAAAATGTTCTATCTATCTCAGACATGGGCAAACTTTTGGACACAGGGGCTGTTGTGAATGAGTCTTCTGGGGTCAACGATAATACTGAAAGCAGCAGGAAGAGAAGAAAGACTCCTCGGGAGCAAAACTCATTTGAGGAGTTACAGAGAAAGAGGCTTAAAGAGATATTTGAGGAATCAACAGATGAGGATTCATTTGAGGGTTTTGAAGGAGAGGAGGGGCTTGAAATGGACGTTGGGGATGTGGTATGGGCAGAAGAGGATGGCATGGAATGGACACATGCTCCAGAGGGTTGTGATGGGGAGACTGGGCTCACTGGTAATGGAAACGCTGAGGAAACATGGGGTCCTTCAGGATCAGACCCAAGGTGGTCTAATTGGAGGAGTGGGGATAGTTCCACAGCTGCGGGTAGGTCTGGGCATCGGCAGGATGGTTACAGCTCAGATGAGGAATGGGTGCAACCTGTGGGAAGGGCAGTGCCCGGCTCGAGTTCTGAAGGTGAGTTGTAAATAAATTGAGGGCATTTGGCCATTGGACCCTTGCGTGTGGCAAGGTGGTTGTTGGGCGCCATTGGGTTTCGTGTTCGTGTTCCTGAAGACTGGCTTGGGACTGTGCAACCAACGTAAGTTTATTCCGGGTTACTTCTATGACAGGGGCTGGAACGGTGTGGGTTTTCCTCAGACTGCATTGTGATTACTGTCTGCATTAGTTTGCCTCCGTCGTTTTGGCTACTTGTGTCAACCCATTGATGAGGACTTTGCTGTGATGACTTCTCATCTTGGACTTGGATTGGACATCGTTTTGGCATTACTCTTCGCTCCCTATTTCGGCTTGGCTTCGTTCTCAACCCTGTAACTACTCTCCGTTACCGACCGTTGGCTTTGTTCCTGACCCTGAAGTAACGCTCCGCTCCCAATTCCAGTTTGACTCCTGGTTCTGCAGTTACTCTCCGTTACCAACCGTTGGCTTCGTTCCTGACCCTGAAGTAACGCTCTGCTTCCAATACCAGTTTGACTCCTGGTTCTGCAGTTACTCTCCGTTACCAACCGTTGGCTTCGTTCCTGACCCTGAAGTAACGCTCTGCTTCCAATACCAGTTTGATTCCTGGTTCTGCAGTTACGCTCCGTTACTGGTCACTGGCTTGGCTTCTGACCCTGCAGTAACTCTTTACCCTTCGTTGCCTTGTTTTTGGCACCGGTTTGTTTGTGCTGCTTCTGGTGGCAAAGTTTGGCCCGGTTTGGGACATTGTTTGTTTTGAACCTTAAAACTCTATTTTGTAACCCAGTTGGGATTCTGTTTATTTTGGACTCTTGGGAATTCGGCCCGTAGTTTGTTTTGCCTTCCCCAAGTTATCCTGCAATTTTGAGCTGAATCTAAGCAGTTTTGTTTTAATCCGGATTATATCGCTGGATAATCCGGATTATACTTCAGTTTGGTTTTTTTTGGAGTTTTTTCAGTTTTAATGTCTTTTTCACACTGAAGTTTAAGTGTTGCAAGCTCCTGTGTTTGTTTTAGGAGCTTTTTTGAGTTGTTTATACAATAAACTGTATTTCCATCCATTGGCTGGCATCTGACCTTGACAGGGGCTGCACTGCATTTTAAAATTTGACAGATGGGCTGGGCCAGTGGCAGATAGATGGAGAGTGTTTCTGTGAACTAAGTGAAAAAAAAATGAATAAACTCCTATGCACACTGCACATATCTTGTTTGTAGTGCAAATAACTAAATAAAGAGTAATGCAATAGAGGAGGAGAAGCAGGAGGAGGAGGAGGAGAAAAGAGGAAGAAGCGGGAAGCAGCATGTTGCCACAGAGCCCCTCACTATCACTTGCGGAGCCGCAAGGGCTCCATGGAGCACAGTTTGAGAATCCCTGGTCTAGAGAGATTGAAGGCAGTCACAATTTATTCCCAATATTCATCTTGCTCTTGTGGTGTCTTCCACATCTGATTCCGAGATATTGCTTTGCTTGCTGCCAATAAGACACTATTTTCTTCTGCATATAGCCTTTGGAAATGTGTGCAATTAGGGCCTTTTCAGGGTTGGTTCTGTCATTGTAAGACTCCTTACTAGCACAAGGCACCCTTCTCCTATGTCTAGGGGGACTGATTTAACACATTTTATTTACAAAGTATTAGTGAAGGGCGGGGAGATTGTGAACCTGACGTTTGTGGGTATATTACATATTATGAACACATTGCTTTCTTATTGGTGCCTCTAATTGCATTGGATATCCTGAAATCAAATTTATGAGGTTAATAGTGTTTTGCTATTTTATATGTTGCTTCGGAGATCTCATTGAATCGAAGGCACGAGTGGAAATTAATTAAATAAATTCTATAATATTGAACTTAAGTGGAACATCTATGCTTGCAAAAACATTCATTCACAAAGCAAGTTTTTTTAAAGTAGAACAAGGTGTGTTAATTTGCATATGAAAACCAATATTTCATCATGCTCATCTTCCTCTGATAATAGAAAATTATCTCCAAGGAGGTACTACTCTGTAGAAATCTAATTGGACTTCGAACAACTTGTGAAAAGAAATTCTTAATGCCACATTTTAACACATGCAAATGTTAAATATTTTTTAACAACAATCACTTCCCAGCACATGAGCTCAATACGATGTACATCAAGGGAGCGTAATGCAAATGGCTCCATTTTCCATGCAATTCATGCATATAACTCCCATTGACATGAAAGGAGGCTGTGAGTAACTCTGGCTGAGCTAACTATAGCGTTAACAAGAAGCTCACAATTACAGACAATTATCTTGGGGTTTTTTTGCACCTGGTGCTTGCAAGGTGCCTTTATTAGTGGGATTCATTGAAGGAGAGAAACACTTTCTGCCATGGGCCTCCCACATTATGAAAAATGTCACTGAGAAGTCTCTGGCCAATAGAGGGATGGGAAATGGGTGGCACTCCTAAAGATTCAATGCAGCCCTGGACAGCATAGTAAGAGACATGGGTGATTAGTGATTTTCATGATGAATAATGTTTTGCTGTGATTTCAAATTGTACAGGGGATCTTCCAGTGTTGGATTTTAACCTGATAGAGATTCTGCACTGGGTGAATTCTCATACAACTCAGAACAACTGCACAAGCTGACATGAAAGATAGAGCAGATTCGTTGCCTCCTTAGCAATGGATCCACCAGTTGCCCCTGGTGAGGAATGCGATCCAACATCACCTTGAGGGCTACATATTTGTCATTTCTGGTCAGGGGCTTAGTTCTCACTGAAGCAGTTCCACTGGAAATTACAACTCAGAGGAACACCTTTCCCCCAAGAATTATACACATTGAAAATGAGCATGTCAAGGAAAAGATGGGGCCTGAAGCCTTCTTCCTGAAAATTGCTTTGAACTGGTATACAGTGGACCATTGGATGCTGTGAACCTTTGCCTCTTGTTCAAGGAGGTACAGCTTAGCATGGCCAGACTGAAGGCTGGAGGGGGCTCCTGTACCTTTAATAGCTGTGTAGAAGAAGGAATTTTAGCAGCTGTTGCTTATCATGCAACTAGAAAACAAACAATACCTGCCAAAATTCCCTCTTCTACACAACCATTAAAAGTACAGGGATTGTCATGCCCCACTCTTAGGATTCAGACACTGGGAAAGAGCAGGAAGAAGTTCAACTCTTGGACCTAAGAGTTATAACTCCCAACAACCACAAAACATGGAGCTGGAAGTACCAGTTTTTGGGTGTGAAAATAGTCATAAGACAAGTCACAGCCTATGTTGGTGGAATGCAGAGAATTAAAAGAAGATCTGCCTTTATCAGAAATGCTTGGCAATCGGAGCACATCTCAGGACACTGCTGTACTATAAATCTAACAGCTATAGCCCTGGGAGTTTTGTTGTTGTCAACTGACTTTCATGGAGGCAGCTGTGGATCTTTGGCACATGTTTCCTGAGTGACCTGGCCTTTGCTTCATTGTAGAATACTCTCTTGGATTTCCCCAGATATATTCTTTTCATTGATCACTTTCATGTGAATCTCAGAATATTTGACATAGCATATGCACTTTCTGCTCTGCGGGTCATTCTGGTTTGAATGATGGGGGAAGGGAAACATGCTATTGAATCTGGCTGCTTGGCAACTTTTGCAAGAAGTCCTGCCTGCCTCCCAGAACAGAACAGGAGCCCTCTCCAGTTTTCACTCTGGCACCCTTGGTACCACACAATTATGCATTCATGACTCATGGTAAATACAATCTAGAGATGCATAAGTTCAGTCATTGTAAAGAAGAAGGACCTTTTGTATAATGGTCTGTATGATTTCTTCATGCAAGTTGTTGATGAAGGGTTGCTAAACTGCCTGAGAGGGAAGTGATCCCAGAAGACTCTCCCCCCACTCGTTCTGTGCAACCAATCCTGGCCACTTTTTTTTTCGTGTCAGGAGCAACCGGAGTTGCTTCTGGAGTGAGAGAATTGGCTGTCTGCAAGGACGTTGCCCAGGGGACGCCCGGATGTTTTGATGTTTTACCATCCTTGTGGGAGGCTTCTCTCATGTCCCCGCATGGAGCTGGAGCTGATAGAGAGAGCTCATCTGCGCTCTCCCCAGGTGGGATTCGAACCTGCCAGCTTGCAGATCAGCAGCCCAACCTTCAAGTCACGAGGCTTTTATCCCCTAGGTCACTGGAGGCTCCTTCCTGGCTACTCATGCAGTGGAATGGCTAATGACAAGACAGAGAAGTGAGAAGAATCAGTTAGTTGGATTAGACTAGATGGCCCATATGAAAGAGGAAGAAGCAGTCTTTCACAATGCTCACTTTTGTCTACAGGAGCAGGTGGAAGTTGACAAACATGCTTAGACTGAGAGGTCCAGGAGAGTGCTAATATATACTTGAGTATATGCCGAGTTTTCAGCCCCTTTTTCAGGCTGAAAAAACTCCCCTTGTCTTATACTCAGATGAGAGTCCTGGCAGGAAGGTGTGAGGCTGAAAGAAAAGCCCTTTCTCCACGTTTTTCATGCCTCCTTCGCCACCACCAAGAAAGGTGTGTGTGGGGCATGGGAGGAGGGGAGAGAAGCACTCACCTTTCCTGCCACCACCACTGAGGAAAGCATGTGAGGGGCCTTTCCCTCCTCCCTCGCTCCATGCACACCTTTCCTGACTCCTCCGCCACCACCTCCAAGGGAGGTGCACACATGGTGAGATAGGAGTGGGGAGAGGTACACGCCTTTCCCTCCTCTCTTGCCCCACACACGCCTTTCCCAACTCCTCTGCTGCCACCTCCTCCACTGCCACTATCAGATATACTTTGATAGTGCTTTCCCTGTACGAAGGCAGAAGGGGGTTAGACTAGATGGCCCATAGGGTCCTCTTCCAACTCTATTATAGTTATTGTTATAGTCATTGTTATTATTATGCCTGGATAGCTATCTGTCAGGGGTGATTTGATTGTGCTTTTGCTGCATGAAGGCAGAAGGTCCTTCGACTAGATGGTCTATAGAAGTTCCTTTCCAATTCCATTATTATTATTATTATTATTATTATTATTATTATTATTATTAGGTTTTTTTTAATGTCAGGAGCAATTGAGTCGCTTCTGGAGTGAGAGAATTGGCCGTCTGCAAGGACGTTGCCCAGGGGATGCCCGGATGTTTTTGATGTTTTTACCATCCTTGTGGGAGGCTTCTCTCATGTCCCCACATGGAGCTGGAGCTGATAGAGGGAGCTCATCCGCGCTCTCCCGGGGTGGGATTCGAACCTGGCAGCTTTCAGGTCAGCAACCCAACCTTCAAGTCATGAGGCTTTAATCCACTAAGCCACCAGAGGCTCCTATTAGTAGTAGTAGTAGTAGTAGTAGTAGTATTATTAAGGCTGGATGGTCATCTGTCAGGGGTGTTTTGATTGTACTTTCCCTGTATGAAGGCAGAATGAAGGGGGTTGTACTAGATGGTCTTTAGAGTTCCCTCCCAACACTAAGATTCTATGAAAGGAGTCGTAGTCAACAATGAGCTGAACACGAGCCAAGAGTGTGATGCTGCAGCTGAAAAGGCCAATGCCATTCTAGGCTGTGTCGATAGGAGAACCCTGAGAGAAGGTGAAAGGGAACTGTTATGACACTTTACCTCGGCTGGTTTTTAAATTGCTTTTAATGATAATTATTTAATGCAACTGTTTATTTCAACTTATTGTACAATGTTTAGTATTGCCTTTTGTTTAAATTTTTTATGGTTTTTTGTTTATATAGGCATTAAGTGTTTGCCTGTTAGTATGTTGGAAGCCGCCCTGAGTTTTTGTTGACCCACCGTTTCCATTTACAGAGCTGTTTTTACTGTTTTTCTTTTAAATATGATAAATATATATATAAAAAACATTTCACCTGCCGATGCCTCAATAATTTGATTTTGTTTTTATTTTTGAAATTTACCAATAGCTGCTGCATTTCCCACCCTCGGCTTATACTCGATTCAATAAGTTTTCCCAGTTTTTTGTGGTTAAAATTAGATGCCTTGGCTTATATTCGGGGCAGCTTATACTCAAGTATATATGGTATATTAATTCATTTGGAAGTGCTATATCTGTGTTGGCTTAGTGTGAAATCCTTCCCAGCTGCTGACATAGTATGACCCCTGGACTTTGACACTTCCTCCATAATGGACTGTTTACACTCTGGATGAAATTGTACCAGGATGTGCTGAGAAAGTAGTGCAATGTAAGCCCATCATCTCAAAGGAACCTGTAGGCAGAGAGGAAATGCAAATTATTGATTTCTTTTGACTTGGGTCAACCATATAGGTGCTGAAGAAGAAACATGCATATGTTAGTGAAGTAATTAAGAGCTCTTGTAGAATTACTACACTAGATTCAATTCTGTTCATTTTTGTTTTAAGGAGGAATTAAATCTCTGTGGTGTTCGTTTTCCCCACCTCAGAAAATGATGTTATGAATATACTTAATGATACCTTCCATGGGAGAACATGAATAGAACGCATAGTAAACATCAAACATAATAGATATAGATGGAAATACAGTAGAGCTGTGGTTATCCGAGATAAAGGAGCGGGCTCCATCTCGGATAACTGAACGGCTCGGATAGGGTGAGGGCTCGCCGAGAGACATCTCCCCAGATCTCCCTCAGATGGGTCCTTGCTGGAGGAGTGGGTTTCCACAAGTGCTTCTGCCTAGCAACACTCGTGGGCTGCTTCCCAAGGGGCAAGGGCTCGGCTTAGGGAGGCAGCCCACAAGTGCTGCTGCAGCAGCAATCATAGGTGCTTCCGGGTGCTTCCTCTTCTCTCTCCCTCTTCTTCTCTCACACTCCCTTCTCACGAGAGAAGGAGGGGAAGAGGCGGGACACTTCCAGGGTGCTTCCTCCTCCCTCTCCCTCTCCTTTTCTCAAGCTCCCTTCGCTCGAGAGAGGGAGAGGGAGGGGCGCCTCCGGCGGCGCCTTGGATAAAGCGGATCTCAGTTAACCGGGGCTCTACTGTATTAAAAATATTGTTACATTAATCTTCATCCAGAATGGAATAATGACACATGTTTTGATACGGTCAGTAAAGAGACAAATACTCTGCTATACTTTGAGCACAAAAGTTACCATATTTACTTGAGTATAATGTGTCTCAATTCTGAAGATGCACATTACAAAAACTGAACTTGCCCTCAAATGTAATATGCCCAACAGCTCAGTCAAAGGACATCAGAGAGGCAGCCAGCATGAATGAGCCTGTTTGGCAAGTCACACCCATCAGACTGAGGCTGGTGGACCCACAATTCCCAACTGGCGTCATCATGAGGCCTTCAAAACTGAGGAGGAGGTATTGAAGGTAATGTGAATGAGGCCATGTCAGAGCGCACGGTGTGGATAAACACACATGCAGCGGAAGATCAACGAAGAATCACTGGCACCAATGAAGAGACTGAAGCCTGTTTGGCTATCTACAAAAAGTTTACTAACAAACGGATAACTCTCAAGACGATATATACAGACAGAGTGCAGAGAGGCAGAGAGCGGAAGGCAGAGAGAGATAACACAAGGAGCTATTTATGACCACCTCTGCTGTCTGATGCAATACACAGTTAACCCTTTACACACTCGCATAGTGGACAGCAGACAGCGCATGATGCAATCTCCAGCTCACATTGCAACACTATAACTCAATTACATTTAAACAATTCTATATACAATCATTCCCACTTCAACAGGCCAGTTGGGAATCACATGGGAATGAGCAAGGTCACCAGGCAGATACTCTTCCTTCTTCTCCAGGCACCATGGAGTCCTGAAGCTGACACCAAAGCCTCTTTGTGCTTCCCCGCCTCCCTGTCCAGTCTTCAGGGCTCCAGGTTACTCCAGGCCTTTTCATGCAGGTGGGCTTATGTGCATGATTCTAACATGTCATCAACTCTAATGCGCACCTCAATTTTGGCAACGTGATTTAACCAAAAAAGGTGAGTATTAAACTCGACTAAATATGGCATTTCATCCTTTTCATGTGGTCCTCACTAAACATGAGGATGGGAGCATTGTTAAGCTATATTCCAGTATTTTTTTTTCTAATTTTACCACTTCTGCCCTAATTTTTGAGTCACTGACTTTCTTTCAGAAAATAGTGGTAAGACTAAGTTTTAATCTCTAGTGATGGTTTACATATTGCTTAAAATGTATGTTGATTGTTTAAAATAAAAATGAAAGGAACCTATGAATGTTTCCTTTAAAGTAAATTCCGCTATGTCCAATGGAATGTATCTTCTGGTAAATGTGTGTAAAATTATGTTCATGCAGCACAATCCTATATATGCATAGTCACTTGGAAGTAAGTCTTGCTATATTTAATGGGATTTCCCATTTAGTGTATTTAGTTTATCTTATTCAAGGCTTCTATTCCACCCATAGGTATTCAATCCATAGGCATCTATGGATTCTATTGTACCCATAGAAATTCAAGCCATAGGTGCCTATGGCTTCTATTGCAACCATAGGCATTCAAGCCATGGGCACCTTTGTCTTCTATTCCACTCATAGCATTCAATCCATAGGCATCTGTGTCTTCTAACCCTGACTCTAACCCATTTGCACATGGTTGGAGACAACAAGGGCCAGTATTATTCCTATTACTACTACTTCTGCTAATACTACTACTACTAATAATAATAATGTTTACTAGGCTTGATCGATCCACGAAAAATTTGATTCTAAACTCGTTTCAAAACTAGAGGGGGGCAGCTTTTCGTTTCTGATGGTATTTCCGAATTTGGCCCCCCAAAAAATGTGAAATTAACGAAAATTCGTTATTTTCTAAATTAATTCGTTAATGGCGGACGCGCATGCGCAATTCCCAAAAACAGCACAGAGGGAGAGGACTTTACAGGACTCTCCCACCCTCATTTTTTGAGTGATCTTCTTCCAACTTTGTACAGTGGTAGAACACATTTAACACTGATAGCTCACCAAAATTTGGAACGTTTCCCTTATCCTCTGATTTTTGGCGAATTTTCATAGCTTTTATAATAAACCATTTTTTAATAATTGCAGAAATCTGTTCCTGGTTTGAAAGTCTTATTTCCTGTTAAATTGGGTTGTCTTTACTGTGAAAGTCATTGTTCTACTTCAGAAACTTTGTTTTTGTGGCTGAAACTTTGTTAAATTGGTGTGTGTGTGATATATACTGTGTATATATATATAGTCCCTGCATAATGTGTGTGTGTGTGTGTGTATAGGTAAAGGTAAAGGTATCCCTTGACGTTAAGTTCAGTCATGTCTGACTCGGGGGGTTGGTGCTCATCTCCATTTCTAAGCCCAAGAGCCAGTGTTGTCCATAGACACCTCCAAGGTCATGTGGCTGGCATGACTACATGGAGTGCCATTACCTTCCCGCCACAGCGGTACCTATTGATCTACTCACATTGGCATGTTTTCAAGCTGCTAGGTTGGCAGAAGCTGGAGCTAACAGCGGGCACTCACTCTGCTCCCGGGATTTGAACCTGGGACCTTTCGGTCTGCAAGTTCAGCAACTCAGTGCTTTAACACACTTCGCCATCGGGGCTCATGTATATATAATATACATACACATACACACAATGTGGAGAATATGTGGAAAGGTAGATAAGTTGGGAGCCACAGCGAAGGCACCTTCCTGGGAGCAAGGTCTAATAATAATAATAATAATAATAATAATAATAAATCCCTTACAATATCCAAGATGGCTCACTGCTACAGAATCTTGGGAGGTTTAGTTTGATATGGTACCATTATTGGCAGAGAAAGCTAAGCTGTAGGAGTTGAAATCCAATCATTTATCCTCCCTATAGAATCAATTTTATATGCATTTTTAGCTACAGAAAAGCTAAAATCAGGACAGTAAAAGAACAACACCCAGAAAATGGGAATTCCAGACAGGAAACAATCAGGGCCAGCTAATACCTCCCAACAAAGGATTCCCCCAGGTAGGAAGCAGCCAGGCTTTGAAGCTGCAAGGCTATTCAATGCTAATCAAGGTGACCAATTGCAACATTCACACTTGCCTCCCACAGACAAGAGTTCTTTCTCCCACCCTGGACCTTCCACAGATATATAACCCCACTTGCCTAGCTTTGCACAGACGTCAAAACCTCTGAGTATCAGGCCTGAGCTGAGGCGGCGGCGGCGGCGGCCATTTTCCCCCTCCGTCTTCCTCCTCCTCCTCGGCCTCCTTCCCCCTCGCCCCCTCCCATTGGCTGAGCCCGTGACGCCCCTTTTGCTGAGGGGCAAAAGGAAAGGGCCTGAATGGTGGGAGTTTGGGGTTTGCAAAAGCTTTTTTTTCCTAACGAAAAAAACGACGACATAACGAAAAACGGCCTCTCGCGATTCGAAACCGCGATATCCAGACGTGTGGACAACCAATGCCGTATATTGCTTCAAAACAAACGAAAATAACGAATTAATAACGGTTAACGGGGAAAACGAATTATTTGAGCAAGCCTAATGTTTACACATTGGCACATGGTTGGCAACTGCAAGAACCCTTCCAAAAATGATAATCATGGTAATAGTAATATTAAGGAACTTTATATGTCATAACATGGGTGGTGATTGCAAGAGCTATTCCATTATTATAATTATTATTACTATATTAAGAAATGTTCGCACATTGGCACATGTGCAGCGACTGTTAGGGCCATTCCAATAACCATGATGATGATGATGATGATGATGATGATGATGATGATGATGACAGGAATACTCAGGAATGTCTGCACATTGGCACATGGGCAGTGGCCACACAAGGGACATTCCAATAACCTTGATGATGATGACGATAGTAATATTAAGATAACATTCTCTGATAAAGTTCTGTGGTAAATACTTTCTTGAATTACAACATTATAATTTGTTGTCGAAGGCTTTCATGGCCGGGATCACAGGGTTGTATGTTTTCCGGACTCTGAGGATGCCTGCCATAGATGTGGGTGAAACGTCAGGAGAGAATACTTCTGGAACATGGCCATACAGCCCGGAAAACATACAACAACCCTGCAACATTAGAGTTCTTTTTTAACAGAGAGTTTTAAGTATTTTTAGCAATACAAAATCCTAGTTTCTATAGGATGGTGCCATGGCAGCTGAAGACAAACCAATCTGTTGTAACTCTAGCGTGTAGATAAACTCCACATCCCCATTTTTCCATTCTGCTATCAGCATCTTATTGATTCCTGAAATGCAACAAAGGATCCTATGCAATAAATTGCCATTGTTTTTTGACAAAATTCTCATATATTCTTTAATTTAGATATGTATTGCTGTAACTTTGATCATCACATTACCTTAGCTCATTGGTTCTCAGACTGTGATCAGAATAATTGTAGTGTTCTTTGAAAGTCTCAGTGGGTTTTTGAGTGAGAAGAACACTAACAGGTTTTGCTGGAAGACAAGCTTGCCCACCTCTACTAATTCTGCCTTCAACGTGCAGCTGCGGAAATATTTTGGATATTTTCCGAGTTACCATCTCAGTTTATGCAGGGCAATAGCAGGACTTCATAAGCATGCAGAGTGACACAGGTAAACTATTGACATGCTCTAAAACAGGAGTGAGAATATCTATCAGGTTCCCTTCTTATGCCTTCAGTTTATATAAAAAATAAAGAAAAACCTGGCAATCCTATTAATCACTAACAGGAATAAAAGTGAAAATGTTGGTAAATTCTTGGAAACAAATGGAAACAAAGGTATGACCAATTTGTACAAAAATTAAATAAATAGATGCTCCTACTCATAGTCTGGTGAGTGACATGTTGTATCCATAGTTGTTAAAGACAAGGGGGAAATCAGAAACAACTTTCGGGGGGGGGGGGGGAACTAATATTGTTGGATACACAGGGACTAATACCCAGACTTTTGAAGTATGAAGTCCTTCAAAAACCTGATCAGGTTGAATGATTCAGTTTGAGCTTCCATGTTCTAGAGTCATCCATTTATACCCTCATCCTGTATATGTCAAAACTTGCAAATTTTAGTATTTTTTAAGAAGAAGAAACGACCAGAGATAAAATTCTTTCAACCATCCCTTTCCCAGATATTTTTGTAATATGTTAGACTCCTGTCACAGATACTGATATCAACAATTTTTTCCTGGAGTTAGACTTGTTAAAAATCACTGCATGATTTGGTAGACAAGCCAAAAATGGTAGAAAATAGGACTCAAAAATAACATCATTTCTGGATACAAATTCCAGGAGTGCTATGATCTGTGGGAAAGAAGAAAGGGGGAGGGTTAGGAAAACAGTATGGTGTTTTCTTTGGCCTGTGAAAATGTTCCTAAAGAAACAGAAATGTCAAACCTTCAATCTAACCTTCAGAACTATTCGTATGCTACTCCAAAGCCCAGCAGTGCCCTGAAGTATCCACCCACACAGTCAATTCTTGAGTATGGAAGGTCTCTTGTTGTCACAGTGAAATTGATATCAACCTGCCCTCAGAGGTTGTTTGCAAGATCATGCTAAGAATTTCACACTCACTTAAAAGCAAACATTTAGACAAATTGAACTCAGATACAAGAACAATTTCTCCTATCATCCATATTTACATGATATATGCTGTCCCTTAACAGAAGCCTCTCATCCTTTTTAGAGATACTTCCAGAAAATTTCCATCATGGCTTAGAAATCTGGAGCATGGGCCAGCCAAATAATATTTCAATAATGCCAAAATTTGATTCATGTTTACTACTACCACTGAAAATGTTATTTGTTACCTGCCTCTCCTCATGGCTCAAGTTGGGGCACAACATACTTAAAATAGATAAAATACATAAAATAAAGCAAAATAAAATACACGTATTTAAAAACATGGAATAATAATGAAACATTAAAACAAATAAAATTTAAATTTTAAATGGATAATTTTTAAATTAATAGGTTAGGCCAAGAGATAGCTCTTTAATTTAAACTCTGATAGCTCATTGAGCTTTTGAATCTCTTTTGATAGGTTATTCCACAGTATGGGAGTGGCTGATGAAAAGGTTCTCTGGGTGACAGTTGCAGGTCTGGTCCTAGTTGCCTGAAGTAAACATTTCTCCAGAGGGAAATGTATGGGGCAGATTATACAGGAGAAGGTAATCCTGTAGGTAACCAGGATCCAAACCACGTAGAGCTTTAAAGGTCATAAGTTACACCTTCTACAAAAGCTAATTAGCAACCAATGAAATGATTTTGGTTTAGATGTGGTATGCTCACTTCTAGATGTTTCCGTAACTAATCTGGCTGCCATATTTTGAACTCACTGGAGCTTCTGAACTTGGTACAGAGGTAGCCCAATGCACAGCACTTTGCATAAGGCCAACCATGAGGTTGCCAATGTGTGCATCGCCATCTTTAAGTCTTCTAATTCCACATCTCATTTATCAAACGAGGGTGATAATAACAGTTCTGACTTTTATGTTTCTTTGTGTCAATCTTCCAGAACTGGTTGACACATCTCCAACCCCAGGTTAGAACCCTTAACGGCAAACACCTCTGTCCTGTCTGGAATTAGTTTCAATTTATTTTTCTTCATTCAGCCCATTACAGCCTTCAGTCATTCATTCAGAAAAAAACATGCTATCCTTTGGTAAGGCTGTTTTTTGTTGAGGCCTATGAAGCCTTTGAGGATGAGAGTGGGGATTTTCTGTTTAAGCTTGGTGTTTCTGTGGGGGGAAAATGAAAGTGCTTGTCAAGATGATGGGAATGTTTTGGGTAGATTTGTTGTTGGGAAAACAGGCAGTGATTCTCATGAGAATTTGCCAGGGATTGACTCAGAAAGGAATGTGGAAGAGAAAGGTGGGTTACAAAAAACCCAGTGGTTACAGTTCAAAAGGGATTGTGCGAAACAGAGACAAATTTGTTGTTCCCAGAGACTGAAAGATAAATAAAGGGAGCCCAGTGTGAGAAAGAGTGATGTCATGGGCAAGAGAGAGTACTCTTAAGGAATTGGAGTCAATGTTCAGTGGGGAGATCAACATTGGATTTTCATGTGTCAAGTTGCCTGTCTTGGGAGCTCTGTGTTATGAGCTCTGTTCTTGGGTCTGTATCTTGTTTTCCTGTTTAAGTTCCATGCCTCCTGTTTGGATTACAAATCTTGTTTCAAGTTTCAAGCCTTTGGGATTATAGCCAAGTCAAGTATCAAGCCTTTGGATTATGGTCATGTTCATGTTTTCAAGCTTTTGGCTATAATTCTAGTTTAAGTGCAACAACCCTTGGATTACAGTTTCTTGCTTTTGCTTTTTGTGATTTTTGGAATTAATATTCAGAGTTGGTCATAGCTTTTTGTTAAGTTCTTGGAAATCTAGCTCATGGATATAACTTGGAAACGGCTTTTGCATACTGGGTTTGGCTGGTACTTTAGTGAATGTTTAATCTGCTTATTTTGAACACTATTTTGAAACTTTTTATATTAGATACTCTTTCTTAATAAACTTATTATTATTGTTGCTCTGTGCGGTATTTGGGTGACAAAGGGATCAAGCAGGCAGCTTTATTATTATTATTATTATTATTATTATTATTATTATTATTATTATTATCCAATGTAAATTGCTTATTTTAACTTTCTGTTGTACAATGTGTAGCGTTTTTTTTTTCTGTTTATTTTTTTATGGTCATTGTTTTTGATATAGGCACTGAATGTTTGCCTGGTTTGTTGGAAACCACCCTGAATCCCTGCAGTGAGATAGGGCAGGATACAAATGTTGTTGTTGTTGTTGTTATTTTTGTTGTTATTTTGTGGTTGAAACTACACCAATCTCAATTTCATTAAACTTTAAGAAAATTCCTGTTTCTAGGTAATATGGAGACATCAACATGTGCCTACCTTAAGAACTTTGTCAGTCTTTAATGATATAGTGTATGCTACATCAGTGCATTGTATTAAATACTACACCAATGCTACATATTTTGAAGTGCAAAATTCAAAAAAGCATTTTCTAACTAGGAATCTGCAATTGCTGTAGTTTCTTTTAATATTTTTCTTAGTGTAAAACAAAACCTCTTTATGGACTGAGATTTTACGTGTATGAAAATGAAGGGAAAGTTTCCTGGAAGGAGAGGGAGAACTAGTGGCATTTTGGACTGTTGACAAAATTTCATAATTTTTTTTTGCAAGATCCAAACACTTTAGACAAAGTACACAGTGCAGGGCACACTACTTTTATTTTTTTTTATTCCTGGCACAAAAATGTGCTTTTGAATAGGCCTATTGGTTTCACTGCAAGTAGTTAAGGAATACGGGGCTAAATCAACAGTAATACCTTCAAAACCCATTTCCTGTAAACTCTGGAAAATAAAAAAAATCCAGAGTCTATAGTAGCTGTCTTGGGACTGCTGCTAGGGAAATGTTGGAAAAGATTGGCTTTCCAAATTAGAGCTCTTTTAAGTGCCATTTCAGATTTCTCCGGAATCTATGGCCAAAGACCCTACTCTAAAAAGTGTCTTTGACAAACTCTTTTCCAGATGTTGCTGGACTGCCATTCCTATCAGCCTGCATAGGGTTGATAGGGATAGTAGTCCAGCAACATCTGGAAAAGTACCGCCAATTGGAAGGGATGATAGGAGTTGCCCACCAACATTTGGAAATCACATTTCTTGTACAATATGCCATAGAGGTAAATGATTCTGCCATTGGCAGATAAAGCAAAGTATTAATGATGGCCCAATATCTGCATGAATGTTTTGTGATTTTCTGAGAAACAAAGGTCAATTTCCACTGAACCACATAAATCCATTGAATGCCCTTGAACATGTCACACTCTTAGGCTGGATCTACACTGCCATATAATCTACTTTCTGATTCCCGATCATCTGCTTTGAACTGGGTTATATGAGTCTATATTGTCATATAATCCAGTTAAAATAAGATAATCTGGATTCACAATTTAGATTGTATGGCAGTGTAGATGGGGCCTCAGATAGAGGAAAAGGTAAATTCTTTTAGAATTATCAGAAATCAGAAATTACTTGAAGGTACACAACAACGTGAGCTTACTTCCTCACTTAATAAAACAAGCATCTTTCTTGATAAGGGCTTGGACAAGGTGTTTTCTAAGAATAGAAGATGTGGACACCACCTGCACTCAAAGCAGATGGACACCTGCAACTTTTGATATGTAATTTTAGTCCATTTTGCTGTATGTCAAATGCTCTGGGTTCAACGTGTTTTGAGCATTGCTAATATCTACTCTTCCAACTATTGCAAGAGTTTTAAAAATATTGGATTTGGAGCTGGGATTGTACACAGATCTGTTTTTCAAAATGGGCTCCAGCTCTTTCAGCCAGCAATAATGGCATGGGTGCCACCCTGGCCGCAACAGATCACATGGCTGCAAAAAACAACTGCTTTCTATTTCTTTCGGCTATACTTGGAGCACAGAAAGGCAGCTGCGTGCCCACATGGGTTTCCCTGTGAGACTGTGAGCCCCATTGCCTGTCTGAGCCCATCAGAAGAAGAAAGCCGCTCCTGTGTTAACTAGCTCTGTGTTCTATCTTAGTGCCTTTACTGCTCTTAGGATCACTTTGCTTGTTTTTGGACTACATTCCAATATTCTTCTTTAGCAATTTCATTCATTTTTCTTAGTTTAATATCTTTCATTCTTTTAAAAACATTTTACTAGGGAAGTGAGGGTGGACATGTGTTGGGGGGGGGAGGGCTGTGAAAGGGCATGGGGTTGTTTAAATATTAGGGTGGTTTACTGAAAGGAGGGGATAGCCTGACTCTCTTGAGTCTCCTCATGGAGAATTTAATTCCTCCCAGGTCTAGTTGAAGGGTATTAGAAGAAAGGACAGCAGAAAAAGTGATTTCTTAAGTCTGATGCCTTAACCCAGGTCCAGTTGAAGGATATTAGAGGAAATGACCCCAGAAAAATGATTTCTTAAGATAGATGCCCTAAAAATGATGGAAAGGGGAGCCTCGGAAGTTCCCCCATTGTCCCAATGGGCCAGATCTTCCTAGAGTAAAAACAGATCTTTTAGTTTCTGGATCAAGAAATGGAATTTTGCCCACTCAAATTCCAAAAAAAAAAAAAAAAAGATTGTGGAAGCCACCGAAATCTGGACACCATAAACGGCATTGGGTTTAACCAGCACACCCCTATTTAGAAACCCCATATTGCTCCCATAACAGGATGTTTGGAAACCTTAATGGGGATGGACAGCAGTGTTGAATACACTACAGACTCAAGGTATCTAATATTTCCCCCTCAATGGATTGTCACCTTGATGTGGTGAGGGGGCTTGCGTGTTCCAATGAACCTTGAGGGCACAACCACGGGTCACACACTCCCAGGAGTGGCCATAGGGGAGGTTCCAGACCAAGCACAATCCGAAGACCCAAAGACCTCAACGGCAGAGCAGGCGGAGGATAACATGGTACATGTTACAATGGCTGTGAAGGCGGAAGAAGGCTGCAACAGACTGAGAAGCCATTCTCGTTTATTTTTATTTATTTATTTCATTATTACAACATTTATATCCTGCCCTTCTCACCCGAGAAGGGACTCAGGGCGGCTTACAATAAACACATATATAAAAATTATACATTACACTATAAATCAGATTAAAATTATCAACTTACATCAACATTCATAAAAACATTCTAAAATACAAATGGGTGTGTTCAAGTTCAAAAGACTGGGTCTGTCAATTGAGTTCTGGCGTACATAATAATAATTAGCGCTGCTAATTCTTATTCGAAAGCCTGGCCCCACAACCAAGTTTTAACCTTCCTACGGAAGGATAGGAGGGAGAGAGCCTGCCTGACTTCACTGGGGAGGGCGTTCTGTAGGAGGGGAGCCACTACTGAAAAGGCCCTGTTTCTCGTCCCCGCCAGTCGCACCTGTGAGGCTGATGGGACCGTGAGCAGGGCCTCATCTGATGATCTTAAGCTTCGAGATGGGTCGTAGCGGGAGACAAGTTCAGACAGATAAGCTGGGCTGGAACCGTTTAGAGCTTTATAGGCTAAAGCCAGCACCTTGAATTGTGCTCTGTAGCTGATCGGCAGCCAGTTAATCACACCACTGCTGGGACCTCAATCTATGAAGACTGTGTGTTGACCGGCCATGCACCGACCTCCACACATTAAAAAAAATCACGCACAGGCGTCTTCCAAGAAATGGAGGACCATCATCCCCGAACTACGAGGGATCGCCTAAGTTAAGTTAAATTTCCAGCAAGGAAGGGTTACCCCTTAGTCTTCTTGGCTGAAGACAATTCCTGCATCCATGTAATGTCTGTATTTATGTCATAAATAAGTGACATAAATAAATAAATGGAGTACATTTCAGGGAAATATGCTAATTTTCTGTCTTTACTCCTGGGATAAGAAATTCCAAAATAATGCATATTTTGCATCTTTGTTAGCAAAAGATGACACTTTGGCTAAGACTTGAATGTTATTTAAGAAATCTACACAGGAATAAATGATAAGCAAACAGTCCACATATGAATATGGTTTTTTAATCTTTTCTTATTTTTTTGCTGTGCTTTGAAGCTATCCCAGCTCTATTTTGCTTTTAAAAATTTTTCCTTTTATTGTACCTGTGTAATTTTCCTCAACAGCATCTCTCTTTTTTGCAGGCAAAGAGAAATAGCCAACTGTCATTTAAGTGTTTATTTTCCCCTGAGCTATGTGTCACTTTAAATAGGTAATTAAGCAAGAGACAATGCAGCATGTTCATTGGGGTAATGTTCAAAGCATATTTACATTCAACCAGGCTGGTGATTAGCTCACTGAATGGCAGCCGAAGATGCTGAGAGGAAATACCCAAAATCCTGTTATTTTCCCACAGACAAAGGCAGTGGTTTGCATATTGTTTTCTGAAGGGTGGTGCAGCCAGAAGTTCGTGAGACAATTAGTACAAATCTCTTTCTTCAGTTCTGTTATATTTCTCTTTTTTTATTAAATATTTTCCAATACAATAAAGAAAAGACCAAAAAGTATCCAAACAAAAAGAAGAAAGGAAACCAATATTATAGAGAAAATGCAAGAATAACAGAGCAGAAAGAAGGGAATTTACATTTGACTTCCAGTATTCGTAAATATGATTATACATAAGTTTATAAAGTAAATTCTCAAACTATTTTCACTATTGATATTCTTCTTCAGCTTTACCAAATCTACTAATTTGTTCATTTCAGTCAGATCTGTCAGTTCCAGCAACCAGTCCCAATTAATTGGTATTGCTGCATTTTTTTCTACTTCTGTGCATATAGTAATCATTAAGGACATTGGGACATCTATCAGTTCCAGCAGGAACAACTCAGGTTCAGTTGAATATTGCTTTAAAAATGTCCTGAATCAAGTTATGTATTTTACTCCATATATTTTGGCCCACAGGTCCACTTCATTGGATAGAATGTTCCCACCTGCCTCTTGTATTTCCAACATACAGTAGAAGCATTATGGCCAAATTTTTTGGTGTTGAATAGTAAAACACCGATTAAGACAGTTGTGGCTGGTTCTGGTTAGGAACCAGCCCAACTGGCTTCACAGCTCCTAAGCCAGGGGAGGACAAAATCTTGAGTCAGGAATTGGGCTTTCCCCAATTTAGCTTAACCCTTAAGCTAGGTAAACCAAAAATTTGGAATAGTGTATATCTTCTGTGGCTCTGATTTCCTCTCCCTCTCCATCTGATACCTTCTTTTCTTTATCTTTTCTTTACCCTTTTAAACATCTGAATCTTGATATAATGAATCTTTAAATTGTCATACTTGTTGTCTTTCTATGAACTTTATCTGCACTCTCTCCCTATTCTATTCTTTTTTCTCGCAGGGAAATTTCCTAGTGTGAAGGAAGGAATCAAAGTTTTTTAAAAAATATTATTTCTTATGGCCTAATTCCTATTGCTAGCTTCAATGAGAATAGAGCTGTTAATCAGTTGTAGTTTAGTAAGTCAATAGTTATGTAATATCTATAGATTCAATGTTTAATCTATTTAGGATTAATAATATGTTTATATAATAATAATAATAATAATAATAATAATAATAATAATAATAATAATAATAATATTTTCTGATATGAAATAAATAAATCTATTTAGGACTAATAATAGGATCAAGATCTATAAATTAGATGGACCTCATCACATGCATTCTGGGTTCCGCTGGCATGTTCTTTGGAAATGGAGTCCCATGGAGGCCATGACATGACATAAGGGCACTTCTGGTGAGACTCGGTGGGATTCTATTTCTGTAACACATGGAAATCGAGCCCAGAATGCGTTTTCAGGAGTCAGGTTCTACCCATTTCCAAATGGCTTAAGATGGAGGAAAGACAGGGAAAAGATGTGAAATGGCTGACCATCTCAGATGATGAACCTTGGCGGTAGGGAACAAAGTAACACAGTTTCCTCCACTTTCCCCCCTCTCCTTTTTTTTTTTTTAAGAGTTTCAAATAGAAAAAAATTTATTAACATTATAAGGTGAAACCAGTTGTACATGTTTAAAATATCAAACAGCTCTGAAATATATCACCATCTCTTGAAATTAGATGATACAGATTTGCCACCTGGGAATGGTGGAGAGTTCCAAACTGCAGAACTGGTGCGTTTAAAATAGCGTGGTTTGCTCTTATAGAAGATTTCTTCCAGGTTTGGACTTTTCACAACACCAACACTTTTCACAACACCAACACTTTCCCCCCTCTCCTTTGATGAGGTTCTTAGAGTTCATTTAAATGGGCCATTCGCTCTGGAGCCGATCTGGAGTGAAATACTCTGGATCAGTTCTAGAGAAGTCTGCATAGCAAGTTTATATACGCCTGTGCCAGCAAGAGGGAATCCATACTGGCCAGCTCTGTATCACAGAGATGGTAGATGGAAGTCCACACTGGTTGGTAGAACCAAACCAGGTTTTGGCTGGGCAGCCATTCTTACCATTGTCAGCTTCACTGTTCCCCCAATTTCCAAGTTGTGCTGGCACTTTCCCGAGCATCAGCAAAGGTGACGAATGATATCCAGAAGCACTTGCACCCTCTATGCTCACTGCTATGAGAGCAATGAAATTATGACATTAAGTGCCATGCCCTGTCTCCTGGCCATGGAGCCTGTGGAAAGTTGGATAAGTGTGTAAACAGTGGTGGCCAGTTCCAAATCAGAACTGGACCAACTTTTTATACTGACCCAAAGAGTAATGATGCTCTGGGGCATTTCCTGACCTTGACTAACACCAAAGAAGGCTGTATTAGATGGCAAATTGGCTCAGTGAATCATGCAAGTTTATTCAGTCTACCCCAGATGATTTGATCCATGTAGATGGGTTTTTAGTCACAGTTAGAGTAAATTAATTTAAATGAACACAAATCTTACTAATTTTAAAAGGTCCAAGTCCAGTTAGTACAGTATGACACCTTTATCAATATCCATGATTTCACTTACCTATCCACATTTCAGAAAATAATCCCTCCCACGTGTCTGTGAACCTCTCTAGGTACTCCACTGTGATTCTATTCTATGTTTGCCTGATGTAGTCAAAATATAGGGTTCACTATTATTCATGGCTTCAGACATCCATGGTGTGTGTGTGTGTGCTGCAATGTATCACCAGCTGATACAGGAATTTTACTATATTTTCACTGTTAACTTTTCACCCTTTTCAGGCTATTTTGAAAGAAACACAATGGACATTTGTTTCTTTCAAAATAGCCTTTTAACATGGAATACAAATACCATGTTGTATTCACATGAAACTTGAGATTAGTTTCAGTTTGTGAGTCCCTCTATTTATAGGTTAAACTAGGAAGATGTTCTGTTCTAACTAGGTTGCCAGTTCAGGATCATCCCAGGTTCTGGGATTTATGGACCAAAACTGAGACCTATAAACAACCTCTGGTGATGTCATTAAACATGATACATTAAATGCCAACCATGGGTATGGGCAGATTGTCATTCAAACACACCCACATACACCATTTCCTATTTGGAGAGTAAGACAAAAAAAATCTTCATTAAAGAATCTTCTTTTTCAGATCAAAATGAAATGGTTGTTCTTCCTTACCTACTTAGGAAGAAAGAATAAAAGACCTGCTTGCTAGCCTACATGCTGAACTCTGAGCAGATGCTGAAATCTAGCACCACATTGACTGGGAGGAAAGAAAGAACCTATATAAAAACATAGACTGCTTAGGACTCTTTGTAGGTTTCAGCACCCTATCAATGAAGCACTGAAAATTGTCACAAGCTGGTGCTTTACTAGGTAACCTGGAGATCTGTACACAGGCCTTTCCTCTTGCCAGAGATGAGCATTTCCAAAACTGGAGAATTTGTACTTTTGTGTCCTGCCTGGAGATTATCCTTGAAAGCTGAAGGTTCAAGTCTTAGCCCTGAGATCTTACAGCCCTAATTGTAATTGCACAGGATGAACGACTAAAATTAGAATATGCGATCTACAAGGAAACTGAAAAGGTTTCATTGGCTGAAATATTTCAAAGTAATATATTCAAACACACAGGTTTTAAAAAGAGGACAATATAAAACAGAGGCAAAAGAAGTAGAGTTGAGAGAAAGAGCCATTGTTTATTCAGGGGCTCTTTAATGCATTTTCAGCCATTGTCTCTTTGACCTTCCTAGAAGTACTGAGATTTATTGACTGCAGCAAGAACTTCACTGAAGACAGAGCAGCATTGGGTTTCATCTTGGGGAAGTTTTCAAGTCAGATAAGAGATAACGTAATGGAAAGAATGGGCAATATCTGATTTTAAAAAAAACAATAAACAATACATAGCAAATGTAGCTGGATTGAACTGAGTGAGAAAAACAATCACAAACCAAGTTAAGGACTTGTTTAGTCAGAAGAGTGTTAACCTTTTAAATAGTGAGAGAAGTATGCCATGAAACCAAAAACATTAATTGCAAATGTTCTCTCGGAAGCAGAACGAGTCAGCTGATAAATACTCAGAAATCTTTAAAGTACAGTTATGTGTTTATTTGATTGCCTTTTGGAGGAGCAGGCTGGGCTTTGAATGGATGGAATTTGAGCAGTTAATCCAAAGCAATCCTTCCTGCCCTTTGCCTCTCTTTCATCTGTCTTCTCCACCCAAAATATCCAGTTCCTGCTGTTTGAGCAACTTAAAAAATGTGTGGGAGAAAGTCACATGTTATTTAACTGAAACTTATCAAGAGGAGAAAGTCAGTGAAACATGATTGTTTTCTTGTGCAGCCATGAATCTTGATTGCTATGTAAATTTATTTTCCTTCTTTCATTAATGCACTTTAACCTTACTACTCATTCAAAGAGTCTCCCAGAGGAACCTAGAAATAGACAGACCCTGCTCATGTCTACAGATTTAGACTCTAAAAGGCACAATGCAAAATTAAAATGAATTGAAAGAGAGGATAGAAACAATAATCCTAGGAGTAATAATCATGTCCTCAAAAATAATCAAGTAAGTTTGCTATGTCATAAGAACTGGACTTAATGAAAGGACCGTTGCTTTTTCTCACTATAATTCACAGCAATTTATTTACATTGAAGTTCTTGGGACCTCCATGGCATAACACATACAGTTTGTGTATCCATAATCTGAAATGTTTGGGACCAGAACATCACAATATTTTTGGGATATAGTATCTTTTTGGAATAGCCTTGTGTCCTGTTCATGTGATCATGAATCAACAAATATCAGGGCAACAAAATTGCAACCCAAAAGATGGATTCCATCACCACTGGCAATGTGTGCTTTCATTGCTTTCTCTCTCAGACAGGATGGACATATAATATCCCAAAGGATCAATATCTCCACTTCTGAGACCCTCCCCACTGAGGAAGAAATCCAAACAATTTCGATCCTTTAACAGTTTTGGACACAATTATGCTAATGGAAGGGAGGGTGAGGGTGTCTCTGGGTGTGCAAATTCTCTCTCTCTCTTTCTCTCTCTCTCTTGACAAAGGTCCTTTTACATTGTCTCATGAATTGTGTTCAATATGGCTTCCAGTGAGCTGTAAACAGTGTCTTAATGAGTTGGCTAAAACACTGAAATGTCTTCGGGGGTTTATCAACCACATGGGGTTGAGAAATACTTTTTCTAAAAGAAAAAGGACAGATACAAGATTTAAAGGATCTCACTTTCCTCACTGAAACAGGAGAAGGGGAGAGGAGAGGGGTAGACATTGTGACCCCTGTGAGGTTGTCCTACAAATCGACGCAGACAAAAGCTGCTTCAATTCACTTCATAAAATATTGTATTTACAAAAGGCTGAAAGAAATGAAAAGATGCCCTCAAATCTGTTGTAAGTTTACCAACTTTGTTGACAAAAAGCATATCTGAGACTTAAACTGCATGTTTCCTCCATTGGGAATTGTAGAGATAAGAAAGGTGTTCAAAATGTTATTAGAGGAACTATTTTTCAAGAATATTTTAACCTGGCCTGATGAAACTATCTGGTGAGACTAATTACAAAGGATGAAACTGGATTAATTTGTTAAAGATTATACTCTAAGAACTGTGGAAATTAAAATTGTTTAACATACAAAAAGACATACATCTAAGGACAACATGGAGCCTCTGGACTGAGTCAAAACAGCAAATAAAACAGGAAGTGATAATAGAGATGAACCATAGAGATAAAAACATAGAGAAAAACTATAGAGGTTTAGATACAGCTTGAAATACAGAAAGCAGGGAAACAAACCAAAGGGCCTTCAGCAACAGTGTACTACAAGTGAAAGTGGTGGAGGGAGACACTACAATACAATTTTGAAAATTTCGACACCTGGGTTGTTTTTAAAAAGACAGCTTGATCACAGAAATGATTGCAAGGTCAACAAGACCAAGATTCAAAGATGAGAAAGACCAGAAAGAAGCTTCCAGGAAAGGATCTCTTCCACAAGGACATCAAATGAAGGAAATCTTTACCCAAATAAGAACCATTACAGGCCAGGATTGACAAGAAATTACACAGGTTGAAGATTATTTACAGAAAGGGCAACAAGTTATGAAGAAAAATATGTAACAGATGACAGACACAATATGTGGTATTTTGAAGCAGCAGGAACAGCAAGAACTAAAAATAAAGATAATTGAAAAGGCACAAAAGAAGATGCCAATGGCTTTCCAAAGAGATTCAGTCCAACTCCAAAGGTTAGAGTACACGCAAAGGGAAAACTCTGAGGTTGAGAGGAATAACATAATCTGTAAAAAAAATGCTTTTTAAAAAGTTCTATTTTCTTTTTTAACATCATAGAAACCTTTTTAGTATTAGACAACAACAGAAGAAGACAAAATGTAAGATGTTAAAAATGCCTCTTTTCTATATCCACTCTTGTACCCTCCCCTTTTCTTTTTAAATGTAATTTTTATTGATGAAATTCTAATACATTACAATTAAAATTCTAAAGGAAAGATGGGGGAGGAAGGATATGCTTAGGGTAGGAATGAGCAGGGTTGGGATGGGAGGGAAGTGGGGGAAGGGATGGTAAGTAATGGGAATGGGGGAGGGGTAGATATCCTGGCCATTTGCCAGGGGAAAAAGGGCCTAAAATAAAGGGGAGGGGGCAGTGACTTCCGTCCTTTTCTTCTGTTTATTCCCATTTCTTTCTTCATTTTTATTCCTTTTTTAAAGTAGTCTTCGAAAGCTGCCCAGTCTGTTTCTTTCATAGCTCTGCCAGTACATTTCTTAATTAAAAATGTTAATTTGTCTATGTCTTTGATCTCTTTGACTTTATCTATCCATAATTCTTTAATTGGTATTTCTGCTGATTTCCATAGTTTCACTAACACAATCCTAGCTGCTGTTATGAAAAGGGTGAGAAGTTTATCTTTATTTACATCTATCTTATCCTGACACTCATATAGCTCTAATAGGAAGGTTTCCGGTTTCAATTCCAAATTTATTTTTAAGATCTTATTACATTCTGCATGGATATCTTTCCAATATTTTGTTATTTTTTTTACAACTCCGCCACATATGTAGGTACGAGCCTACTTGCTTGTTACATCTTCAGCATTTATTGTTTATATTTTTATACATTAACGCTAATTTTTTCGCGTTGTAACAATTTGAGCCAATTTTCTTTAGGATCAGTACTCTCCCCTTTTCTCATAGATTTGCAATAAAATTTATATGGAAAAATATGCCTTCCTTAGATCAAGCCTGCTTGGTGGCCTGATAGGGATTTCCTAAGCCATCTTGGAAGAGGCAGGGATTCTCCACTACCCAGCCATGCTAAACATGTTTGTTGTTGCTAGGTAGCCACCTGAAATGCCCCCCTCCCCAACATGTCATGGCTGCCTCCAGCGATGACAATGCCACCTACCCACCTTTGGGGTACACTGGTTGATGTCAGCCACTGTGGCACTCACTAAAACAGCTGAAGGAGGCAGTGGGAAGCCCTTCACCACCACCCCTCCCCCAGCCTCCTAAGAGAGACTGTGGTCTGTCTGACGGCAAGCAGACCATCCCAGAGCAGGTAGGTTGTGTGTCATGGCTGAGGACAACTGCGCCACAAGGAGAGGGGTCAGGAGAGGACTGCCATCCCACATCCCCAGACTTCCTGAGCCCAGGAAACTGGTCTAGCTATCTTGACAGGGCCTAAATCAGGGGATTTGGGGTTTCCCCAAGTTAGCTTAACCCAGGGGGAAGCAGTGTTGAAGCAGTTTTACTCTAGAGTTAAGTTAAATCAGTCCCCAAGAGGCCAGTGTAGCTGCTATGCCTAAAGACTACAGAACCTGAGACTTTAAATGGAGGTAATTCCTCCTCTTCCTCTTCTCCCTCTTACATTCTACTATTTGACATGCTACCTGCCAATTCTAGCTGAAATTGTTAAGTTAAATGAGTTTCAAAAGGCACCTGGAAATTCTTCTGTAAAGTAACTGTCACCAACTCCTTTTTTTGTCTCTACCTTTTCTGCCTCCATTGCCTCCTACACTCAATGAAACATGATCTCCCCCCCTACCCACAACTCCCCCCCCCTCTCTCTCTCTCTCTCTCTCTCTCTCTCTCTCTCTATATATATATATATATATATATATATATATATATATATATATATATGGGACATTTACACTTTCTCTCTTTGAAGCTTCCTCACAGACTTTTCAACTGCCACCATTTTTCATGTGACACATTTGACAGGTTTACTATCCTCTCTTTGCCAACTTTTACTCCACTGTAAATGGTTTCCCTTCATCCCGTCATGCTTCTTCTTAAACTCCACCTTTTGGCTACTGCTGGCTTTACTTCCAAGGCCTGTATGTACTGTGACAGCAGTGGCAGCAGCTGGAGGGTTTCAGCTGGAGCTCCATCCTGACATCATTGGAAGTGCATATAAATTTATACTGACCCAAAAAAAGTTCACTCTCATGAATATTCTTCAGATGGTCATTTTAACACATACCCCTGGTTAATTTCAATTTCTTTTAAAGCCTCACACTAATTGATCGCTACTCTATAGCACAGCTAAGATCAGAGTTAATTCAGCCCTACTAAGGAATGGCACCCAAGGGAGAAAAGCCAAGTTAGAATGGCACAAGTGCCAGGAATCTCTCATCTTGTAGTATTATTAAAGGTAGGACTAAGTAGTGCAAAAGACATGGGCTTGTCAGGGAAAATGTATCCTCCCAAAATGTTCTACTTCTTCCCTGCAACTCCTATTGAAACTCACTCCATGATACGTCATCACCATACTATGACTCCATTGCCTCCACTTGGGATGTGTATATTAAAAGTACTCTTTCCTACAGGGGAGACCAAGTCATTAACTCCATTTTCTCTTCACTGAGGGAATGCCATTGAGGATGAAGAAAGTCTTCTCTCTCTGACTCATCTTTTTGGGCCCTTCCTTTAATAATAATAATAACTTTATTTTTATACCCCGCCCCATCTCCCCGAAGGGACTCGGGGCGGTTTACATGGGGCCTAGCCCGATAAAAAACAATCAAAAATCAATAATACTACAATAAAACAATTATACCAATAAAACATCAATTATCAGTAAAACAATCGATAAAATCGACATAAAACATACAATATTAAAACAGGAGACTAGTTCATAAAACCCAGTACAGAATGTGCCGGAATGGGAAAGGTATTCCTTTGTGACTATATAGTGAAGGGACAGCAAAATATCATGCGGAACAATATTTCTCTGATAATTCCTTTGGTGCATTGCAATGGTATCATCAACAGGGCTTTGCACAAAATCTCTGGGAATTCCTGTATGATACCCACTGTCATAGACTTCTTAGGTGCCCTCTCCCACTCCATGTAATAGGTTGTGAGAGGGCAGGGGGAGCCCAGTGAAGATAACCATTGTCATATTTTGATAGTTGGCATATAATGATACAGCTGTTTTCCAACATCATTGTCCATCTGCTAATGGAAAATAGACATAGTGATCATTTAACTATCTGCATTCTCCTCCTGATTCCTATTTCGCCATTTTGGGAGAAAGGAAAAATATATTCCTGGATAGAAGTAGTCTATTCAAAGAAAAAGGAGCTCCAGGAGAATTCTCCTTCACAAAATGGTGTTCTAAACATGTACACATAATACACGTGCACATAATAACACACATACATATAATGCAAATTTCATGCAGAATAAGTCCAAACTGCAACATTTCACATCACTCCATGATTTTCCATCTCGGGATTTCCTGACACCTGAGAAACACATTTTCATGTACTTAAAAAAAATCATATTCTTTTATCCCTAACAGGAGGTAGAATCCGGTCACATTGTCCTCATATGCACTTCTTTATTTCCACCCGCCTATCCAGGCTTCAATGATAACCATGTTTTTAAGAAAGGGTTTGCATTAAACAGTGTTTTTAGTAGTAATTTAAACCATCTTCCTTGCTTACATCCCATTTATCTACTCTGAAAGAGGAAAATAAGGAAACTTTTATATTTTATTAAGTAAACAAGACTTACACAGTATGGTAGTAAATAAATCAAATGTGTGAGCCACTCCCATGGGTTTCTGCCAAGGAATTTTGGAATGATGAACTTCTAAATAATAGACATATCTGTACAGGCTAGAGTGCATGCTAGCACAAATCAAGCACATTTCTGTTGTCAAGATGTTCTTCGAATGATATTTTGCCAGCCATACATGCTCGCTTGGCAGGTAAACATGAGGACTTGATAGACATTGCACAGCTACACCGGGGGATAGAGCTGTTTTTATTATGCAAATACAGTTGAAGAGCACTTGCCTGTATATATATGCTGCAAGGTTTCTGGCTGACTTGGCTAGCAATAGGAACCCATGTGTTCTTCTATAGCTCCTTGTTCACTGCAGAACAGGCAGGTGCTTCCAGAAACTCTGTTTTTTTGGTCTGCCAGCTGTTAAATATATATGTATGTCTCCTTTTACGTTTAAAAGAATAAAGGGGAGGACCCACATTTCTCCATACTTACTTACTTACTTACTTACTTACTTAGGCAATCCCTCGTAGGCTGAGGATGATGGTCCTCCATTTCTGTTTTCTTGGGGACAATAAAAATAATTCAGACCCCAGTTGTATCATAGAGTGACAATTTTCTTGCAGTGTTTTTTGTATCTTGCCACAGAATTCTCTTGCTTTTTTACAGGTTCACTACATGTGGAAGAAAGTTCCTTCTTGTTCTTTATGTTTCCAGCATTTGTTCTTTCTTCCCTTATACATTTAGCTAGTTTTGCCAGGGTCCAGGTGCCATCATTTTATAATTTTTTTCTTTATTAATATATGCTTACAAAAAATGGACCAAGTTATGTTCTTATGTTTAGTCTAATGACTAAATTCAGTATGACTGAATGACTAAATTCAGTAGATACAGCTATTCTCAATATGAAATCAAAGGTGAAACCTCAGATTTTAAAAATCTAATTGGATGAATTTTCTGAATTATGTTTAAGTCAGATGTGGCCAAAAACCCTTCAAGTTCTTGGCCTACAACTCCCCTTAATCCTAAACAGAATAGCTAATGGTGAGGGATTCTGGGAAGTGTAGACCAAAAATAGTTTCCTAATCTTCCTTTAGTTTATCAAGAATGATACATAATAAGCTTTAGTCTTGTGTCTTAATCTTCTCTTCCTTCACAGTCAAGATGGGAGCAGATACAACTTTGGCTTTTGACTAAATTATTGTTTCTTGTTATGCACAAACTTATGATATTGCGGTATATGAGATTGAGGTATATACTAACCTTAGCATTAGTTAACAAATCAAGTTAGTTTGATATTGATATGATTTAATGAATGACAGTTTTCTGGATGGATATGAAATAGTAAAGTATGGTATGTGACAAGGGAAAATGGAAACGTCTCCTTTAGAGCAAGGAGGAAAAAAAGAGAAAGTAGAGTATGGAGAACTGTAAGTTTCATCATGGCTCATTTGTTATCACTGAAATGGGCTAAATGATTTTTTCATCATGCAGTCATATTATGAGGAAACTACACATGAGATTCCTGGAGATAGGGCTGTCATATTTGCATATCAAAGTCTTCTGTGTAATTTTTGAACTTTGAGTCCTCTTATTCACCACATTATGAAGAATCCTGAATCCATTTCATATTAGGGGACAGAGAGGTGAGTTGGGGAGAACATGCAAAGGGGTGATGTTACAACAAGAGCAAGCATGCTTCAGTTGTGGAGAACTGTAAATGATCTTTTGAATTTGGCTGCATACCATGTGCAGTCCTGCCCTCAGAAACTCCATGGTTTAAGTTACATTATATATTCATTACTTCACTAATTGGGCTACCTTGTGTCTCCTCTCCTGTTTGAGCAAAAAAGGGATCAACCTCACTGAAGCTTTGCAGCCTTCTCATTTGTTTATTAGATATTCAGAATCCTGCATTAACCATCTGTCATTTACTTCACACGGAAAGTGTGACAAATGGAAGCATTAAGTAACTTGCATCATTTTACCCCTCTCATGATTGATATCAGGTTATTCTGAAACGGAGCCTGTAAATAACATTACCCAATATTGTATTTGTGTCCAGTGCTGTATTTATTCTGGAAGCCTGACTCTATAGTTATTGGAACACTGCCCCTCTTTCCCTCAAAAGGAAGAAAACAAATCCACAAGAGGGGAAAAGGCACATGGCATGATTTTCTCTTTCCATCTTGGCTTATTTTTTTGTGAAAATTACAGTGAGTTGTTTGTATTCTTGGGAGGTGGGGGAGGCAACACTGGACACTCGTAGCTGGTGAGCTCACTGCTCTTTGTGTCCTGAAAGGACACTGAATCAGATATTTGTTAGGCACCACCTTCCTTGTGTAAACAGAATATGGGCAATTTATGTGAACAGCAAAGCTAGTTCTGCTTCATCAACTGTGACTGGGCACCTCCAACTGTGCCTCAACCCTACATTTTAGTTCTCTGTGGAAACTATTTGTGAAATCTGGCTATATAACTCAGTAATGGGTCAAATGACAAGAGGAAATTCTAGGGAAATTTTTTGAAGCAGAGAGAAAGCTACCATATCTTGTACCTATGTCCAGGTTCCCCCTGCCCAGATTTTAATAGAATGCATTATTTAGTAAAAATATTTATTTTAAAAATAAACCCATTGGAGTAAATTAAGAAAAATAGTAATATAGGTTTCTTGAACCAGAGAAATGTTTGTTTTCATATGTAACCAAAGTTGTCCTTAGAAAACAATTAGTTAAAACTCTGTTCTTATCCTACGCAAAAAGGAAAGAAAAGCTGTGCCATACAATCCTATAATACACTGGTTCTCAACCTGGGGTCCCCAGGGTTTTTGGCCGTCTACTCCCAGAAATCCTAACAGCTGGTAAAACGGCTGGGATTTCTGGGAGTTATAGGCCAAAAACATCTGGGGACCCCAGGTTGAGGACCACAGCTATAATAGTTTTATAATAAGCAACTAGTAATTTACTTACATAAAGAGAAAGATAAATGATCCACTACAAACAAAAGCTTAATATGCCTTTACAAATAAATATATATTCCTCTTTTAATATTACTATTTACAAAAGAAATGAAAATAATATATATCATGAAATACTCCCCATTATTTCATCACCCATGTACACTTTTCAGCAATTGCAAGCAAAGACGTCTTTATTTGGATAGGCCTTTGGCTTTAATGTTACTGTGACAGAAAGATTTTAATAATGTGGTATATGGTATGACCCCCTGTATCTGAATTTATTAGTATCCACAGTTTTATTTATCGATGTCTGACAAAATATGCCCTTTCAGGTATTTCCTAGGATGTCCAGTACGATTCTTGGATCAGATGTCCCCCTATTATTTTTAGTTCTCAGTTCCAAACACAGGTTTCTTAACAGTTGAGAAATTCTATCGGGAACAATATGCTTGGGAGACACTTGTACAACTTTCCCTAGGGTTCAACTTTCTCTGAGTTTTGTAAGTAAATTATTCTGCATGGAAAAACATGTAGGTGTTTCAATGGCAAAATCTGTTTTCTGCATGAATTTTTATGTGTGCAAAAATACTTTTTAAAATGTAGAACAGTTCTTTCACACTTCACGTCATTGAAATACTGGAGGAATACAATCAAGGAATATCGAGATAACTATATATATATATTCATTTTTAACTGTGAGGATGAAATACTCAAGGATTTACATCCTTATTCCCCTTGAATAGTTTTAAATGCATTAAGGGAAAGCATGTGGTTATACTTACAGCCCCATTGCCAACCTAATCCAAACACCATATTCTCTGCATTAGGGAGCTTGTGATATAGCCATAGGCAAATCAAGATTCCTCATCATTTGAAAAACATTCATGCATTCATTTGGTTCCCTTTTTCAAATAGGTTGAGACAAAGGGGGCACAGGAACTCTGTCAGTAAGAACCTTGTTACATCATGGTGGATCCATGAGGTCCTGATGGGAGCAGGGTGTGGAGAATCCATCGCTCCATACTCTGCATCACTCATTTTACCTTGACCCTCATCCCATGGGGGGAAACGTCACCATCCGTCTTCCCCCCATTGCTCCTAAGACAACACAGGAAACCTCCCATGTTGCTGCCATGGTGGTGTATACAGCTTGCTCTCCTCTTTTGGCATGGAGCCTTGCCAGAAGTCCTTGTGCATTGTATAATGGGATCTGTGTCAAAAGTGGAAATCAAGCAGAGCATGATAGGCTAATCAGCCCTTCTGATGATATACTGCCCTTCTGTATACTGATATAAATTCAATGAACATCTATCTATCTAAATACATAATAAAAGTGAAAACCTGTATGTGTGTATGTGGCATGGGTGTCCGCTCACACAGACAGCCTCCGGCCTCCACAAACAGGCTACACTTCTCACTCCGGAGAAACCAGCAAGTCACTCCTTTGCACTGACATTGCGGTTACAGCGTAGATCACCCTGCACCAAGTCAGATCACTGTGACTCCAACTGGGGAATGTAGAGGAGTTATAGTTCACCTACACCCAGAACACTATGAACCCAAACAATGATGGCTCTGGACTACACTTGCCATGCAAACCTGATATGCCCAGATTTCAATACTGGGAGGTTTGGAGGGCAATTGGCCTGGACATTTGGAAGTCGTAGCTACTGGGATTTATAATTCACCTGCAATGACTGACCACTCCGAACCCCACCGATGATGGACCAGGACCAAACTTGCCACACAGAGTCCCCATAACCAATAGAACATATTGGACAAGTTTGCGGAAAAGGGAGTTATAGTTCACCTGCATCCAGAGAAACAGTGACCCCCACCGACAATGCACCAGGACCACATTTCACACAGAGAATCCTCATGACCAACTGAACATACTGCAGGTGTTTTTGGAAATGGGCTTTTATTTTGGGAGTTGTAGTTCACCTGCATCCAAAGACCACTGAACCCAGGCAATGATGGATCTGGACCAAACTTGGCACACAGACTGAACATTACCTACTGTGGATACTGACAGATGTTTTTGGGCAATTGTCCTGGGACTCTAGGAGTTGTAGTCATTCACCCCCATCCAGACAGTACTGCACCCAGGCGATGACCAGCCAATGACAGATCTGGACCACACTTCCTACACAGGCCCCAAAATGGCCAACTTTTCATATTGGCAGGATTTGGGGAGGATTAAGCCACAATTCTGGGAATTGTAGTTCACCCACTCCAAACAGAATACATAACATTGAAAGACAAATAATACCATTCTCAAATGACCCAGGCACCGCTGAGTCACCAAGCTAGTAGGATATAAATACAAGCAGCAGGAAAACAATATAATAGAACAGTCACATTACTATAAAGCTGCATAGTAGTTAAATTCATTTGCAGCAGTGACATTTTGCTGAATTTTGCAGGACTGAAATTATCCAATTGTTCGAAAGGATGTTCTTTTTGTAATAAAACACTAATTAAAAAGTATTTTCCAACAAATTGTTTTAGTTTCCTTTTCTTATCACTGTCAATTAGCTTTTTCTTAAAGTTCCAATTTGCTTGGCTCAGTCTTTCAGAAATCAGATTAATTATTGAATTATGGAAACGAGTAACACCTTGAAAACACTTGGTGCAAAATAAGATAAGTTAAACAAAATGTCATCTTAATTTGTATTCTGGTTATAGAATTTGTTGCATGAATTATTTTTTTAAAGTAGCACCGAGAACAGAGAATTTTAAATTTAAATATAAAGACAGAGGTTTTTGCTGTGGAATTTAGATTGTTCTGTTGCAGAGTTTCAATGATAGTTATGTGAAGTCCACAAAATCCTGATCACATTCTGGTCCAACGCTTCCTCTTTTGCCACTTAGCCTAACTATAACCCCTGCCACCACCAATGCTCCGCTCCCTTACAAATTGAGCATTAGTCTTTACTAAACTGGTTAGTAACATTTAACATGACAGCTGTTTCCTTCAGTGTAGAAAGGATAAAGCATGATTTCTGAAATTACTAGTAGCTTGTAGAGACGGGTTTTTGTGTGTGTGCAAATTAGATCGATGTCATTATTAGCTTCTGGAGACTGCACAAGTCAGTGTACATCACAGAGGAAAAAAGCCAAACCTGTTCATTTCTGGAGTGTCTGGTCTTGTTGATAGTTAATCTGTCTTCATATATATAATCTTTGCTGCTTGCTTACAGGAGCTGCACTTTATTCTTTACAGCTAAAATGCACCATCTAGTTGTGATTAATCTCTTCCGGGAATGCAGGACATAGTGTTTTCACCTCATACTGAAGGCCTGTCTGACTGAAGAATGATCCAGCTATTTGTCATTCACAACACCTAGGAAGAAAACCACACCTTCCAACCAGAAAGCATAAATGGGAAGAAAAATAAAGAGAAGGATTTGGTTTGTATTTGGCATAATAGCAAAATGCCTGTTGTGATGAACGGAGTGTGTGTGTGTAAAGACAGCTCAAATATTGTGTAGACTTTTATATGCATGAAATGAGAGCATTACTCAGTGCCAGGAATCTAGGGAATATATGACTTCTATCACAATAGTTTCCCCTAGGGCCATGTTTTGTTTCTCCCTCAAGAACAGGATCACTATGAAGGTGCATCTGCAAAATAGAGTTTGGTTCAATGCTATGGAATTACAGAAGTTGTAGTTTAGAAAGGCTTTTAGTCTTCTTTGCTAAAGAGGGTGCCTTTCCAAACCACAACTCCCATGATTCTATAGCATTGAGCTATGACAGTTAAAGTGTTGTCGAACTGCATTAATTCTACAGTGTAGATGCAATCACAGAAAAAATGTTGTCTCGGGAGAAGGCCTTCCATTTCTTTGACTTTTGAATATTTGTAATTTTAATTGTGTTAATTCCCTATTTTAAAACTTGGTGCATAGTGGAGAAGTATGATAAAGAGCTTGGAAATGTAACTTTTTGAAATTGCAGCTACTGGAATCCAACAGATAGCATGGCAGTGCAAGGATTTGAAATCTGGAACACTGGATTTACTCCAATTTTATGATAACCTTACACACATCGAAACTCACTGATGAAAATATCCATTTGTGGAATGCTGTAAATTTTCCCACAAATAATTAGAAGAAAAGAATACTAATACAATGCTGGCTATGTAAATCTGTGTTACCAGCTTTGCAACTGAACTGTTTGTACTGTTTGTTTCAGCTGCTGAGGACACAGATGAGTAAATAGCTTATGACAGGTGCTTCTTGAGCTGAGCAGCTGTTAAGTCCTGGGTTGCCTTTCCTATTTATTTTGTAAATATATTTCCATGCAATCTTTTAAAACAAACCCTCTCAAGGCAGTTTAAAATCAAACATTTTAATATAAAAAATAAAACATTTCCTAACAACATGAAAAAAGAGGGAAAAGTATATATGAAAAGTAGTAAAATGCAATAAAATAAAAATCTTCATGGACTTCTATGGTATCTACTGGTAGTCCGGTGGGCAAATCTTCTATTGGTAAATTATAGCAGGTTCATACATGTATAAGCCAGGGGTAAGGAGGCTCTGGTGGTTGTTTTTCAGCTCTAAAGCCCTCTTTTTAACCCCTGGAAATAAAAAAAAAACACTTTAAAAGGGATTTTGTACTTAAGATCCTATTTTTCAATGTAGATTTTTCCAAGATGCCACAAAATTGACATTGAGAGCTACAAAATGGTCTTTGGGAAGCACTGATTCCTACCCTGATGTAGATAATTCCTCAGACATGACTCCAAACCAACCAGTGCATTTCTTATTGGTTTCAATATTTCAGTTGAGTTTAGAAACAAATAATCATAAATTGATCTGAGATTGGTGTCATGTTGCCTAAAACACTTATTCTCCACAAGAATTTTGGTAACTATTATTTGTACTCATCCATATGTGCTTATGAAGAACAGAGCACTAGGCTAGTTTAGTCTGGATGTAACCTTTGTATTTGTGAGCATGGGCCCATCTATTTATGAACCTAAATCTGGACTGGATTCATTGAAGGTGTTTTCATTCAATGTTCCCAAACTACAGCAGTGGTGGAAGCAGTATCCAAATTGTCCAGTAGGGTCAAATCCAGTTTGGCCCTACTGGACAGTCATCCTTATCTTTGTTGTTTTCTGTTGCAATGACCACTGAGCTCTAGAGAGCTCCTAGCTGTTGCCAAACATCTTTGTTGGCAGTAACAGCCAGGAGCTCTCTATAGTTACGAGGTCACTGGCACAGCAACAAACTACAGAAAAAGTAAATATACTGGAGAGAAGAGTCTGGTTCCTTTAGAGTGATCCAAGACATAATCACTGAAGAGTATGATGGAAGACCTATTGAAACAAGTGTCTTAGCAGCTCTATGAAAACCACATGTTATTTGCAGACATTCACAGCTTCGAACTATTAATATGCAGGAGAAATATACTCAATGGCAAAATGAAACTTAACATAGAACAAGCATCTATTGGTTTCCTCCTGATATGAGTTGCTACAATCTCTGTTGGAGAAAATCTTGAGTGAAGATAGTAACTCAGAGAGAAGTAATTTTGACAATCAATTTCAATCTGGGTGGGGATAATGAGACTCTTTAAATATTATTGGACTACAGCTCCCAGCATTCCCCATTACAGACTGTGCTGGATAAGGCTGCTAGAAATTACAACCCAACAGCTTCTGGTAGGTCATAAGAGTCTTATCCTTTCCTGCATTTTTTTTTTTAGCCAATGTGAAAAAAATAAAAATTTAAAATCAGATAATCTCACTGTAAATACTTATAATTAGAGGACTGAGCTAAATGTTCAATACTCTTTAAAAGGCTATCTCACAGATTTTTTTTTAAATGAACATTTGAAAATTTGAACATTTAGCTCAGTTCTCTAATTATAAGAATTGACAGTGAGATGATCAGATTGATCACTCTTTAAGAAACAAGTAGCAAAGTTACTTGTCTGGACTACTAATTCTAGATTTCCACAGGCAAAACATCCTGGGGTTTGGGGAGCTGTAGTTCAAAAATGTGTTTCTTTTCTTTTCTTTTTCTTTTTTTAAAAACCCTTACCCTTGTCAAGTCTAAAGCAAATTAGAATTAATACGGTCATTCTCATCAAGGGAAACTGGAGGGGAAAAAGATGTTCAAAATCACTACAGCCATTTCTTAATAGGAACCAGCATGCCCTTATTTAAGCAGAAAGTTGAATGTGTATTAGTGTTGGGGAGTGTTGGGTTTAGAATATGTCAAAATCAGATTCCAGTCTTCTGAGTTATAAAGACTGCTTTTGTGCTCTCTCTGTCTCTCAGCCTAATAATGTCACAAGACATCACAAGACTGCTGTAAAGACAGAATGACAGAGCAGCTTGGATAAAGGTCAGCATGCAAATATATAAGAAACACAATAAAACAAACACTTATAAAGCTAAACTAGTTAGATGGACTATAGTTTTTCTGCAATTTGTTATGTGGAGGTATTTCGCCTTACTTTTTACAACAGCTAAACAAAATTATAAAAGTAAATGATATGATATGGAAAGAAAGCATATGATAAAATGGCAGATGAAAAATACAAATAAAAGCACAAGTTAGTACTTAAGAGGCAAAGAAAAACAAAAAAGACAGTTAAGCATTGCTGCTAAAATCTCAAGTGGATCAGTTTTGGAACAAATCCAGCCTGAACTCCCATTAGAAGCAACAGCGACTGAGACTGTCATGATCAGGGCAGTTGATGACCAAGGCTTTAAAGGTCTTTCATTCATAAAGTCATCATAAGTTGAAATCAATTTGAGAGCAAATAACCGAATTTCAAGTGTGCAGATTCTTTGCTATAAAGGTCTGAAGGCTTCAATCAGATTAAATGATATGTCGTGACACCATGATAAAACCATTAATGCATAATCATTAGATCTTTCCTGGAGTGAACTTCAGCTTGTTAGTCTTCATCCTGCCTGTTGTGAAAGCTTGAGGTTGTGTACACCTGAATCTGTTGAAAAAAGTGAAGCACTATTCACACGTTGTAGTTTCTGCTTGAGTAAATGTCCAATAAATGGGAACAGGACCAGTAAAGCTTCACCAACCACTAAACATGTGGAAGAACTTTCTGGTAGAACCACTGTGGATTGAAAAGTCTCTCACCTTCAGAAAGTTACTTTCAACATATAAAATTAGTGGAAATTGTTATCAGAGAAAAGAGTGAAAATATTGCTAATATTTTAACATGACTAGTGGATATCCATGTATATATAGCAATAGAGCTTGGGCAGAAAATCCTTTTTCGACTATAGCTCTTAGAATCCCTGGACAACATAACCATTTATTGTGCTAGTTGTGTGATCCCAGAATCCGTAGGCCAAAAAAGCAACTATTTCTAGTTCTGGAGGTCTGAAAAATCTCCTTCAGTTGTTTCATTTTACCCAGCTTCTCCTCTTTGTAATAGTGACATGACTCGATGTCCAACTTCTCGAGAGTACATTTTCAAAATATCTGTGGGTAAGCAATACACAACAAGGAAGGTGTATTGTGTAATTATGGTGCTGAATGAATACTATTTTAATGGAGAGTGGCATTATTGAAAGGTCTGGTGATCGCAAAGGCTACTCTAATTGGCCATTAGAAATTGTTTTCCAGCTGCACACCGATGAAACTAATCCAAGTAAGATATTTGGTTTTGTTTCCCATTTTATGGATAGAATTGTCTTCCAGCCTGACATCCCTGACCTCACTGGCTTTCGCAGTAGGCAGGAAATAAGTTGCTTCACATTCTCTCTCTTAATGAGGAGCATTTCCAAGGCTGCCTTTCTCTCTGGCCTTTTGCAAAACAGTTGCATTGCAGATAGACAATGAAAACTCCTCAGCTTTTAAGCTCACACTGTGAGCGTTATCGCTTCTCTGTGTCTACCCCATGCAAGCTGAGGGAGAAACATGAGGTCAACATCTATTCCTTAGAGACAAGATTGTGTGGCAGCATGGAGAATGGCTCCCTATTCGTTCAGAAACCAAGGAAAGAATGAAAAAATAGGAGGCAATTTAGGAATGAAACAAATTGTAGATTTTGCAGAAGGGTGGAAATAACAAAGGGCAATCAAATGAACAATTAGGATGAATCATTGTTAAGAAGCGAGTAATAGCTGAGTGTAGCTGAGTGTGGGACTGAGATTATAGTTTGAGAAGAGGATATAGCTCATTAGAAGAAAACAATTTTTGCATGCACAAGATCTTAAGATCAGTCGCTGGCAGGGCAGGAAGGACTCGTGTCTGAAAACCAGGAAAACTACTGCTACCGTATTTCCCCGAAAATAAGACAGTGTCTTATATTAATTTTTGCTCCCAAAGATGCACTAGGTCTTATTTTCAGGTGATGTCTTATTTTTCCATGAAGAAGAATTCACATTTACTGTTGAACAAAAAATGAACATTATATACTGTACAGTAGTTGTCATCACAAACCAGCATAACCAGACAAACTGTGAATCCTATCAAGAATTTCTTGTTATTACCATTATTTCCATGTACAACACTCTATGGTATGTACATTTACCAATCCCGCATACTCTGGTGTTCTGTTTGGCGGGCATTTTTTCAAACAAAAACTTTGCTAGGTCTTACTTTTGGGGGAGGCCTTATATTTAGCAATTTAGCAAAACCCCTACTAGGTCTTATTTTCCGGGGATGTCTTATTTTCAGGGAAACAGGGTAGTCAATGTAGTACTGAATTAAATGGGCCATTTCTATGACTTGATTGCAAAGGCTGGAGCCCCCGGTGGAGTAGTGGGTTAAAGCCTTGTGACTTGAAGGTTGGGCTGCTGACCTGAAGGCTGCCAGGTTCGAATCCCACTTGGGGAGAGCGCGGATGAGCCCCCCTCTATCAGCTCCAGCTCCATGCCGGGACATGAGAGAAGCCTCCCACAAGGATGGTAAAACATCAAAACATTCGGCCGTCCCCTGGGCAACATCCTTGCAAACGGCCAATTCTCTAACTCCAGAAGCGACTTGCAGTTTCTCAAGTCACTCCTGACACGAATTTTTTTTACAAAGGCTTCCGAACCTCAACAAATATAAAAGAAGGGAAATGTGGAAGCATACATTTCCTAAGGATTTCTTCAGGCTTAGCATAGAGTACTAGAGTCTAGTGTGGATGGCTATTGGTGAGGCCCTGGTCTTTAGTAATCCCCTTTTCTTCAGTGAAGAATTTAGATTGTGCTATTTATTCAAATCCTAGCCCTAAATTAGACATCTTAGTAACAGAACTGAATGAGTGGGCTGCAAAATAAAATGTAGCATAAATGTGTGGTTGTTGTGGGGAGACGTTACACATCTTCATCTCAGGCTTCATCAAAATAAACAAATAGATGGATGCTAGGTCACAAGATGGCAAGTGAATATGTGTATTTTCATAGTTATATGAATGTGACCATTTCATCACTCCTCCCATATGGTTTTCATTCCTCTGCCTCAACGTTCAGTTGATTTTCTGTGTGCACAGAGCCTGTTCATTTCTCATTAGACAATTTTCCCCATGAATATTTTTGTATGTGTTCATACAACTATCGATACCTCATATATGGCCATTGACCTTTTGACCACATAAGTACTTGGCAATTGAAAAACTAAATTTGAGTAAGTTTAACAGCGTGGTTGCAAATTAAGTTACCATTAATTAATTCCTGTTTGCAATAACTTAAACATAACTGAGTTGTATCCAACTTGCAGTGAAGTAAGGGATTATTTCAATTCTCTTGTGATATAACTTAAAATGTTTTTATTACTTTTAATGTGGTCTCATTATTTATCGTGTGTTTTGTACCACTTGCTAGCTGGTTGAAACATTCTGGTTCTTTCAAAAAGTAAATATAAGAAATATATTAATTGCTTTTGAATAGTTATGAGCTAATAAGTAGTTTTAAAAGTGAAATAAGAGAGTATCATTATCATCAATGTATTTGTATAGCATTATCAGTATACATGATGTTTTTACATGAGTTAATTTGACAGTTCCCTGCCTACAGGCAGTTGGAATGGAAAAGGGATTTACATTTGCTTCTTGGCCTAGGAATGATGAAGTGGTACTTGCCTTTTCTTTCTCTCCCTCTTAGACCACAGCATTGGTAACTGGGATGGAAAGAAGCCCTTTCCTCAATATTACCATGACAAAAACTATCTCCTTGGTGGAGGAAATTCTTGAAATTGGAGCTTGAACTAATCACTTTTTGAAAGTACCTTTCCAATGTCTAATCTAGGAAGATTACCTGTTTGTGTAAACTGTGATGAAGAGACAAATGGTTCCAATAAAAAACAAAATGTTATTGATGTTGTCAGCTGAAGGGTCCTCACAGGCACAACGGGTTAAACCACTGAATTGCCAAACTTGCTGATCAGAAGGTTGGTGGTTCAAACTGGCAGAACAGGGTGAAAACCCAGCTTCTGCCAACCTCGTAGTTTGAACACATGTGAGTAGATCAATAGGTATCGCCTCAGTGGGAAGATAATGCTAGCCACATGACCTAGGAAGTGTCTATGGACAATGCAGGCTCTTTGGTTTAGAAATGGAGATGAGCACCATCACCCAGAGCCAGAGATGAACCTGACATAGGAGGTGTCTATGGACATCACAGGCTCTTCGGCTTAGAAATGGAGGTGAGCCAGAGATAAGTACCACCCTCAGAGCTAGAAGGAGAAGGCTTTACCTTCATCTATGTTATGGTTGTTTCTAGGCAGTGAATGTTTTCCTTTGTGTTTGTGTATGCTGGAATCTGCCCTGAGTCCCCTTGGGGAGATAGGGCGGAAAGAAAATAAATTATTATTATTATTATTATTATTATTATTATTATTATTATTATTATTATTACTATTATTATTATTATTATTATTAGAAAGATTCTGGAACTATGGTCACAGTCTATATATGGCAAGATTTCTGCTTACTGATGGAAGTGGGTCACCAGTAGAATGCAGCTGTTTCTGTACTGGAACTACACCAGGAAATGGTAGCTTTTTCTCAAGGTACTATTAACACTTCACAGCTGTTTTAGACAGGAAGTCAATATGATGTAATCTAGCTTGCAAAAAATTTCTCCCTTTCACTGTCATAACAATGGTTGCATTTGATAGTGCAACCAAGTCCACAGATGCCATGTGTAAATTCAAATATATGGTATCAGCGCTTCTTGGAAAGCCACCAAGTGAAATAATACCTTAACTTACCTCAATAAAACAGGGAAAGATCAGATTGCTTTTCTTTTCCTACTGTTGGCTGTTTTTTAACTAAGTATGCAAACTTTTAAAGGTTCGTGTAAATACATAATGTATTCCGGCAACAACTTCCCAACCTGTGATTTGTAATTCAGAAACCACTTTCCTTGTGCTGAGTCCCAATAAAGATTCTATAGGTGTGTGAGAATTTTCTTATTCATGAGATAATTTTGTAGATAATTTATTGCCACTGCAATAAAATTAGAGTGCCATTCAACCTTACAAAGGGTAGGTTTGCATGGCCAGCATTACAGTGTTATATATGGTATCTCATATTATTTCATCACGGTGGTATGCAGACATCTATATTTGCATATCTTGACCAAATAATTGTAACAGGTTTTCCATATTATGCTTGGAGAAAGCTGGGAAACCCAAACTAAGCCTGATAATGAACAGAATGGAAAAAAGTCAGAAACAAGAGAATGAAACGAGACAGGATCTAATAATGGGCTTCCACTGATAGAATGATGGAAGCAGTAGATTCCATGAATCTCAAAACAATATCAGGGTTGTGAACATGGAGGTAGCAGTGAGGTAAGCAAAGGAAAAGAATCTCATAAGGTTTCCCTAATGAAACTCCGTGGTTTAACCTTTGTGGATATTATTCACAAATGGTCTAGAGCTGGAGAAGTGAAGAAGGCTGAATATTTTAACTGATGTTTTTGTTGATGGATACAGATGTAGTTTAAACAATTCATTGTGGTAATGAAAAGACTATTACAAAAAGATTTTAAAATGGGTCAAAAATGTGTTTCTTGAGTACCAGGAAACCATGATTGGGATTGAGGAGGAGTTTGAAACCTATTCAGATCAAAATTCCCATTCTTTGCACAACGTTTTTTTAAATCAAAAAATCTGCACAAAATGCTGTTTCCTACAGAGAAAAATGCTGGTTTTGGTATAAAATGTGTGAACTTTGCATAGCATTACGTCTTCAACTATAGCAATTCTTTTGGACAGGAAACTATTTCCTGCAAGGAAGATATTATTTCTGCACAGAAAAATCATGTTCTGCACACAAATAACACCTTCCTTTGCAGAAAACTGTTTCTGAACAAATCTGAACTGAAAAGTCTAAACAACAAACAAACCTGCATCGTTTTCAAAGCCTCTCAAAGTGGGATGGAAATTATTAAAATTACCCATTCCTTTATTTAAAAAACAAAATTAGCAAAAATACCCCTATATCCCTATTGGGAGGGTAAATTTTATTAGATGTTGCTTTTCTCTTACGTTTTCATGAAAAGTTGCAGTCATTTTCCTTACTATACAGAATTTTTCTGTATAGTAAAGCATTATTTTCAGAAAAGCATTCAAAGTAAACAAACCTTATATTCAGTTTTATATCATTTCTTTGTTCTTCTCAGAGGCAGGAAGGAGGCAACTATCAAGATGTTGCAACCCATTTCAAGTTGATTCATTCCATGAATGTCTGGCCCAGTATTTTAAAAATATGGGTTCAGCACGTCACTGTATAAAATAAGATGTTTTTTCTTATCATTTTTTCTTCTCCTCCAGGGTTAGGAAAAATGTTACTGGTCCTCTTTCAGTGTGCTCGCACATAACCCTTAAATGTTTTTTTTTTTTTTTTAGAATTTGTAAGTCATTAAGGGAAAATCCAGGTGGGTTTGAAGGTGAAAAACTGTTACTTGCTCGTGTTTACTTCAAGTTCTATGAAGAAAAATCTGACAAATGTAAGTACAGTAGGCCCTTGGAATTTGGCTCCAGGACCCCCCATGGACACCAAAATCTGTGGATATTCAAGTCTCATTATATACATAGTACAATGATATCCTTTATAAAAATAGTAAAACTAAGATTTGCTTTTTGCTTTTTTAAAAATGGAATTCATAGATGGATCCACAGATACAGAATCTATGGCTACAGAGGTCCAATTGTATTGTCTCAGGAAGGAAGAAATACAAAGGGCAACCTTGGGTGTTACTGTTGAATGAATGCAGTTTGACACCATTTTAACTGTCATGGTTCAATGCTATGGTACTCAGTTGTAGTTTCGTGAGGTACCAGCACACTAAGAATCAATAGCATTAATTACTATGATGTACGCTGGAACTCAACTGACAGACCCAATCTTTTAAACTTGAACACGCCTATTTGTATTTTATAATGCGTTTTATGAATGTCTTATGTAAGTTAATTTTTTAATTGATTTATAGTGTATTGCACAGTTTTTATATGTGTGTTTTATTGTAAGCCGCCCTGAGTCCCCTGTTGGGTGAGAAGGACGGGATATAAATATTGTAATAAATAAATAAATAATAATATTCGACAGAGTAGCTTAAAGATTTGAAAAAATACAACGTCTATGATTCCATAGAATTGAATCATGCAGTTAAAGTGTTGCCACATTGCTTTCATTCTACAGTGTAAAAGCACCCTTTGTTATCAGAAGAGATGATATTTTGCTAAGGAATGGTATGGCCAAAGATATGCAACATAACCAATTCACACCAAGGTCTAATTGTCAATGAGGTCCTCTGTACCAACTGTAGCACTTCCCAGTTCCTGAACATAGGAAATGTCAAGAGGAAGGTTTGGCCACAACACTTCTCCCTTACATGTTGTTTTTCTAAGTGGGAGGAAATATGGGGAAACCTTCCATTTGTAACCTGATGTAGAATTAATGTACACTATCATTGATTTTCTTCTCAAAAACACCTGCAGTCATATTGTTGTATGGTTTAAGTTATAAACTGTTATTTGTTATAGTCCCAGTGAAATTTATATAGTTCAATATTATTTGTTGTGTTAAACAAAATGCAATTATCAGTAAACAAAGTACAAAACCCCCCACACTCAATTATGTTTTCTTATGGAGCTTGTCTAATGATCCATAAGACTGAATGTTCAGTAAATGAATCTGAGCTAGGCCTGGCATACTTAAAAGAGCTTCACTGTCAGCAAATAAATGACTCAGTACACATGAAACTGCCTAAGGCTGAAGTAGACCATTGGGACTGGATCATTAGTACTACAACTCCCTAAATTCCCAATTAGCATGGCCAGTGACCGTGTTGGTGGGGGGATTCTGGAAAATACAGACACCTAAATAACCTTTTCCAACGCTGCTTTCACCCATCACTTTCTACACTGATGGGCAACTTTGTCAAGTCAAACCTCATTCCCAAGCTTGCTTTCTGAGGTTTGTTCATTATGATTTCCAGGGATCCAAAGTAGGACTTTTATGCATGTAAAGTAAGTGGCTTGCCATTTTGTGGTGTAGCTTATCTCATTCACACAAATGGATGTCAGCATACTGTTCTGTTTTTCTACGATATATGAGTAACTCAAGTTGGCCAGTTGTCATACTGTCTCACAACAAACTTTTAGGTCTTGATTATTCTAGAACAATTAGCTATTATATAATGGAAGGAGAATGGTCCAAAGGCAAAGTGCAATGCATTTTTTGACATTTGCTCAACAAAAATCTATTCCTTTTATATAGCCTAGTTGATAAGACTTTTTGCTTCCTTTGGTCTCCTTGTTCTCTGTTTTTTGTTTTAACATGGGCTTTCCCAGTAGAACCTATGCCCAGTTCCCCTGTCTTTCTGATGTTTTGTTTCCTACACTACTAAGCCAGACAGGAAGAATTGGCTGCTTGCCAGTCCTGTTGTAGAGCTTTCTCCATGGCACCTCCTTCTATCAACCCTCTCTGTTCTTTGTTTTGCCACAGACAAAGTAGAAGGGGTTCTAAATTGCAATTCCAGAAGTAGTTAATACTGTAATATCTAGTAGTTACTAGCTATTTCATACATTGCATTTCCGTTGTGTCATTTCTGCCATAATGACATGTATCTGATTAAAACTGTTGGATTTTCAGAAAGGTGTAGGAATTCAAGTATTCAAGACTGGGCTCGGGCTATGGCACAGGCTGGAGAGCAGCTGCAATGAATCACTGCAATGAATCACTCTGACCAGGAGGTCATGAGTTCGAGGCCCGCTCGGAGCCTATGTTTGTTTGTCTTTGTTCTATGATAAAAAGGCATTGAATGTTTGCCTATATGTGTGATGTGATCCGCCCTGAGTCCCCTTCGGGGTGAGAAGGGCGGAATATAAATGCTGTAAATAAATAATAATAAATAATACCAAGATGCTTTACCTTTAAAGAAACTGATACTGATGTTGAAGATTAGCATTGTCTGTTTAGATATTTTCCTTCGCTTCGATATTATGGACATAACAGAAATCTTCAGTGAGCTCTCAGCCCAAGAAAACTGACACAGTAAAATGCTGTCTCAACTGCTAGAGGAATGGAGGGCATAACATTTCCAGTCATCCAAGGCAATCTCCATTTTACTGTATTGAACCCAGCGTTCAACCTGATATGATCTCATTGAGGGCAACTTTTAAACAAATTGAGTTGTTTTGGATTAACCTAGAAACAAGTTGGCTGTAGCCAAAATAAGAAAACAAAGTTATAAGTTGGAGTATTTGTAAAATATCCCCCTTCTTTCGAATGTCTAAGATAATTAGAAATTTTCAGTTGAGATTTTTAAAATATGCTGAAAAACCAGTTGCCTTAGCACAGGGGTCCCCAAACTAAGGCCCGGGGGCCGGATGCGGCCCTCCAAGGTCATTTACCTGGCCCCCGCCCTCAGTTTTATAATATAATATTTTTATATCAGTTTTAATAATATAATATATTGTATATACATATAATATTGATAATAATCTTATGTTATACAATATAATACTAATAGTAATACCATATAATAATATTAATTATATGTTATATATTACATATTATATAATAGTATAGTGGTATAGTTCAATATAGTAATATATAATGCTAATATTGTGTTATGCTAATAATATAATATATTGTATGTACATATAGCTGCTCTGAGTCCCCTTCGGGGTGAGAAGGGTGGGATATAAATGTAGTAAATAAATGTAGTAAATAAATAATTAATTTTAGACTTAGGCTCGGCCAAAGTCTGACATGACTTGAAGGCACACAACAACAACAACAACAACAATCCTAATTAAATTGACTATCTCATTGGCCAGTAGCAGGCCCACACTTTCCATTGAAATCCTAATAGGTTTATGTTAGTTAAAATTGTTTTCATTTTTAAATATTGTATTGTTCTTTCGTTGTTGTTGTTGCACTACAAATAAGACATGTGCAGTGTGCATAGGAATTTGTTTGTTTTTTTTTTTTCAAATGATAATTCGGCCCCTCAACAGTCTGAAGGATTGTGTACCGGCCCTCTGCTTAAAAAGTTTGGGGACCCCTGCCTTAGCATGTTAATGCTTGTTAAAATTAGAAAGCATGTAAAACAATGAGATTACAACAATTTATCTTGCATGAAAAAAACTACTATCATTGCGATCTTGATGAAACAACATTATAAAGTTGGCAGTTATCATATTTAAGTGTTTTGTGTTCCAGGAATTGCCCTTTAAAAGAAGCAAATTCTTAGTTGCATTTATCAACTCAGTTATAGAGTGTTAGATATTGTCAGGATCCTATGCGTAGGATCTGCCATGTTGTATAAACTCATGCTGGAATATCATACTATACTGCCTGTTTGTTTTGTGATCTGTATTTTGCTATAGAGCATTATGTCATTCATCAATAGTTGTATTGCTATGCATTTTTAACATAATTGCTAATGGGAACTTGAGTAAATTCTAGAAGCTGCCAGCTGAAGTTACTCCTCCAGTGAAATGCTGGTACAACCTATCATGTTAACGAGGCACTTGCTGCTAACAACCAGGATAAGCTGTAGATTTGTTATGAGAACAACCTGATACCCAAGGCCTTTCTCATATGGAAGATGGAAATGAGGGAATTAGATAATGTTTTGATTGCCTGACCAATGAGAGAAAAGACTGCAAAAAAAAAAGTTACACCCAAGGCTGTTAGGACCCAGTTTTCAGGGCCTGGATTCTGGCACCAGAAATCAGGGCCACTGACATTCCAGACTGATTTTTTTTTTCGTGTCAGGAGCAACCGGAGTTGCTTCTGGAGTGAGAGAATTGGCCGTCTGCAAGGACATTGCCCAGGGAACGCCCAGATGTTTTTGATGTTTTTACCATACTTGTGGGAGGCTTCTCTCATGTCCCCGCATGGAGCTGGAGCTGATAGAGAGAGCTCATCCGCACTCTCCCCGGGTGGGATTCGAACCTGGCAGCTTTCAGGTCAGCAACCCAACCTTCAAGTCATGAGACTTTTATCCCCTAGGCCACTGGAGGCTCCATTCTAGACTGACAAGGTACTTGCAACGCTTGACCCTGAGAGGAAACAGCTGGCGGATTTGGCTGGCGGATTTCGCAGGATTTTCTCTTGGCGGGAATTGTATCTTTAAATGAGGGGGAGGGTATATAAGAGAGTGCCGACCGCTGCCCGGCACTCTTGGCTTTTTCCATGTCAATGTTTCCTTAGTAAAAGTTTCCAGTGATAACAGAGCACGTCTCGTGTCTTCATTTGGGAGCAGCTATAGTGAGCTGACACAAGGCCTTTAGACCAATGGACTTTATGTGCAGGAAATGTTCAATGTAACCTATAAATCTTGTAACTTTTCAGAAGCCCCCAGATCCAACAATAAGGCACCTTAATAATCTGTATCTGTACTTTTAAAATAAAGCCTTTCTACCTCAAGTGGGCTTTTCTTTCAGATGGTAAAGACCTGCAGTTGACAGATATTACTGTTTTCATAATGTAAGACATCGCCTATCCATTTTTGGAGTTGAAAGATAGCATAGTCTAGTGGTTTGGATGTTGGGTGAGGACTCTGAGTCCAGATTTTGAATTTGTGATCAGCCATAGAAATTCATTGGGTGGCTTGGGCAACAGGCCCCATCTACACTGACCATTGAATTAAAAATGTCTTGAAACTACAATGACTACAAAACTCAGGACACCAATGCATGCTGTAGCATGGATTAAAGTGGTTGCAGTGCATTGAAGAAAGTCACAGGAATGTATGAGATAAGCCCTTTAATGTGCGGCAGCAGATCCCAGTGTATTCCAGATCACAGAGCAAAATTGGAAGCACACTGTAAAAACCTGCCCTTGTTGAAGCACTTTGTAGAATTTAGAACACAGGGTGAAAGTGTTGCCAAAAAATACCCCAAGGAGATTGATGGGGTTCAGCAACCTCTGCTGGGAAAATCCAGTCACATGCTAAAGAGGCAGACAGCAGATAAAAAGTGAAAACCGCTATCAGCTTACTGGGTGGATACTAGTTGCTTTGGGACTGATACACCAGCTGGCAGTAAGGCAGCCACCTAAATACTGCATTAGTGAGCAGGTGAGGGAAAGTGGTTATTGGTGGGGTAACTGTGGTCTATAAGGACCATCCTAACCTGACCAGATTGCCTATTAGGGAGATGAATCACATTGAGTGGGTGTACCTGAGTTTGAAAACCAGGTATAGACTGAGGATTCTGTTAGTGTACCATCCACCCATTTGGACATTAGCAGACATGACTGTAATGGCTAGACACTTGCAGGGAGAAATATAGAACAAGGTGATGGCCCAGCAGGATCAAGGCAGTCATGGATGCCAATGTGTTGCCACAGAGGATTCAGTCTGGTGTGTTTGGCTACCATCACAGTTGCTCTGAGGCCAGTCTGGATCATAATGCTTTGAACAGGATCCAGATTAGGTGTCTGATTTACAACCTCATCAGATGGGGAAGAATCGGCAGCATGCCCTACTTCACTGCTCATTTCAGCATGGAGCCCGCCGGCTCCCATTACATGATGTACAACTACTTCCAGTGGGTCTCTGTGCTTAAAGGGGAAGAGAGGTGAAGCATGCTGGTCTGGCAGCAACGTGGGAGGCTTCCCATGTTCCACTAGAAACAATGGGGGGGAAGTCAGACGGTCGGCACTTCCTCCCATGGGATGCTCAGCTGAGTGAGTTGGGCAATGCGGGATATGGGGTGAATAGTTCCACATCCCCCCCCCCCCCCAACGTACACTGCCAGAATTGCAACAATGTGTGGTGATTCCAGCGGTCTTTATGATGAGGTCTATAGACAAAGCCTCAGACACATCCAACATAGCAACATACCATGATAAGATTGGAGGAAGTAGCCTATTCCTGGAATTTTGCAACATCAACACATAGAAGTCAGTTGGCTCCTCACCTGTAAGGAACCTCATAGACTGAGGAGGCCACATAGTATTCAAGAATTATTCATTTAGATTAAACCCAAGATAAGCACGATAAGATAGTATTATTTCCATGCTTGGCTAACATCCCACTGACCTCCTCTTCAAGGTTCTCACCTTAATGAGTTTAGTTCGTGTTGGAACAGAATCAGAAATGGAGGGTCAGAATCAGTTCAATGTATTTTATGATGTTGGCAAAGCACAAAGGCATTTGGCACACACATCACCTCCAATACTGGTCTACAGAAACCACTAAAATCATGCTTTGATAATCTGCCAAATCTGACACTCTTGACCTCATAGCAATGCATTACTAATAATACTATTAGTTGTGGCACTAAAAAGTCTAATAGTTAAATAAAGCAACTGAAGGATGACTGTAGATGAGCCTAGAGAGTGGCAAAAAAGGCAGAAACATTTTCATCCTCTGACTCCCTGCTTAAGAAGTCTATAACATTTCTTTTAAAAGAATTATTTGTCCAGCTGATTGCATTGAGGACTACAGCAACCCTGCAGGAAGATTTATTTTTATTTATTTACTTCTCACATTTATATCCCACCCTTCTCACACAGTGGCACACAGTTTAACGTGTCTTTGAAGCTGTTGCTTGGTCCATTTTTATGATTCAATGGAAAACCAGTTTGCAAGTTTATATTCAGCTTGCTTGCTTGCTTGGTGTCTAATACAATACCCATTTTCAGTTGTAGGCATGATTCTTCTCCTGCTAATGATGCAAATGCAAAAGGATCTAATAGCACCTTTGAGACTAACTGGGAGCAAAAAGCTGGTAGCATGAGCTTTCATAGACTAAAGTCTACTTCATCAGATGCATCTAATGATGCAGACTTAAGTCTACGAAAGCTCATGCTACCAACTTCTTTGACTCAGTTAGTCTCAAAGGTGCCACAAGATTTCTTTGCATACTAATCCAGACTAACACATCTATGCCTTTGAATTCTAATGATGCAATTGTTTGAATATTTCATTTCTGATTGCAAGGAATAATAATTTCTATGGCTTTCTTTTTGCTTCAGGATACTACTAATATTTCTTTACAGTTTGTCTTTGGTGTCCATATATCTAAAACCTATTTGGGGGAATTATTCTGCCCAGAAATATACGTGAAGTTTTATTTTACAAACCCTACAAGTTTCCTTCAAATCTCCTGTTTACAGACATCCAAATTTTGTGGAAAATTGTTGGGTTTTGCATATATGCAAACACACACATGCAAATAAATTTTGTTTTAAAAAACAAGGTGGGAGTCTCTGAACGTGTTTTCCAATGAAAACTTGTTTTTTCACACAAAATAAGTATTTCTAGTAACCCATGTGAATTCTTTGTGCAAAAAAATGTGAACAATATTTATTCCTCACCTAACCAAGGTCTGTCATGAATGCTTTCCTGGGGAACCATGAAAAATATCATACTTAAAAATGAACATCAAAATATTTTCAAAGAATGATGGCTGCTACTTCTGCTTCTAGCACTTCATTTCCAATCTTACACCCAGACCCCATTCTCAAATCTTAGAGTATATAAATATCTCTCAGTCAAAGTCCCTTTACATTAACTTTGGATTAAACTGAAGTACATAATGGACAGGAAAAGGCAGATGTACCACTTATTTCCCCCGACATGTTTTTGTTTTTCTTAGGGCAATGTGAAATGCTCTATAATTTCAATATTTGCATTGTAAGCAGAACATTTTGTACAAATTTGTATCTGAAAAACAGTCACCTCATTGAATAGTCTCATTTTCCTGCTGTTCAGTGCTGCGCTGGCTGCTGGTATTTCCCAGACTGCTTGTGGTGACCCATGGATTTAAGTTTTATGATAAACTTTTATGTCATTCAAGTTATGCCATTGTGATGTCATAGGAAAACATTAACATGAGTGTAGGCAAATATATCAGAGGTCAGTGAAAATGAGGAATAAAAATTATGTTATGACAAACAGAAGCATGAAAACAACAACCTAAGGAGAGGGGCTTATGAAGATATGTGAATTAGCTGGGATGGACAAGCTGGCGATGTTGATCAAGGAGAAATCCTTGACCAATTTCAAGAAAGACTATGACATTTATTACTTTTTACACTGAAAATGGGGACAAATTCCTACTATTGTTTTTCTGATTTAGAAGAGTGTTATTAAAAGTAGGTGGTTATACAGTGATATCATAAGGTAACAGAAAGCTGTGAAATTAAAATCAACAGTCAGAGAGTCTAAGGCCTATAGATGAGTATTTATCGTTTTATTTGTGGTATTTTTAGTAGTGGGTTTTAGTGGTTAGAATGATTGTTTTAGATTGAGTTCTGTTAATTGTAGGTTAGATTTTTCTATTAAGAAAAGGTGTTTGTTCTGTATTTGTGTATTTTTGTAATTTGTTTGTATAAGTCTTTGTATGATTATAGGTTTTTTCTTGAATTAAAACTAATGTTAAAAAACACAACTTTATTTGAAGGTGCCCAAAACTGTTGAAAAAGGATACATATTTAAAAGCACCTAAGTATACATTTACTCTGCAGAACTAATACAGTTTGATGTTACCTTAATTGCCATGGCTTAATGCTATGGAATCATGGGTTAAGGCAAAGATAGCTAAAGGCCTTATCAAACTACAACTCCCATGATTCATAGCATTCAGCAATTTCAGTTAAAGTAGTGCCAAACTGTATTCTACAGTGCAGATGTCTGCTAAGTTCCATTTATGCAAATACTTTATCAGTGCATTATCAGAGTGGACCATAAAATGTACCGAAACTTTTTATTGATTATTTTGAGCATAATTCAGAAAGAGAAATTGTCTCTTTGTTTCCCTCTACCCACTATTGATAATTGATAATTATCAAAGCCATAACACTCCCCTCCCCAAAAGATTATTGACAATGAAGAGACCTAAAAAAAGAAAGATGTTTTTTCTTTATTTTTAAAATGTTTTCCACAGCTCCAAAGTTGGGCAATGTCAAAGCCACTAGAGCCTCTGGAAGGACCTAGCAGCAGCTGTACCCCAACTCTATCAAATTTAACCCTTTAATAAATGTATCAACTTGGTATTTTATGTGTGAGTTGTACTCCTTGTATTCTGGTGTCATTTCTTAAATGTATAAAATGTATCAGATGTATCTTGAAGATAGCTACCTCCCAGTGCCCTAAGTTTGCATAATCCCCTGAGAATGAAGATCACAGTCAGAATCCCTCCAGCTATTTCCCAAGCAAGATAAAATCAATTTTTGTGTGTGTATATAACCCTTTGTCACCAAGATGAGCTCAGGAAGTCTGTCCATTTAACGGTGGCTGAGAGTTTGCCATTTCCATGGAAGAGAAGGTTCAGCAAATATGAATTCATTACTTTCCTGAATGGGCAGCCAAACCACTAATTATGTGGAGCTGCCACTTTTGTCTTTTGAGCCTTGCACCCTTTGTTTCAGCAGAGCTGGGCACTTAAGTTAATCAAGGGTTTATCTGCATACGCAAGTCACCACTCCCTCCTGGTTCGTGCCCTCCCAGCAAACTTGATATTTAAACTGTCCAACTATCAACCATTGTTATTCCATCCAAAGGAATCTCCTCCTCCAGGCTATGACATCAGGGAAATCCCCAGGCAATCCATGTGTGGATCCTGGCCGGCCTTGCTTTGCAGCCAATCAGGGGAGGAAGCAGGAAGTCTGAATAGCTGCTTAAAATGTCATGTATTTTTCTGTGAATTCATGTTGGTACTTTTTGAAGTGTATTGCTTATAATTACATCCTATTTGGCCAAATCGTAATAAACTCCTCTAGCTTTGCCTTCAAAGCTCAATCCTGACTGATCAAGTTTAATGGGCATGGACCTCCTTATCCACGGTCCTAGCTAAAATAATCACAAAACTATGTTATAGCTGGCCATATATTTCACTTGTAAACAGTCTTTAAATATGTGGAGATCTGGGGCTGATTGTGTAATTTGTCAGAACAGGAAATCTGAATGCATGTAATATACATTCCTTTAAAGCACTTCATACGCATCCAGCTTGGGTCTGACAGCAACCCCAACAACTCCCATTTTAAGCTACAAAACACATATTACTGTCATATTTGAACTTAAAATCCTGATTTGAAGAGTTGTTTTCATGTCACACTTAAATAACTTGACAGCAGAAAATGAGAAGCCCAGGCTTTATGCAAAATTTACTTATTTATTTAGAGTATTTATATTGCATCCTTAAATCACAAAAGTTCCCAGTTGGCTTACAATTACTTAGTTATCATGGCATTTTCCTGCTCTGAGACATGACACACAAGGAAAATGGGATGGCAGGGTGGGAATTCAACAGTTCCTATTTGTTCTCCTTCCTCCACAAAAGCTGCCAGCTGCAACAAATCACTCTGACCAAGAGGTCATGATTTCGAGGCCAGCTCAGAGCCTGCATTTGTCTCTGTCTCTGTTCTATGTTAAGACATTGTTGTCCGTTCCTGGAAGGTGTAGGACCCAAGAAATAGGCTCACACCGCTGGTCGCAATGGAAAACTTTATTGAATCCGCCTTGCCAAGATGACTGCAAAAGCTTTTACTGACCCTCTTCCGCTTTTCCCCTCAGTATATGGGGTTGTTGCCTCCCCCCTCCTCCTTCTCCATCCACACCTCCCTTTCCTTTTGTCCTTTCCCACGTTTGAAGACCAGACCCTGTCATAAATCAGCCTATCCCGCCAAATGGTCTCCTTCCTCTGTCCTCTTGTAGTCAGGTTGCGAGAAGACCAGCTTTGATGATGCTGTTCTTTGTTGCACCCTGACATGACTCCCCCCTTCGGACGACGACCCTGCGGGGAGAGACAAAGTTCCGACAAGCTAAGGACAACAGCAGCAGAAAAAGCCAGGAGAAGGAAAGAAGAAGGAGAGAGAGAGTCCAACCCCCCCCCCTTTTCGGGATCATGGTCCAGGTTTATGGGGAAACTTTGTGTGAAACTGTTTTCTCAACTTTGGGGCTTTAACATGCTCTGCTGCTACCCATTCCGGGTGTAAGGTCTGTGAAGACCATTGGACCAAGTAGTACAGTTTCCCCCGAGACTTCTTGGAGTCCAGGATATCCTTGATTTCAAAATGGGTGTGTGCCCCCACCATAATGGGGACCGGATCTGCCCCCGGTTTACTCCATCTGTGAGTGTTTGGCGCTGGCTTCAGCAGGCTAACATGAAACACTGGGTGCACCTTGCGCCATCTATGAGGCAATTGTAACCGTACTGTCACTGGGTTCACAACGGCCGAAATGGGAAAGGGACCAACATATCGTGGGCTCAGCTTCCGGGATGGTTGTGTGGATTTCAGGTGCTTTGTCGACAAGTACACCAACTCCCCCACTTTGTAGTCCGGTGGTGCTGTTCTCTTTCTATCTGCATATTTCTTGTAATCCACTTTGGCGGTGCGCAAGGCCTCCTGAACTGAAGGCCAAGCGGCAGCGATCTTCTCGCCCCAATTCCCTGGCTTCTCGTCAGAAGGCAACTCCTTTTGCAGTGCGGGGAATGGCGGAAAATCTCTGCCGTTCACAACTTTAAACGGCGAGACCCCAGTGGACGCGTGATCCGAATTATTAATGCAATATTCGGCAAGTGGTAGCATCGAGGACCATTGATCTTGCTGGTACGTGCTGTAGCAACGGAGGAACTGCTGAAGGGTCTTCTGAACCCGTTCGGTGGCTCCGTCTGTTTCTGGATGGAAGGCCGTGCTCAGGGCCCTTTCAGTTCCTAAAATACCCAGGAAAGACTTCCAAAACCTCGATGTGAACTGAGAGCCCCTGTCACTTATGATCCGCTTGGGACACCCGTGCAGGCGGAACACGTGTTGCAGAAACAACAACGGCCAACTCGGGTGCCGTTGGAAGTCTCTTAAGGGCCACGAAGTGAGCTTGTTTGGAGAACAGGTCAATTATAGTCCAGATTGTGTTGAAACCATTGCTGTTGGGCAGGTCTACCACAAAGTCCATAGCTATATCCGTCCACGGTCTCGAGGGGTCTGCTACTGATTGCAACAATCCTTCCGGTCTGCCCACCTTTTGTTTTGCCATAGCGCACACTGGGCATTCCTGCAAATAACCCTTTACATCCTTGCGTATGGTTGGCCACCAGAATTGTCTATTCAACAGTTTCAGAGTTTTTGTAAACCCAAAATGACCAGCGAGCTTGGAGTCGTGTGCTTGGGCCAGCACCCTCCCCCGAAGTTCCTCCGGTACATAGTATTTGGAACCGTGAGTCCACAATCCCCCTGTTTGAGACAGTTCATCCCTATGAGACTGGAGCCAGGGGTCTGCATCTGCAGCTAGCCTCAATTCCTGGGACAGTTCGTGTGGTTGGCCACTAGGTGGGGGCTTTTCCTTCGCTGTGGCTCTTGTCTGCACCATCAAACCCAGTTGTTCTTTCGTGAACACAGTTCCGACTTCCCCCAGGGCCGAATAGTTTGCATCGGGCATTCGAGATAGGGCATCTGCCATCCTGTTCTGGGTCCCCGGAAAGAACTTCAGCTTAAAATTGAAACGGTTAAAGAACTGTGCCCATCGCAGTTGTTTTGCATTCAGCCTTTGAGGGGTACGTAAAGCTTGCAGATTCTTGTGATCAGTCCATACCTCAAATTGGGCCTCGGTTCCCTCCAAGAAATGCCTCCAATGGGATAGGGCAGCCTTCACTGTGAAGGCCTCCTTCTCCCACACCCGCCAATTCCGTTCCGTTTCCGTGAACTTTCTTGATAAATAAGCACACGGTCTTAGAGCACCCTCATCATCGGCCTGCAACAGTATTGCTCCATAGGCCGCCTCTGATGCATCACAATGAACCACGAAAGGTTTGTCCCGTTGGGCATGAACTAATATGGGTTGACTTGTGAACCTCCTTTTTAATTCCTCAAACGCCTCTTGGCACTCAGGCGTCCAGTTCAGTTTCGCACCCGGAGTCTTAGTCTTACGAGTCTCCCCCACTCCCTTAGTTTTTAGTAATTCTGTCAAAGGCAAAGACAGCTTGGCAAAGTCTTTGATGAACTGTCTATAGAAATTTGCAAAGCCTAGGAATCCCTGCAGCTGTCTTCGAGTCCTTGGAGGCTCCCACGCCAATACATCCTGCACCTTGGCGGGGTCCATAGCTATGCCTTTTGTGGAAATGCGGAACCCCAAGTAGTCTAACTCCGTTTTGTGCAATTCACACTTGGAGAGTTTGGCATAAAGCTGATTCTCCTTTAATCTCCGCAAGACTTCTCGAGTCAGCCTAATGTGTTCAGCCAGTGATTTACTGTACAAAAGGATGTCATCGAGATATATAATAACCCCCTTATATAGCATGTCACGAAAGGTCTCATTTATGAACTGCATGAACACCTTTGGACCTCCGCACAAGCCAAAAGGTAAAACTTTAAAATGGTACTGCCCAAGGTGACAATTAAAAGCCGTCTTCCAACAGTCTTCATCTTTGATTCGAATCCTATAAAAAGCCTCCCGCAAGTCCAGTTTGGTAAAGATGCGTGCCTCACCCAATTGCGCCAACATCTCTGACATTAGGGGAAGCGGGTATTGGTTTGTGGTGGATATTGCGTTAAGACCTCTATAATCCACGACCAATCTTAGGCCGTCTGCTTTTGGCCTGAAAAATACTGGCGCTGCCATGGGGGACTGAGATGGCTCGATGAAGCCTCTCTCTATATTTTTGTCAATAAATTCTCTGAGTGCCCTTTTCTCTGGTTCCGACATTGCATAGAGTTTTGGCTTAGGTAGTTTGGCATTGGGGTCTATTTCAATTGCACAGTCCGTCTTCCTATGAGGGGGCAACTGGTCACACTCCTTCTCACTGAACACCTCTGCGAATTCATGGTAGACTCTGGGAACGCTTTCCAATGGTACCCCCTGTGACATGGCTGCTATCGCCCCCTCTGGCTCCAGTACCTCTATGTCTTTCGGGGTACTCTCAAAATTGCAATTCCCATCCCAGAAAGTAAATGTCTCCCTTTTCCAGTCAATCTGAGGGTTTTGCCATCTCAGCCAAGGAACGCCCAAAATGACTGGCTGATGTGCCATTGTTGAAATCACAAATTGCAATGTCTCAGCATGAGAACCCATAGTCATTCTTAAAAACCCTGTTTTTTCTGTTACTGGGACTCCGTATGCTGGGCTTCCATCCAATTGTGCGAAGACTACTGGTCTCTTTAGTGGGTTTGGCTCCACCCCCAACCTGTTTGCTAGTTCGGGAGTAATTAGGCATCTCGTGCACCCACAGTCCAACATAGCATCTGCCTCTACCTGAATCCCTGTCTCTGGGTTCAACAGCCTCACTCTGACTCTCACAATGTCACAATTTACTCTTCTCAACTCACCCCCTTCGCCCTCTGGTGGTTCGATCTGTTTCCGGGCGTTCAAAACAGATCCCAGTCGTTTCCCGGTAACTCCAGGTCCTCCGCTTCCTCCATCTCTTCTGCCTGAAGCTGCCCTGGGGCTAAAGCCGTTTCCGTTGCCATGGCAGCTTTCCCTTTTGCTAGTTTGGAGTTCTGGTGGGGCGGCTTCTGGCTGTGAAGCCTCTCTCCTTTTGTCTCCACGCCTGTCCCTTTCGGACACTCTGCCGCTCGATGTCCCTCGCGGCCGCAAGCGAAGCAGGCCCCCCTCCCTGCTCTCCTCTCCCTGCTGGTCGACCTTCCGCGACGAGGGGAGAAGCGCCGTGTTGCTGCTGTCGGGGGTTTGATTCTGTTGCTCTCCCTTGGACGACGAGAGATTTGCTGTTGGTCCACCTCCACGCGCCCCGCTAACAAAATCCAGTCCTCCAAGTCTCTTGGATTTCCTCTGTGTAAAGCCCACTCGAGCACCTCAGAGCGTAAACCAGCCCTGAAATATTCCAGTTTGGTGGTGTCGGACCAGTCCCTAATCTTCCCCGCTGTGGCTTTAAATTCCAGGGCGTATTCTGACACCGTCCTTCCTCCCTGGTATATCCTTTTGAGTTGGGCCTTCGCCCTCTCCTCTGCCAAAGGGTCTTCGAATCTCTCACGGAGGGCTCTTAGGAAATCCTCCAGGCAGGCCAGCTCCCGGGCACCAGTATCATACATCTGCATTAGCCAGTCTGCAGCTGCTTCTTTCAAGTTTGCCCCCACCGTGTGGATTTTTGCGCTTTCTGAAGGGAAGTGGTCCCCAAAATCCTCCATGAAGTGTCTTACGTTTGTAATGAAATAAGACAGCTGTTTGGGGTCCCCGTTGAACTTCACCCGAAATTCTCCCTTCCCAGGCATTTGGCTCCTTCCTGACAGGCCCGTGGGGAAAACTGATGTCCCCTGCTGAGGCATCTCATCCTCATAGTCCTGTGGACCCTCCCCGGCAAAGGGACGGGGTCCAGTGCCTCTCCCGGGCAGCCCTCTCCTCTGCTCCCGTTGCTCGACTGTCGCCCTCCAGGACTCGTTTACCTGCCGCTGCATCAGATCCATCTGTCGAGAGAAAGTTTCAAACATTTTCTCCATCGCATCTAATCTCCTCTCCATCCTTCTCATCTCCGGGGCTCCCTCTCCGTCTCGCTGCCAATCTCCTCCCATCTGGATCTTCCGTCTCACCGTCACTCCCCTTCCTGCGGGTAACTGGGTGGAGGTCAGCGGCTTCCACGACGGGTCCGAGGGGTCTGTCCCCCCTTCGCTCAACGCTGGCGATGGGTTCCTTTCCTCTCTCAACTCCTCGGCACCTCGAGGGTTCGCCTGTTCTTCTTCCAGGAAGAGGAATTCCTTCATGGTTTCTCCTCCATCAGGGTTCATGCTCTCACCGGAGAGACCTTTCCTCACGGGATGAGCCGAAAAAAAAAAAGGGGGTAAAAGCTTAATGTCCGTTCCTGGAAGGTGTAGGACCCAAGAAATAGGCTCACACCGCTGGTCGCAATGGAAAACTTTATTGAATCCGCCTTGCCAAGATGACTGCAAAAGCTTTTACTGACCCTCTTCCGCTTTTCCCCTCAGTATATGGGGTTGTTGCCTCCCCCCTCCTCCTTCTCCATCCACACCTCCCTTTCCTTTTGTCCTTTCCCACGTTTGAAGACCAGACCCTGTCATAAATCAGCCTATCCCGCCAAATGGTCTCCTTCCTCTGTCCTCTTGTAGTCAGGTTGCGAGAAGACCAGCTTTGATGATGCTGTTCTTTGTTGCACCCTGACAATTGTTTGCCTTATATGTGTGCAATGTGATCCGCCCTGAGTCCCCTTCGGGGTGAGAAGGGCGGAATATAAATACTGTAAATAAAATAAAATAATAAATGACATTTGGCAAAAAAGAGGAAGAGGCTCTTATGAGTTGCTGGATCTTCAACATGATACAGCTGTGGCTGACTGCTCCTCTCTCCCTCAGAAGCCATAGCAGTGGCATTTGGAAAAATTTTACAAAACAGTAAAAGTATAGCACACCCATTAATCATTTGCCTCAACCAGTTAAAAGCTAAACGCCTGTTTAAATATGCTTGCTGTTGAATAAAGACCAGAGAGGGGGCCAAATCAACCTCTCTTGGCAGGAAATTCTGTAGTCTAGGACCAGCCACTCAGAAGCTTGCTTCTATGCCCCCCATCTAGACTAATCATTTAATGCTAGCTTTAAACTGTGGTGGTGAAACAACAAATGCCCACAAAAGGATACTATGTTCATCAGTGCTTTGTATAATCCCCATCAGAGCTTCAAATTCGTGTCAGGATTTCCTATGTAATCAACTGCACAACAAAACCAATAGTAAAGGTAAAGATTTCCCCTGACATTAAGTCCAGTCATGTCTGACTCTGGGGGTTGGTGCTCATCTCCATTTCTAAGCTGAAGAGCCGGCGTTGTCTGTAGACACCTCCAAGGTCATGTGGCTGGCATGACTGCGTGGAGCGCTGTTACCTTCCCACCGGAACGGTACCTATTGGCATGTTTTGGAACTGCTAGGTTGGCAGGAGCTGGAGCTAACAGTGGCTGCACAAGCCACTCCCGGGGTTTGAACCTGGGACCTTTCGGTCTGCAAATTCAGCAGCTCAGCGCTTTAACACACTTTGCCACTGGGGCTCCTAACAAAACCAATACTGACTTGAAAATGACTTAAATGGTTACTGTAGAGCTGCCATCTATTCTGCTTTGTGATATAATAATCACACATGGAGGAAATACTTGTTAAATCTTTCTGCCATCATCTATTGTTGAGAAGTCACTTTTTTGAAAGAGAGAGACCCCCGTCCCCAGCATTTGTAATAGCTCTCTGTGGGAACTAGAGCCCAAATTTTCCAGGGCTGTGGTTTCTAAGGGAGACATGAACAGCAGGTCACAGCTTCATCATAACTGGACCCTAGCAGCATTTGAGGATATTGTGTGGATCACCTTGATAGAACTTTCCCCTTTAGAAAAGTCAATCTGTAAATGTACAGAGAAAGAGAGTGGTGCTAGAAAGCACAGGGCTAGTATGTTTCCTTTCCTCACTTCTTTGCAACATGAGGAAACAGAAACTCTTGAAAATGTCATTTCATCCAGTTTAGCTGATTTAACAACATCAGCTTGAGCTTTGTATTATATCATATGGCATGTCTATTGTACTCTTCCCTCCAGGGTGCTCAGGGGAACACACATAGGTTTATCCTGTTTCATCTTCACCATATTTCCAAAGTTGAAAGATAATGATTGTGAATTCATAGATGGACAAACATTTGACTGCATACCTCCTTAGTGTGTTGAAACAAGTGAATTTCAATTGGTTAGCTTCAGTGAATCCCACCCGGGGAGAGCACGGATGACCTCCCTCTATCAGCTCCAGCTCCATGCGGGGACATGAGAGAAGCCTCCCATAAGGATGGTAAAACATCAAAACATCTGGGCGTCCCCTGGGCAACGTCCTTGCAGACAGCCAATTCTCTCACTCCAGAAGCAACTCCGGTTGCTCCTGACTTGAAAAAAAAAGAAGAAGCTTCAGTGAAATGGCAGCCTTTGGTGTGTAAACTACATAGTATTACAACCAGTAGATCTGAACTTGACTCTGGTTCACTTTCCTCTTTTCTGTCACTGCATTCTTGCCTGCTGCACTGGCAGTTCTTACTTACCCATTAGGCAGAATGAGGGGTCCACCTTGCAAAATAGAACATTATGATGGTAAATCATGCCCCGCCTTTCATTTCCCACAACTGGCCTGCTTTGCTTTTAGCAGTCTGCAGGACAAGGAATCCTGCCAGGATAAGATACACAGTCTTCTAGGGCTTAAGCATTTTTGACTTGCAACCCCTTTTTTACCTTATAAATGTTTACACAACCCCAAGTATATCAAGGGAGAAGGAAGGGAGAAGGGGAAAAGGAAGAGAGAGAGACACAGAAGAGAAATAAAGAACAGAAAAGAGAGAAGGGAAAGTAGAGAGAGACACTCACAAGAGAAAAAAGGCGACTCCAACATATTGTTATGACGCTCCCACTTGGAGTGCCAACAGATTGTTTAAGAAGCTGTGTTCTAGGACGCCTTATCCAGGATACCTGGCACCAGGGAAGTATCCTAGGAGTGAAGTATTCTCAATCGACTGGCAGAGAGCTGCACAAAGAGAGACAGGAATTGATTGGTGGTTCCTAATACAGGAAAGGGGAAGCAGTAGCATTTCTTCTCTTGCCTCAGGTGGCACTCAGGACCTCATCACATTGATAAGGTTCAGCATTTCAATTTGCCAGCCTCTGTAGTAAATCAGAGGACAGCAAGGAAATCCCAACGCCTTCCCTCGCTGCCAGATAAAGCTTACTCATCAGATGTGGGGAAGCATCATGTAGTGAACCTTACCTATTAGGCCGGGAATGAAGCCTGGGTAACAGTGAGTGAGGCAGGCCTCCATTTTGTAGAGGAATGCCAGGCAGCCATCTTGAGTGTGGCTAGAAAGAGGGAAGAGCTTAGAGAGAGAATCCTAGGATTGGCCAGAGCAGATGGGAGGATTCAAGTCTTAGAGGGCAGAGAAAAAAGAGCTCCAAGGCAGTTCGGTTTTGGGTTTTGAAGAGGAAAATGCAGTTTGGAGTTCTGGTTGTGTGTGAGAGAACTGAGAGCTGTGAAACTGACAGGATAGGTCAGGCAGTTTGGATCTCTTGGGAGAGATAATTCAAGAGATTGACTCTCACTACTAGGCTGGTTAATAGAAGGACTCTAGGTTAGAGTTAATTAACAATCCAGGGGGCTATCTAGATTAGGTTAGTCGAACTCGTGATTATTCTCAGCAAATAGAGCGAGGGTTTCTGTGACCAATAGATAGTTTGGTTTGATTGGAACTGTTTGAAACTAAGTGAAATAATCTGAAACATACAACTAAGTTAAGCTGAAGAACTTCTGTAACCGTTTACACTTATGTACCTCTCTGAAGTAATTATTTACCTGTTATAAGAAAATACATTTTTATTCTATTTTCAACTTTCAAAAGCCTCTACAGTATATCTTTCTATTAAGAAGCCTTTATAATAGTTCCAGCAATACAACAATTAAATACCACAGAAAATCCTCATAGTAAACATCAGTTTGGGAGCCAGGGGGTGGAAACAGTGTGGGCAGGGAATGAGAGAAACTTATCTCATGTACATTTAACAACAAAAATCCTAAAAACATTTTAGGTTGGTGGCAGCTACCATTTTAAAAGAAAATCTAAAATCAAACTGTGTTCTCTCGCCTCTCACATACGTGTGCTTGCGTGTGAGAAGAGTGTAGAGTGAGGGGTGTATGTTATACATCACCATGCAACTTCCCCCTGTGGTAGCCCCATTGTTCCAATGGAACATAGAGAGGCTCCCGTATTGGCAGTGCAGTGTACTATGATGCTTCTGCTCCAGTTGACCCACAAAGGCCCCACCGGAAGTGAGGCTATGTCGTGTGATGGACAGTGTGGGCCTCTGTGAGTTGAATGGGGTAGAAGTTTCCTAGGATGCATGAATGTCCATCAAGTCCTAAGTCTGCTATTCCACTGCCATAGGAGAGAGTTGGAAACATCAACATTCTGTATTGTAGCTGTGGGTACAAGTGTATTGTGCTCAGCCCCTCACTGGTAATATTTAGGATATAGGCATTGATAGGCATAACTAATGTCCCAGCAGAACTGGCCATCTCTAACTTAAGTACCAAAGTTTGAACACGCATACTTGTTAGTGTGTGGCAGAAGAGATGGGAAACATTTTATGTGCTTTCAGAATTACCACAGCTTGGGGAAGAACCACATAATGCTTCTTGGAATTAGATGAGAAACCACTTGGTTGCCTCATTTATTTCATTATTGCCTCTTTACTGTATGTCCTTGTTTAATACCATACAATTCCAAACATTATCTCATCGGAAGAATAGATATTCTCTAACAAAGCAACAAAGCAAAGAAATACAATTTTAAACATGTTTCTCTTTTTATGCAGAAACTGAAAATGGATAGGCTGGGGGAGGGAGACAAAGAGAGAAGAAATATTTTCCAGGCAGTTCCACTTGTTTTTATAACATCCTGTGTGAGTAGTAAAATTTATAACAACAGATGTCTGTTATTCCATATTAAATTTGTGAAAGAGCGGAAAACATTCTAAGATTTTTAAAGCACTCATCAAGTAAAAAAACAAAAACAAAATGAAACACTTGCACTAAATGCCACCTCCCCGCTTTAAACTAAAATTAAATGGAGGAAAACAGCACCATAAATTTCATGTGAGTTGAGTTCCTTGTGAAGTAACTAAAGTTCAGGATTTTTGGAGTACTGTAGGTGGACCTTAAATGGCTGGACTCTGGGTAGAGTTTAAGAATTACAATGTTAGAATCATAAACCAGGAAAGGGATCACTACAGATCATTTAATTTAGTCTAATCCCTCACTCAGTAGGAACTGCATTGGAGGAAAGAAAGGATACTATTTCAAGTCTCCACTTAATGCCTACAGCAAAGAAGAACCTACACATCCTTATGACCTTTGTCCCAAGGCAACTTATGAGTCCTTGAGGCCATATCTAACAGCCCCATGGATGATCTGATCACAGCAACATTATTTCCAAATCCCATTCTACTCCCTCTGAGATAAGATGCATTTACCATTGGATTCATACAAAATTACTACAGCCTATGCTCTTGTTTTCTCAGTTCAAATGTGATTAAGGAAATGTTTCTGTGACCCCAGTGTATAGATATATAAAATAAGCATAAAAATCAAACATTTCCTGATAACAAATCATCATTTTCAAGTTAACTGTAAGATTAGTGTAAATGTCTAAAACAGCCACTGGGTAATGTTCAGAAAACTTTTACTCCTGCCACTTTTTTTCACCAACCCAACATTGGCCTAAGTGGGGGTTGTAATCCTCAGTTTAAAAAGTAGTGGTTACAATTAACAAAATCTTGATCATTGTGTGACTTCCATCTGTAGAAAATAGTAATAGTTTTCACGTATTCCCTGTTTAAGAAGCCTTTCCCTCATTTGTTTATCTCCCATGGAATAATCTGGCATGTAACACTGAATTTACAGATAGCAAAGGATTCTGGGATGTGTTCTAGAGTGTGCATTCTGTTTCAATGGGTACTAGTCCTGATTTGATTGGTCCAACTGTTGCCTGACATAAATGGAGAGTGAGCTCACAACACATTCAGCATTTAACTATCATATGGCTCCACATTGGAAGAAAAAATGGGTAAAGGTGGACAGGAGCACTAGAGGTTTCTATGGCCATGCCTACACGTACTGTGAAAAGTGGGTTTAAAGGCTCTAGAGCTTTTATGGTGCATCCTGGGAACCTTCTTGAAGCCCTTTGGCTGTCCATACAGTCAACCTATCTGAGGGTGCATTGAGGTTGCTGCCACCACTGCTATGCCATCACCAGCAAATGGCCTGTTCATTGGCAACATTGCATTTCTAGTCATATGACTCAGTGCCTGACATGATATTTCCAGAAATGTGACACTGCCAGCAAGCTGGAGAAAGTTGCTTGTTTCCGGCAATGCAGACGTGGGGCTTCCGGAAGTGTGAACAGCAAATTGGACTGGATCCAGTCTAATCCAACTGTCCACAGCCACAAAACTGCCATATTCCAGAAACAGAAAGCTTCAGAATAAATCCTGTGTTCCACTGTCATGGAGTAGCAGCTGAATGGAATGGGGTGCAGCAAACTGAGGCCGTGCATTATATAGACTCACCACAGCAGCTGAGTGCTGAGCTACATTATTTTAGCCATATAGACATGTGAATTTTGATGCATTTACATTAAAGAAGGATTAAAAGGAAGATTTCAACCTTCTCATCTCCAATAGACAGTTCTTTCATTTTAAATAAAAGAAATAGAAGTGAAAGAATGTTGAATATACATACATGAAACCACAGTACTTTCTACTTTAAGTATCTATGAACCGCTACAAAAAAAGATGGGGGTGGTGAGGGGATGATAAAGTATAGAATTGAAAATGTTTTCCTATGATATTTTATTATGAAACCCACTGAGAAAAATATTTTCACCTAACAAGCAAAACAGGCTGTAATTGCAAACAGATTTTTCTAAAAGAACTAAGGAACATGGAGAGAACATATGAAAGTACCTGCTGATCACAGCAGGACTGCACTTTACTGTCTTCCAACTAACATATTCCTGTAATGTCAAATCAATTCATGTATTCTCTAATTCAAACAATGCACATCATCAAGCAACAGTTATCTCATCCTACCACTCTAATTCATTATCTTAAAACTGAGCTTCCTATACCAGCCATCTGTTTTTTAAACAAAGCTACCAAACAAGGGTGATTTTTATAGTCTGTGAGTCAATGCCCTCATCTCCACCTTGGCACCATAGGGTTTTTTTTTAAAAAAAAGAGCTGTCCACATGGCAATTTTTAAGAGGTGGGAAGATCTGTTCACAGTGTGTAGCAGAAATTGCCATTGCCAATGTCATCGTCCCTGCCAGATTCCATATGTGTGTCATTGTTCAATGACCAAATGTTGACTTGCCTTTGGGTTCTGTGCATCAGGAACTTTATGCTTAATATAAAAAACAGAAGAGGAAAGAAAGCAGCAACACAATTCTGAATGTGTTTATATCTTCATAGTTTATTTCTTTTGGCACTGACCCTAGGACAGGCATGGGGAATGTTTGATGCCCTAGGCATTGTTGGGATGCAACTTTCATTATCTCTCATCTTTGGCTGTCTTAGGTTTGGCTAATGGGATGTATACTGTCGAAGAGATAAGCAAACACTATAAAGGTTCAAAACATAAAAAGCGACGTGACCTGTATAGGCCACAGAAATAGTCAGGCCTCTCTGAGTATAGAGCTATCTTCTTTCTATGTAAAAAAGATAAGCAAATACTATAAAGGTTCAAAACATAAAATGCACTATGTAATTTAGAGCATCATGTATGTACATTATTACCTGAGAGTTAACAACAATAATGAAAATAATAAGTACAATCAACTGTTGTAATCCACAGTAGTATCTTCCAGACTGTAATGTTTAAAGGAAACTGTAATTATCAAGGCTTAAATGTGGACTAAAGTCAAAACATATCAAGTAGTCTCCACTATTTAAACAGTTTCTGAAGACTCCAATTGGATTTGGCAACCAACATAATATAAACACATTCTATCTTTACAAAATAATATTGGTTAATATATCTTTTAAGACTTCACAGGCATCAAAAAGCTTATTCTAGAAAAAACCTTGACCAAAAGTTCCTTTGATTCTTTGAGATCCTGTGTTGATGACATCAAGTGTATAGAATATCATTGATTAGTGATTTCAGTTATTTGATAAGAATATGTCTTGGGGTTCAAGGCCCATCATGTTTTGTTACTCCAAAGGCCAGATTAAAACATGAAACAGGTTTGAAAACAATAAAAACAGAGGTTTATTCTTTCCAGCCAGAAAGGATGTCAGAATAGAGTCTGCGCTCTGAAAGATATGACACAACCCAATGCAATATACAGAACATATTTATACATTTTTGACAGCTATCCAGAACACCCACACCAGCCTCTGTAGTAACTTAAAACCTCAGTTGAATATTTAGAAATACAGTTTTGATATCCAAAGAAAAGGGCCAGGCAAAATTATATGAACATAGCAAATAGGAGAGCCCTAGGTCTGAATGATTTTTCAATATCTAACCCTGCACAATGATAGAAAGGAAAGAAATCCATTGTAGTGGGGAAGATTCTTGTTTGGAGTGAGGGAGGGTGGGGCTCAAAAATTTTAAAAATGAGAATTCCAACAGAATTTAATAACATGGTGTCTTTAAAGTTGCTGCTCCTTTTCCATTGTTACTTCTACTACTTTCTTTCCACTCATCCAGAGAGACAGCCTGAGTAATGCATGATTTGAAAGTAACTGGGATGTATCTAATGGTTTTCCCCTCACTATGATGTTTTGCTTCAGTGCATGGAGCTAAACCCTCTATTAAACAGATGGAAGTTTTGGCTTACATAAGCCATTTAGCACATTTCACCTGGATCAACAGTCCATGCAACAATTTAGCTTGTGGTAAAGTAGTAGTCTGAGCCTCACCATGACATGAACTAATAGGCAAATTCCTGCTGAACTGACTGACTAACCCTATTCACATTCATCACAGTACATGGAAAGGATTGTGTGAAATCACATTTGAATCCTTTCTCCCCATTTCAGGGTTTCAGGCAGTTCCATTAAATGAGATTTGAGAGAATCCCATTCCTACCTTGTATATGCCACTATTTCATCCTAAACACATCTATACTCAGCTAAATTTAGACAGGAGGTAGATGAGATACTCTCAAGAAATACCAAGGATTCATATGGAGGGGTAAGAAAGAATCCTACTTGAAATGTTGGAATGTGGCTGCCAGGCTGAACTGACAGTACTAGTTGGACTAATGGTTGGATTCAACATGAAGCAGGTACTTACATTCCTACAGTATAGGCAGTCCCCGAGATACAAACATCTGACTTACATACAACCATTAATTGCAAAGAGTGGTGAGACAACAGGAAGTGAGAGGAAATCTGCACTTATGAAGGGAAATTCACTCCTGAAATTTATCATGGGGAAAAGGTGTCACCACTGAAGTTTCATGACCAATCCTTGTTTCCAGAACAACCCAACATTTCCAAAATCCAGGAATCATAGGGACAGAAAGTGAGGTGAAATCTTCTGAACAGAGGTGCAGGGAGCTAAACACATGATACAGGGATGTTAACCCTTCCCTATGCTATCCAAAACTTTAAAAAAGGCTTGGGATACATTTCAAATTGTACCTATTCCAACTTACATACAAATTAAACTTAAGAAAAACCAATCTTGTGCTCTTGAAATCATAGGAGTTGTAGTTTTGCAAGATCTCTAACCTTTTATGCAAGAGAGTGCTGGAGCCTCCCCAACTAAAGCTCTCATGATTCCATAGCATTGAGACATGGCAGTTAAAGTGGCATCAATCTGCAGTAATTCTACAGTATAGATCAGTGGTTCTCAACCTATGGGTCCCCAGGTGTTTTGGCCTTCAACTCCCAGAAATCCTGACAGCTGGTAAACTGACTGGGATTTCTGGGAGTTGTAGGCCAAAACACCTGGGGATACACAGTTGGAGAACCACTGGCATAGATGTATCTGAATTTTATCTCTGCATAAAACAATCATATGAACTGTGCTTGTGAATGATTACATGCCCATCTGAGTGGTAAGTAGGGATAAGTGACCATTTTGTTTTGATTCAGTTTTAGAAGTATATACAAAAATAGAAATGTCTTCTCCTCAGACATGAATTGACTGTCGGAATCTTCAATACTCATACAACCTGGCCAACCAGAACACTTAGAGACAGTAAGACCAATCCAGATTGTAACCTGGAATGTAGCTGGCTGGAAAGAGATTGTTGATTGTGAACTGGTGAGATTCTTATCTGATTTTGAGATAATAGCACTACAAGAGACTTGGCTGGTAGAAGGGGTTGACCCAATACAATTACCTGGATTTCAATGTTGGCACACACCTGCTCAGAAAAGAGGGAACAAAGGGCGTGCCTCAGGGGGCCTATGTATATGTATTAAGGAGGAATTACAGTGGCAAGGGGAGAGATTGTGCAAGGGGGATGATATCCACAATATATTGGCCATTAAGTTTACTTATAAAGAAATGGAGCTTATATTGATAAATGTCTATATCCCACCACTCACATCCTCCTATTACAGTCCTGATGCCTGGGTACAGCTAGAGATAATAGTGGAAGAACTAACAGTAGCGTATACCCAAGCAATAATTATTTTACTTGGAGATTTTAATGCTAAATTAGGCCCATCTATACATGATCTAGCCCAATATGGTGGCCTTCCACATGATTTTATTAAAAATCACCCAAAATGGTACTCAAGAGACAAAAAGATCAATAGGTCTGGTATAAGTCTGGCATCACTGATCTTGAAGTGCAATTTACAAATCCTAGGAGGTAAGAACAATAACAATAATTATAATTATATATACCCCTATACATTTCATTCTAGCCATACAAGCAGTGCCTTAGATTTTATATGTGTCTCAACAGGCAAGGCCAATCTTTTTTCACAGATCAAAGTACTTTTGAGGGAAGAAAGTGACCATCAACCAGTGTGTGTGAAATTCTTGGGCCCCTCAGATTTAAGACCAAATAATAGGAATGATAACTGGATTATGGCCAACACTGAGGTGATACAAAACAAAAGACTTGCCTGGACCAAAGTAGACATGACAGCCATAGCCAATAGCCTCAAAACAGAGGATATTACAAACTGGAACTCAATAATTCAGTCACACTCAGCAGATTGGCAGACAGTCTCTAATGCATTTACAAATATCTGTGGCAGTCTAAAGGAACATCTTGTCACAAAATCCACTCCTAAAGGTCCTTACTTGAGCAGAGCGCCCTGGTTTGACAAAGAATGACAACTTCAGAGAACAAAGCTGAGATTGGCAATGAGACGTGCTCAGGGACAACATCTTGTAAATCCTCAATTAGAAATGCTAACCCTGAGACGAGAATATAAGAAACTTATAAAAACAAAAAAGAAAAATCATACAGTCTCGATCTGGTCAGGGCTTGAGTGCTCAGCTAAGAGTCACAACTCAGCTATCTTTTGGCACACAGTAGCTGGAATTTTGAAGGAAAGGAAATTTACATTTGACATAGCTATTCCTGCAGAGGACTGGGAAAATTACTACTCCCACCTGTTTGCCTCCACAGAACCTACAGAGACACAGTCACGAGGTAAAGATCTATCAATAAAAGCCCTGCCCCTTTGGCCACCAGTAACAGAAGATGAGATCAGATGTATTATAAATAATTTGAAGACCAATAAAGCCCCAGGGGAAGATTATTTACCCGCTGAGCTATTTAAAACACATCTGGATTGGTGGGCCCCCCTGTTAGCAGGCTTATTTACACACATAAATAACATCTGCCAGATTCCAGTTGGATGGAAGATGGCTATAGTTGTCCCGGTTTACAAAAAAGGGAACAAAAAAGACCCTGGTTCCTACAGGCCAATTAGCCTAATTGATATTGTGGCCAAGATATATGCCAGATATCTCCTGAACAGAGCTGAATGCTGGGAAAAAGAAAAACATATCCTTGTTGAAGAACAGGCTGGCTTCAGGCAGAATAGATCAACTATTGACAATTGCTTTGTTTTAAATCATACAATTGCAAAATATGTCAGCAGAGGGAAACAACTGTATGCTGCTTTTATAGATCTTAGTGCAGCATTTGATACTGTAAATAGAGAGACGTTATGGAAAAAATTAACTGATCTCAATATGGAACCCAGACTGCTGGCACTAATCAAAGCACTTTACACAAACACCTTCCTGAAAGTGCGATTCGGGACGCAAGGAGCCATGACAAACAGTGTAGAAACATACAAAGGGGTCAGACAAGGATGTATATTAGCACCACTGTTATTTAGCTTATACGTAAATGATCTCCCCGAACAGCTGAAGGACCCAGAGGTACATATGCCTAAGTTGTGTAAAACACACTTTAACATCCTACTATATGCCGATGATATGATTTTATTATCATACTCGCAAGTCGGGCTACGTAGGCTGCTGAGAAGATTTAACACTTATTGTCATAACAACGCTCTAACTATTAATAAATCAAAGTCAAAAATAATGGTATTTGGCAAACGACATAACAGACATAGCTGGTTCCTGGATGGTGAATCAATAGAGCAAGTTTGCACTTTCACGTACCTGGGAATTGTTTTTTCTGAGACTGGCTCTTGGCTACCACATCATCAAAGAAGCTCAGTCAGGGCAAGAGTACGTGTAAACCAACTGCTTAAATTAACAACTCACAGCCAACCAGGATCTTTAGACCCACTTCTTAAAGTGTATAAAGCGAAGGTTACCCCCATGCTTTTATATGGAGCTGAAGTTTGGGGTCTAAACCAGGTACCATTATTAGAGCAATCACAATCACAGCACCTGCGAAGTTTTCTAGGAGTAGACAGGACGACTCCAGCTGCTGCAGTAAGAGCGGAACTGGGAGTATACACAGTTGATGGCTTATCTAAAATCAGGGCCTACAAGTACTGGATAAAATTGATTGCCATGGCAAATGATAGACTGCCAAAACTGTGCCTGTTAGAGCAGATAGAAAATCAACATCAGTCCTCTTGGCTAGTTCATCTGACAAAATACATTAGTAGTTGTGGACTTCCGATTCGGTATCCAAATCTCTTAGAAGAACTAGACCCAAAAATAGTGGCTCAACGAGTACTGGATATAGAAGGCCAAAAAGACATTGCTACCCTGAGTAAAGCTGGCTCATTGAAATGGTTAAGCCGTTTTAAACATACTTTCCAAACAGCCAGGTATCTAAAGACAGAAATGCCTAAACATCTCAGGAGGGTATTTACCAGAGCCCGTTTTGAGCAGCTGGATACGATGGTCAAACACGGAAGGTTTAATCATGTTCCATACAACGAACGATTTTGTATTTGCGGAGCATCAGAGGTGGAGGATATTGCACATGTTTTGTTCAGCTGTGAATTGTATAAGAAAGAGAGACACCAATGCCTCGGGCCATACATTATTCACAAAACACACTGGGACCCACATATTAAAATTTCATTTTTGTTGGCCGGCCAGAATCCTAAAATAACACACAAAACAGCCCTTTTCCTATTCAAAGCCACACAACTGAGAATTGCATATCTGGAATCAATTGGGGTAAACTGTGCAGGTGATGCAGATATTTGACCTGAACGGGGTCTTGTTAACAGCTTGTTTATTTTAACTTCTTTTTTTACCGCGGGTTGTATGTTGTATGTTGTATGTATGTCTATGTGTTAAATGTTTTGATACGGCCGATGGGCTAATCAATAAAACGTGATTTGATTTGAGATGAAAAGAATTTGAGATTAATATGAATGCAAAGGTAAGGGAATCCTTCCTACCATCCACAGAACAGTTATGCACAGGTGAAATCGACCTGTCCCATTTATGGATTAATTTGCTTCATAGACCACTTTATCTCACAGGCTCAGAGCTGATTACAAGAAGTTTCTAGATATGTACATTTATCTCCCTAAAGGGTTCACAGGGTAAACACCGCCAGTAATTAGAGGCTATAAGGGATAAAGAGGCTAAGTGCATAGAAATTATATTGGAGGGATTGACCCCATTTGTCCATCATTTTTGAGGGAGGATTTTGTGGAGGTTTGATCATCATCCAGTCACCCAGAACACTTAGAACCTCTCGCTGGGGATCCAGTCCCCCCCCCCCCCTTCATCTTTACAGGGGATGTTAGTTATATTTATTATAAAAGTTTTCCTGATTCTCTTTTGTTTTATGTTACAGTTCCTGTTGTTGATAGATTGTCAGGTTACAGTTTTATTGCCCTTGTTGAATTTTACAGACCCATGACCTTATCAGATGGACCGATTTGCCTGCCGTACACTGCTTCACTTTCCTTTACGGCACACAGCTCTTCACACAAAAGGGAGGTGAAGCAGTGCCCGCCACTACCACGGCAACATGGGAGGCTTTCTGTGTTACCTTCCCTTCAATGGGGGTAGCTGGCCGATGACACTTTCCCCCATGGGATGAGAAGGAAGGTAAGGTGAGTGATGCGGGGCGTGGAGCAGCGACTTTACCATGCCCCCTGCAGGGAGCCTATGTATTTGTCTCAATGCAAGGTGAATCCATGGGCCTTTATGATAAGGTCCTGATTGTTTTTTCTGTTAGTCACATGCCCCCCCCCCCCACACACACACATATATGTATTTATTTATTTACAGTATTTATATTCTGTCCTTCTCACCCAGAAGGAGACTCAGGGTGGATCATATTACACATATAAGGCAAACATTCAATGCCTTAACATAGGACAGAGACAGAGACAAACGCAGGCTCCCGAGCTGGCCTCGAATTCATGACCTCTTGGTCAGAGTGATTTGTTGCAGCTGGCAGCTGGCTGCTCACCAGCCTGCGCCACAGCCCGGCTGTGACTTTAGAGACTATTGTAATATATGCACATATCTGCAGATTGTCTTACAGGACAGCAACAAAAAGTGACATCCTTTCTTTCTTAAGTCAATATCACACCACACTATTATAATGTTATTGCTGCATTTTAACTGCCTCCCCTGGAGTCCTGGGATTTGCAGCTGAGGGAAGGGCAGTTAGAATTCTCAGCCACAGAGATCTTAGGCCTCACTAAATCACAAAGCTTGATTTCCACAAGTCAGCCATAGAAGTGGAATAATAGCGGTATAACTGATATTGATCTAGTTTGAGCAATATTATATTATCAACTCAAATGCATATGATTTTGTCTCCTCCATGCGTTGCTGTGTACCATAAACAGCCTTTTAAAAAACTCATACTCTACTATTCTTAACCAGTTCTCAGCTGCCTCTCACATCATAACATAACTCCTCCTCCTCCTCCTCCTCCTCCTTTTTTGAAGGGTATATGATTTTAGTACTCACAACCTGAGTACCTGGAGCCCCGGTGGCGAAGTGCGTTAAAGCGCTGAGCTGCTGAACTTGCAGACTGAAAGGTCCCAGGTTCAAATCCCGGGAGCGGCTTGAGCACCCTCTGTTAGCTCCAGCTCCTGCCAACCTAGTAGTTCGAAAACATGCAATTGTGAGTAGATCAATAGGTACCGCTCTGGCGGGAAGGTAACAGCGCTCCATGCAGTCATGCCGGCCACATGACCTTGGAGATGTCTACGGACAACGCCAGCTCTTCGGCTTAGAAATGGAGATGAGTGCCAACCCCCAGAGTCAGAAATGACTGGACTTAACGTCAGGGGAAACCTTTGCCTTTTAACCTGAGTACACATCTCCTGTGGATTTACTTTTTTTATTTTTGAAAACTTAGTATAGCAAATGTTCTTTCAAGGCTGGCATGGAACATTTTTTTCTGCTGCAATAAATCATATGATGCTTCCAACCCTCTTTCCATGTGCAAAGAACAGAAGTCAGAGGAAAAGACAGTTGAGAGTCTTATTCCAATAGCAGCAATGGGGCACTGTCCTACATCACTCCCAAGAAGGCTGATTTTGACTATTCAGATCATGTTGTGTGGTACATATTGCTCATTCCTCTGATTGCGGGAAGCAGCCTGGGGATTACAGAATGAATAGCTGGTGGGTTCTACCTGCTGGATCCCAATATCTGCTGCCTGAGGTTGTATCCTCGCCCTGCCTAATGGTAGGATTGGCTCTGATAAAGCTAATTCTACATTTTCCCATTTTGTTTGCCCAGTTCTAGAAAGAATAAAGAACCATAGCAACCATGATCCAGCAAATAACAAACAAACAGAAATCCATAAATAAATGGCAGTTACATGAGGGAAGGTCAAGCTGACCCATGCAAAAAATAAAATAAAATTAGCAAGCAAGAAAGAATACTGCAGTCAGTTTTTCAAAACATAATCAGAAAAGCTTCCAGTTATTTACACCACCTCTAAAAATCCTAGCATTTGGAATATTTGAACCTCTTCCCATATTGGCACAAAATTTCAGATGAAAACATCTAAACTTCTCCCACAATTCAGCTGCTCATATCCCTGCCTAAGAAATAAATCTCATCTGTAGCCATTTCAGGCCAAATTTCCAAGGAATGTGGATTAGAAAAAGAAGCAGTCCTTTCAAAAGATGTGGTTGAAGTGGAGAACTTAACCACAAGAGAATGTGTGGATATTTTATTGATGAAAGTTGCCAATTACATTTTTTAAAAACCTGTCAGGAACTCTTCCTATTTGGACCATCCATAGCAGGGCTCTTGTTATGGCAAAGGATGCTGGGAAGCTTTCTAAGGTAGAAGCTTGGTTCACAAGGGTATGAAAGCAACTGTAAAAATAGTCCTTTCATTGAGTTAGCTGTACCTATGCTAGACAAATTATAAACAGGAAAATATTTGCTATGATTTCAAGTGTTTGTCCTTCTGTCTGTTTGGGTCAAGTACAAAGTGTCAAATGGTGAATGTGCTTGTGATCTTCTCCTTTGCCTCAAAAAGAACACTTTTTGACCCAGACCCATTTAAACATGCCCATGCCTGAAGCAAGGAAAAACACACAAACAGATACACACACATAAAAGAGTGGGATAACAGGCCATTCACAATTAGAACTGCCTGAAGAAAAATGGAAATAGCTTGCCTGGTAACATATGGTATGGGCCATCTACATTTTAATCTTGATCTGAGGACATGTAATGTGAAGTAATAACTGGAATGATGAATCTGGTCCAAATGTGATATGCTGACCTCTATTAATAAATCTGTTTCAAGTTTTAGTCCAAAGTTTAAATGAGCTACCCAAGTTGAGAAACATGTTCTGGGGATAGGATCCAGCACTTTGGATAACCCCTTTGAAATTCAGACCAAAACATAGATTAGATTCAATGGCATGATGACATGGTAACTATTACATCCTACTGGAGGTAATATAAAAGTTCTGATAATAGATAAAATGACCTAATCAGATGGGTGGGGGAAAAGCAGAGGGAACAATCTTACCCTGTTTCCTCCCATCTTTCCTCATCTTCTGGGATGGCCAGCCATCTTGTGTGCTTAGCTCACCTTTCCCCGCCTCTCCCCTGCTTTCTCTGCATTCTGCTGCTTGGAGCCGCGTTAACACCCGACTCCTGAAGATAGTTTTTGGGCTCTGTTTCCATGCACTGAGCTGCTGAACTTGCAGACCGAAAGGTCCCAGGTTCAAACCCCGGGAGTGGTGTGAGCGGCCGCTGTTAGCTCCAGCTTCTGCCAACCTAGCAGTTTGAAACATGCCAATGTGAGTAGATCAATAGGTACCTCTCCAGCGGGAAGGTAACAGCGCTCCATACAGTCATGCTGGCCACATGACCTTGGAGGTGTCTACGGACAACTTCGGCTTAGAAATGGAGATGAGCACCAATCCCCAGAGTCAGACATGACTGGACTTAATGTCAGGGGAAACCTTTACCTTTTACCTCCATGCACTTAGGAAACTGAGATCCATGGAGTCCCACCAGAAGTGTCCTTACATCATGTGATGGCCTCCATGGGATTCCTGTGGGGCTCTGTTTCCTAAGCACATGGAAATGGAGCCCAAAGATCATTTGATAAGGTCCTAAGTGGGAGTAAAAAACCTTAGACACAAAATCCTGTCTGATCTTGGAAGCTAGGATGCCTGGTTAGCAAATGGATAGGAGACTGCCAACAAATACCAGGTGCTGTAGGCTGTATTTCAGAGAAAGTGGCAAAACTACTCTTGAGTATTCCTTGGCTATGAAAACCCAATGATATTAATGGGTTCACCATAATTTATTTATTTATTTATTTATTTATTTATTTACAGTATTTATATTCCGCCCTTCTCACCCCGAAGGGGACTCAGGGCGGATCACATTATAACACACATAGGGCAAACATTCAATGCCCATAAACACATCAAACAGAGACACACGCAGAGGCAAGTTAACCTTCTCCTGAGGGGATGTTCGATTCTGGCCACAGGGGGGAGCAGCTGCTTCATCATCCACACTGACGGCACTTCCTCATTACAGGTCGTAAATTAGTTAATCTTGCCTCCCCACTTTATAAGTGGTACCTTATCTCCTACTTGATAGATGCAACTATCTTTCGGGTTGCTAGGTCAGCAACGAGCAGGGGCTATTTTTTTTTATTTTTAATTGACGGGTGCTCACCCCGCCACGGGCTGACCTCGAACTCATGACCTCATGGTCAGAGTGATTTAAGGCAGCTGCTCAACAGCTGCGCCACAACCCGGCCCCAGTCATCACAACATAGTATGGTCACCAAGATACTAGCAGACCTGTGTGACTCAAGTACATTTGAAGGCCAAACAATATGATTGCATAAACACTGAAGGCAAAACTCACATAGGTTTGGTACAGGAAGCAGTCTTTAGGGTGTCACGTGAGTGTTTGGAAATTTTGTGGCAATAGGCTGATGTAGGTTGTATCTACTCTAAGAGATGTGGTTGTTCGGTTCCATTTTTATCTGCCATGCCTTTGTAATATGGAATCCAGCGATTCACAATCTAGTGAAACACTTAGAATCCTGTGCTAGAGTTTCCACTCCACCTCCTTGCACTGCAATACCAGAATTCTCTATTAGATAATTTTCTCATAAAACTACAAATCTTAGCTCTCTGACACTGCACAATTATAGCAGACTGATTTAATTTTAATTGCCATGGCTGCCGTCTATGAGATTCTGAAAGGTTTAGTGAAGCATTAGAACTCTTTGGCTGATAATTCTAAATGTTTCTCCCTAAATCCCTGGATTGCATAGGATAGGACCATGGCATTTAAACTGTATTCACAGTGATACAACTGTGTATTGTGAAGGGGCCCTGGGATAGTTATTAGCAGTACATTCATGCTTGTGGATTTCAGATTAAACACCCACAATTCTTTATATTCTTGAGTGATACTCAAAATGATACCTAATAATTTTACATTTAAATAAAAGAACTCTGGCAATGCCCCTCCTTTTTTGAGGGGGAACAGTTAAATAAAATTATTTTACTACTGCTGGCATAAAAGGCAGAGATTAAATATTATTGTGTTGGAATCTTGCTCCCAGTATTTTTCATTCCCTTCCCACGTTATTCAGATAAAGGTGTTTTTGAGACAGGTACTTAAGTATGCTATGCAAATATCTCAATTTCCCCCAAGGCTCTTTTATTATCACGAATTTTAGAACTATGTTGGTAATAGTGTGATAAGTACTGCACATAACTTCCCTTAAACAAAATACAGGATTTCACGTACCCATGAAAGCTAGTGTGTTCTTTAGTAAACAAGCTGTTGGGAATAATATGTTTGGTGCACAATAATTACATTATGATGGCTGACCTGAGGAAAATCAAATAATCTTTAAAAAGAAATAGAATCGTAAGAGAAAGAACATTTGACTAGTTCAGTCCCTAGTGACAATATACTTTCTGACTTAAGTATACTCACTTGTGTAATTAATACAGTAGAGTCTCACTTATCCAACACTCGCTTATCCAATGTTCTGGATTATCCAATGCATTTTTGTAGTCAATGTTTTCAATACATCGTGATATTTTGGTGCTAAATTCGTAAATACAGTAATTACTACATAGCATTACTGCGTATTGAACTACTTTTTCTGTCAAATTTGTTGTATAACATGATGCTTTGGTGCTTAATTTGCAAAATCATAACCTAATTTGATGTTTAATAGGCTTTTCCTTAATCCCTCCTTATTATCCAACATATTCACTTATCCAACATTCTGCTGGCCCGTTTATGTTGGATAAGTTAGACTCTACTGTAATTACTGTAAATAATTTATCTCCATAATAAAAATAATTGTTGTCTACACATGAAGTCTTATTTTTAAAATGGTATTTATTGATCTCCCTTTGTATTAAACAGAGATAGAACAGAAGAAATTTGAAAACCTATTAAATGCATTCACATTATAAAATTTCTCACTTTTGTGATCAATGTTAATTATTATTATTATTATTATTATTACTTTATTCTTGTACCCTGCCTCCATCTCCCTGAAGGGACTGCGGGCAGCTTACATGGCGCCAAGCCCAAGTAAATACAGCAAACAAAATACAGCAAACTCGGGCTGTGGCGCAGGCTGGAGAGCAGCTGCAATGAATCACTACAATGAATCACTCTGACCAGGAGGTCATGAGTTCAAGGCCCGCTTGGAGCCATGTTTATCTTGTCTTTGTTCTATGTTAAAAGGCATTGAATGTTTGCCTATATGTGTAATGTGATCCGCCCTGAGTCCCCTTTGGGGTGAGAAGGGCGGAATATAAATGCTGTAAATAAATAAATAAATAAATAAAACACATCAAAAAGAAAATACAAACGCAAATATAAAAATTTTACACATTGACACAGTAAAGTTAAAATGGTGAACTAAGTAAAACATGATTTAGACACCAGAATAAAAGTCATAAAAACAAACTGGGCAAAGTGCACGGAGTGAGTTTTGTAAACACGAGGTAGTTGGCTAAAGTGCTACAATCAATGAGAGAGCAACTTGGGATGGGGATGGACCCTGTGGATATATCAAACTGATAGAGCAAGATAAAGTGCAACCAATAAGGAAATGGTCACAGGTACATAATTGACATAATTCTGACTATGATGTGAGCTATCTTGTGCTAGCTGAATTTTGAGTGCATCTACACTGTAGAATTAATGCAGTTTGACACCTTATTCACTCTCATAGCTCAGTGCTATGGAATCGTGGGATTTGTAGTTTGGTGATGCACCAGCACACTTTGGCAGACAAGGCTAAAGCTCTTATAAAACTATAACTCTCACAATTCCACAGCACTAAGCCATGGCAATTAAAGTGGTGCCAAAGTGTATTATTCCCACAGTGTATATTAGCACATGGGGAACACTGAGCAAGGGCCGAAGAATTTCTGGACTGGAAAAGGAATCGATTAATACCCCTAAACAAGTAGGGAGCAGGATCCGAGCAGTATAGAGAGGCCATATTCTGCAGGACATGCAGGGACCTCAACAATATCATTGTCACTACCTAGTAAACAGAGCTTGAAAAGGTTACCTTTTAAACTACAGCTCCCAGAATCCCTTTCATGGACAATAACTGGGGGTCTTTGGATGTTGTAGTTCAAAAATACTTTTTTTCCAAGATTTGTACTCAACTAACTAAAGGGAACAACTGAATGCCATTGTTCCACTTCTCTAATTAAAGCTAGCATGCTGAAAGAGAGAGCCCTTTGGGTTGGTGGCATGAGTAACTACAGCATCATTAGATGGCTTCCAGACATTTGCCTTTTGTCTTCTCTTTTATGAGCTTAGGGAGATGATGGACCTTAAGAACTGTTCTGATCTTCAAGTTACCTTTTCTAGTCACAGGGGTCAGTTAAGCATCAAGGATTCACAAACGACATGGAGGCAAGTCTCTGATAAGTGGGGAAAGATGAGGGAACTTTGGATCTCTAGACATTTTAAAATACAATCTGTACACTCATCAGAGGTGCTAGTTGAGAAATCAAGTTCAAACTGTCTGGAGGGTCAAAGGTTTCACACTCTGCTTTAAAGGAACATCTATTTCGCCAAAGGAAATGCCTGCTCCTGAAGCTATCCCATACCCATCCTTCCAACAACACAGCTGTAGATCTTAGAGAGAGAAATAACAATATAGTGAAATAAAGCAGTACATAACAAATTATGAGGGAATTTCTGACAGCTAGGTCAGTGGCATTTAGCCAATATGTTTAAGAAATACAATCTCTATTCAGTGCATCTCAATATTTATGAAGTGGATAGAATACGTTAAAAATAAACAAGCTCTTCTTGCCATCCAGCTGCAAAAACTCAATGCACATTCTACTTTGCTTGACCAAATCACAGCTGCCAAACTGTCTATCTGCTGTCACACGCAGCATACTGTTTTTAGACACCTATGTGGAGGCATGACTGAAATTTCTGGCTTTGTGGTATCAACCAGTAATCGCTTTTTATTCGGCAATAATACTATTGAAAAATTCGGCTTGTTTAATATATGAATGAGAGTTAAGACTAGCTCACGCTGGCTCAAGCGCTACAAATCAGGGCAATGGAATTTAAGGCAGATGTTTTGACAGTTGTGAATATTAAGTTATTCATAATTATATTTGCAATGATACAAATTGTGCTTGTTTACCAGTTACCTTTCATGTTCCAGATCTTTCAAAATCTAGAGGAGGGAAATGAGAGGCCAGCAAAGACTCTCTAAATTGCCATATACAACATCTGAGTCTTAGTACATTGCTGAAGTCAACCTTCCTATAGGTTGATCCATGTACATTTCAACAGATACTAAGGTAAAAGTAAAGGTTTCTCCTGACGTTAAGTCTATTCGTGTCCGACTCTGGGGGCTGGTGCTCATCTTCATTTCTAAGCCAAAGAGCCAGCATTGTCCATAGACACCTCCAAGGTCATGTGGCCAGCATGACTGCATGGAGCGCCAGAGTGGTACCTATTGATCTACTCACATTTGCATGTTTTTGAACTGCTAGGTTGGCAGAAGCTGGGCTAACAGCAGGTGCTCACCCCACTCCCCGGATTCAAAGTTCAGCAGCTCAGTGGTTTAACCCTCTACACACCAACAAATACTACTAGAGCATTAAAGGGAATTGAGAGATTTGATGCTTTCTTTCTTCACTGGCATCACTTTTTTGATTTTTTAAAATTATTATCCTACCTTTTCCCCAAGTTTAGAGCCCATAACAACATCAAGAAGAAAATGAATTGTGTCCCCATTAAACAACTTTTGGAGTGATCCCAGTCAATGATATTATTTTGATGAATTCAAAAACAATTTTAACATAGTACAAACTCCCTATAATCAATAAAACACTGAGACTTTGGACTGAAGTTTTAATTTTGTTATAAAGGTAAAGGTTTCCCCTTGACATTAATTCTAGTCAAGTCCACCAAAGAGCTGGTGTTGTCCATAGATGCCTCCTAGGTCATGTGGCCGGCATGACTTCATGGAGCATTATCTTCCCGCTGAAGTAGTACCGATTGATCTACTCACATTTGCATGATTTTGAACTGCTAGATTAGCAGAAGCTGGACTAACAATGGGAGCTCACCCTGTCCTGTGGATGCGAATGGGACAGGGTGAGCTCCCATTCTGGTCAGCAAGTTCTGCATCTCAGCAGTTCAACCTTCTGTGCCACCGTGCCCCCCAATTTTGTTTTAGCTTTCCATTATTGATTTAATTTTTCACATATTATTGTATTTTTATTATTTGTTGAATTATGGAGTTATGTGACATTTTTATATAAAAAAGTAAACCTGAAAGAGATTTGGAGGAAGAATTTCCTTTGATCCAGAAGGGTTGAAATTTTTATTCATGGTGCATAAGAATTTCTTAAATGCTAGATATTGAAGGCACAGTTATAAGTGATTCTAATGAGAAAGAAAAGTAGGAGACATCTAAAGAAACCAAGATAAATGTATTTTCTGATTAACTAAAGATCAGAAAAGAATCTGCATAAGACATGGAAGAAGGGGGAAAACACAAAAAGGTAGAACGTAGATGTACAAAAAAAAACACAATTCAAGGTATGAAAATAATTAAAGTAGCAGGATATGCACCAAATAAAAACAAGACAAAACTTTATGAAAAAAATGGAAAAGATCTCAAATTATACTCAGATGGATACTTATGGGCAATTGGAACGTGGTTATTTCTCCATCAATAGAAAATCAGAAAGAACTATTAAAGCTGACCAAGAATAACCAGTCAGAAAAGGTAAAGCTCAGAATAAGCTCAAGCTTGTTAGATAGGTTGAAAATTATAGCAAAAGAGTGCAGGAGAAAATGATAGGGCAATTTTGAAGGGAAGACAGCAAAATGTTAACATGGGACAGAGAAAAAGCCAAACTGTTCAACATCTTCTTTTCCTCAATCTTCTCCAACCCCCTACATCTGCAAAAGGTGGCCCCAAAAGAAAAGTGGGGTAAACAACAGCAACCAATACTGTAAAGGGACTGCAGCTCAGAATAGATAAAGAGATAGTAAATAAATACCTTGTTGTTGTTGCAGCTGCTACTACTACTGCACCTTCACATTACAGTAGACTCTCAGTTAATTGACACCCATGGGTACTTGTAGATAAAAAATAAATGTAGTTTCTGGTTTCTTGAGAATTACTATTAAAAATACCTCACTAATACTATTATCTGTATTGATTTGATATTAATATTAAAATAAGGTAATTAAAAACAAAGCAAATAAAGACAAACATAACATTCTGCTAAAATTTGATTTGATTTTAGTATTTTAAATATTATTTACTAGATTTTTGTCAGTTGCTTGAGAGTTCTGATTGCTTGAGTCCCAGTTAACTGAGGGTACTTCCAGACAGTGCTAAAACGTGGGTTTTAAAAGAGGGGCAAAACAACCTGGAACCTCAAAGTAGGTCCCTACACAGACCTGCCAGTTCTCGGCTTTCTAAGTGAGAGATTTTATCTGCAAAATGGTTGTTAAAGGCATCACAGTGACCTACTGAAGGTTCTAGCAAAGGGTTCAGAGGGCACCTGGGTTAAGCCTCTCACCACCCTGAACAGCTCAGCTGAATCTTCAGGTGTAATGCTTGCAGAGAGGAAAGCTTTTTTCGTTGCAAATATTGCCACCTTATAGGGGCAAAGGTGCCCTGCATACCATGTCTTGTCATTTCTTGTCATATAAAAGTCGAGTTTTCTGCCATCTGCGCTCTAGTTATGATCTTTCCCATTTGATTTCCCTGAGGGTCTCTGTATACCAGGGAATCTGTTTTGTCACGGGTCCTCTCTATTTAAGAGCGATAGTGTCAATAGCCCTGGTTGGATTTTGATTCCACTTATTGACCAGGGGATTCGACAGGATTGTCGATGATGACAGCAATAAAACCCTCTAAGGTCTCCTGGACTCTGAGGATTCATTAGCCTTTGAGGGCGGACCATTTTACTAGATCCTCCACCCCTGAATGGGTAGGTTGTAGCTGTGATATTAGCCCTGACCAGGAAGTGATCTCTCCATGACAACCCCAGAGGTATTGATCACCTCCACCCACATATGTTCCAAACATGACCAGCCAAATGTGTTGGACCAGAAACCAATTGGAATAGACCCATGTTTGTCATGGCTGTTCTGCAGTACTTTCGCCCCACCCTGCCCCTTTCCTCTACATTTTTCAAAATGTCCAGTGCAGGTGGGTGTCTACAATGTGCTTTGCAATCTGTGGGAGCCAATTTCACAGTGTTGTGGTTTACATTTGGGGCTTTAATGTGCTTCACAAAGCACATTAAAGGACTTATCTTGGACTCAGAGCCGGTCCAACAATGAGGCGAATTAAGCGGTCGCTTGGGGCGCAAAACATACGGGGGCGCAGTCAAGACTGCTTTTTCTGTTGATTTGTTGTAAAACATGATGTTTTGGTGCTTAATTTGTAAAATCTTAATGTAATTTGATGTTTAATAGGCTTTTCCTTAATCCCTCCTTATTATCCAACATTCTCGCTTATCCAACGCTTTTATTTTTCAGTGATTGGTTGGGGGGGGGGGGCGCCAAAACTCTGTTCACCTACACTTGAAAAATACCTAGGGCCGGCTCTGCTTGGACTTTCCATGGTTTTTCTTGATGTGCTTTAAAGGCCTTAATTCATAGTCCAGCATGCATTTTCTAGTCATCACATTTTGAAACTAGCTGGATTATATGGTTGGTATAGATATACCCCAAGATGATCAAAAGTGTGAATGTGGAACAGCTTAAGGAACTGCACACATTTAACTTGAAGAGAAGACTGAGGGGTAGCATGGTAGCCATCTTTAACTATCTGTAGATGGAACAAGCTTTTTCCCACCTTCTCCAGAGATCAAAACACAAACCATTTGATTCAATTTACAAGAAAGATATTATATGTAAACATTTGTAAGAACTTTTCTTTATTTTAAGAGCGGTTCAACAGTTAAATAGACTGCCTTGGAAGGTGATGGGTCCTTCTTCGTTGGAGGTTTTTAAACAGAGTTTGGATGGTCAGGGGTGCTTTGTATATTCCTGGGGCTGGACTACATCATCTTTGTGAACATTTCCAAATGGAAGATAGGAAAAAGTGAATAGTGTATCCACTGTGTAGGTATGGTGACTCTGTGGATGTTGAGCGAAACAGGTTGCTTATTTGGATTTTGGTATATTTGAAGGTCAAGGTCTTGTTCCCCTTAGTATGTGCTCACAAGGGCTTATATACAATATCCAGTTAGATAATTGAGTTTTCAGATGTTTGCTGCACATCATTTCTTTTAGAAAATGCTTCTAGGAGGATGCAGAATGAAGCAAAGAAGTGCTGTGATGCAAGACTGTGCTTAATCCTTCCACTCATCACTTCTTTCCAGGAGCAGTGCCTTATCACCCAGCCCATTTTATTTCCATCAAACACCTAACGTTCCAAAGCAAGATCAATTGCAGTCGGTCTGCTCATGGAAATGTCAACATTGCAGTGAATAAATATCTTCCTGTTTCTCATCATGTTGCAGTTTTAGTCTGCAATAAGAAACTTAAGGCTTTTGATATTACTACAGTACCATAGAAACAACTCCTTACTGTGGAACCAGCATGAGGAAAGTGAAGAATATGAAATAAGAATCTCTTCATACTATTTAACGGATGTTACCAGCTACTGAGATAAACAATTCCTCAACATATCGTTGTGAAATGGTTAAAACTGAATAAAAATGCTTTGAATGTCATTTTCCTGCTTCTTGGCAGGGGGTTGGATTGGTTGGCCTGTGAGGACTCTTCCAACTCTATCATTCTATGATTCTATGAGACTATAAATGTTTTAGATGCTGATATTTTTTTAAAATAGGGAGCAATAATGGCAAATTTCATATTCTGCTTGAAAACTCTAATCTACATCCATCTCTCCTCCCTCACCCCACTCAAAGCTTGTGATGTGTATATCAAAGTAAGTGAGTTGGATAGTATATTTTGGGAATCCTGACTGGGATGCCACAGTGAAACCTGGAAGGGGCTTCTGTGTCTTTTGTGTAAAAGAGAAAAAAATTAGCAAGTATTGGATTAAGGCTCTTGCACAAGATCTGATGGATGGCTGGCATATATATTCAGCGTTGCACTGTGTTAAATCTTTTATATATTGTAGTTTAATATGTTATTTAACTATTTTAACTGTTTTATTATTTTATTGTATTATGATATACTGGTAGTGATCCTGCCAGTTGTGTAAGCCGCCCTGAGTCCCCTCGGGGAGAAGGGCAGGGTAGAAATATCGGAAATAAATATTGCTTAATACTTGGTTGTGCTTCTTCATAACTGTGGGTTCAGAATCCAGGCATATCTGCTCTAATTGAATCAAATGAAAACATGTAGAGACGAAGGCAGGAACAGAGATCTTTATTAGCTGATGGCCAAAGCAGATGTCAGGGGACAAGGTGACTCCAGATTGAACATGCACTAGCACTACTGCCACAGACATTTTATAAGACATTACAGAAATTTGGTAAATTGTTATTAGTTCAACTTGAAGCTGTCGGCCAATTGGTGCGTCCACCCACTGTGAAGGTGGAAGGGTTGGGAAAGGAATGCAGGTTGGGTCATGGGGACAATGGGTACTTGATGGGTTTATTCCTGGGGATATGGGTCCCACAGTGGTATCTCAATCAAGACAATGAGTGTCAGGATGCCTGAAATAAATTGAAATAAAAGATTTGAGGGTAGGTTGAGGAGTTTAAGCATTATGTGGGACATGGATCTATTGTGACACAAGAAGAATGGCTGATGTCTGATCCATGTTTATTGTGAGGAGTGCAAATAAGAGGAAGTGGGTTGTGCTCATGCATATTGGGCAAAGTAAGACCAGGGAAGAGTGGGCAAAGTGAAACCAGGGAAGAATGGCCCCACTTTATTTCATTGACCTAGAGGGCAGAGGATCCCTCTAGGTCAATGGTTCTCAATCTGTGGGTCCACAGGTGTTTTGGCCTACAACTCCCAAATATCCCAGCCAGTTTACCAGCTGTTTGGATTTCTGAGAGTTGAAGGCCAAAACATCTGTGGACCCACAGGTGAGAACCACTGCTCTACGTCATCCATCTGGACCCTGAGAAGGGTTCCATTGGCTGCGTGTTTTTAATAATAATTGCAATAATATGCATATGTATTTATTTATCTTTATTTATCATGTCAGAAGCGAACCGAGGGTACAAGTTGTAATGTATTTGAAAACACAAAGTTTTAAACTACTACTACTACTACTACTACTACTACTACTACTAGGCATTATACTAAATGTCCTTTGACCAGTAGTTGGCCACCTGAAGTGCCTCTGGTGTTGCTGTAAGAAGGTTCTCCATAGTGCATGTGGCAGGGCTCATACTGCATTGTAATAGGTGGTCTGTGGTTTGCTCTTCTCCACACTTGCATGTCATGGACTCCACTTTGTAGCCACATTTCTTAAGGTTGACTCTACATCTCATGGTGATAGAATGCAATCTGTTCAGCGCCTTCTAAGTTTCCCAGTCTTCTGTGTGCTCAGGAGGGAGTCACTCATCCAGCGTCAATTGATTGAGGTTCCAGGTTTTAGTCTGCCACTTTTGAACTCTTGCTTGCTGAGGTGTTCCTGAAATAGGAAATAGCACCCTTTTTGCATTTCTTTCAGGGTTGCTACAGACTCAGCAACACCCTGATAGTTAACTATAAACAAAGGTTTGTAGCCAGCCTGCAAACCCTTTGCTGCTGTAGGCTTGCAAAAGTATCTTTTTGATCTTGAGGCTGCCCCCTTTTTCTGGGGATGAAATCTCTATTTTTAAGAAGCCTTTTTTGCCTTCTACAAAAAAGAAAAAGAACTCAGATGTGCTCTATTAACACAATAACACAGTTCTTGTAACAAGCCCAGTTTGAAATGAGAAGGCTGGAGTATAATCAGAGTAACCATCATCATTACAGGACAAATACATGAGATGTGATACTTGGAAACACATTATTAATTAAGCTTCAAAGCCTGCACAAAAAATAAATATGTGTTAAAGCAAGGCCATGAGATCAATGGTTAGTTAACCTTTGCTTGAGGAGGAGAGGGCAGGGAAATGTTCAGAGTTTTTGGACCCCCATGCTCTTCCACACTGCTACAAAGCTGACCTCTAAACTGGACGTCTGACCGGTCCTACTTTTCTATGTTTTGGGATGTGTGTCCCATATAGAACTGGAAGAGGTAAGCATTTGAAAGGTGTAAATTTAGCATGTTTAAATCCTCGGCAACATGCCCTACCACTGTGTGAATACCGAGGCTACAATTAACTGCAGAAGGAATAAATAGGCTACTTCTCAAACTCCAGGAGTAGATCTTTAAGGCTATTATTGTCAACTGGAGACCATTCTGTATTTCATAGAGTTGAAATCAATATTGCAAAGAAGTTCACAAACCATTGAATTTAGATAATTCAATTGACCCAAATTCTAATATGAAATTTAATCAAATTGTGGCAGCAGCCAGACCAAGAAACTTCAACAAGGCTCATGTGAACTCAAACTTCATCTCATCCCACTATTCGGTGTCTATAGTATCACATTAGACACAATTCTGAGACAAAGGGAATCAAGGGTAGTTTCTCAAGGGGGCAAAGTACATGCTGTATAAATATAGGAAAATGGTATGCATATTTACTGAGAACTGAAAAGGCACGTATGCCTTTATGTTCTGATTGATGTTGACTTGCAACATTTTTGTACAATCAAATAACTTTCTCATGTTCATCTTGAGGGAGAAAAGAAAGATCATCAGACATTCATGTTTCCTCTTGAAGAGTCCATCAAAGAAAAAAAGAGACCCTTATTCTAAATTGCTAATGTAATACACCACAAAGGTAGCCCTGTGGGAAGTGTGGGCATATAAGAAAGGTACATTTGGACATACAAGTTTGGTGAGAGCATTCATAAATATTCATCACAGGAAGTTAAGAACCAGCAGAATTTTACATACTCATGAGGACGACTTTGTCAGTGTAGTCTTCAAGAAATGAGTAACTAAGACGTACAAGGTGCATTTGGGGGCTTTACAAATCCATCAAGACTTAATTGCTAAATATAATCCCACAGATACTAATGAGCATGTCTTTTAATAACCTGCCATATGCATGAGAAAAAATGAATATGCATTTACATCTACACCTGTAAAGTTCAAGAGCTAGGTTGGAATTAGTTTTGAAGCTCAAGGTAATGCTATGTTGAGAATATAGGCCTTGCTTGCAACAGAGATCAAGTTGTGACAAGAAATCAAACACTGGGAAAACCAATATCTTAAGGGGAGTGGGTGGGTGGGTGGATGGGCCAGATGCCTGAAGGCAACTGCTGGTAGAGGCCCTGTCGGCCACCTTATTATTGATTGACATATGTGAAAAAAACAATTTTCCCTCAGGTCTATGCTTGCATCCAATCAGCTTGAACCCGTAGGTTCAAACTAATTGATTGGTTTTTTCGCTCTTCCCTCCTGGGCTTGCCAAGCTCGGGGCCTGATGGGAAGGGGGAGAACCATACCAAAGAGGGAAAATGGCAGCCAGACTTCACATACTGGACCCAAACCACAATTGTGCCACTCAGTAAGCCAGTCAACTAATTAATGGTCTACAGCACATGTATCAAAGGCCGAATCCAGCCCAACACACCATTTTATGTGGTCATGAAGCCAGGACAACATAATTAATTTTATATAGTCTTTCAATCACAAACCACCCTTTGAAGGCAATGTTAAAGCTGATGTGGCTCTTAGTGACACCCCTGGTTTAAAGCAAGAGCTTGGAATGAGAAACTAAACACAATGCTAATCAAAGAAGGCTTTACACAAAGAAGATGATCCTTATCTTTACACATGATACAAAAATGACAAATGCATTTATATCCTGAGTTATGTTGATAACTTGATTTTGTCTTATGAAGATGAAACTGACTGTGAAGATATTATATGCCATTTAAATAATGACACTGATGGGGAAAAATACATCACATTATCTGGAAATGCAAACAGAAAGTCGGGAAGATGGAAGCTTTCCCCTCAATCCAGAACAAAAAATTCACGAGCTCACAAAACAGCATTCAAGGAAGCCAATCTAGTTGCCACTAGGGGTGTGCAAAATGGCAGAAATCTGCTCTGTTTTTCTTCTGTTTTCAGATGCCCTCTTCCCCCATTCTGTTTTTGGGAAGATTCTGGGAGATTAGGAGGGGGACCGTTTGGATTCATAATTTGGCATTCAGAGTTCTGTTTCCATTTCGGGAAGAATCTTCCTGAAAACAGAACCTGGAAGGGAGAGAAGGCATGAAATTTGAAACAAAAACAACAAAAATAAAATGGATTTCTGACATTTCACACACCTCTAATGGCCACACCTATTAAAACAAACTACCATAAGACAGATGAACACAGTGAACCTCACTCTACCAAATGATTATCAATATAGAAGTGCTATAGAAATGCTTCTGTACCTAACCACTACCATCAGACCAGACATTGCTTCAGCAGTTGAAATGTTTTGTAAAAAAAAACCCTAACTCATCAAATACAAAAGGGACTGGCATACAGTTAAAAGAGTGAGCAGATACCTAAAGGGCACTGCACATTTAAATCTAAAGCGACAAGTCACCCGCAGTCCCAGAATAGGAGCCTACAGAGATATAAATTGGGCTGGAGAACCTACTGATCACAATTCCACCAGTGAAAATCTATCTATGGAGGTGGAACAGTAAGCTATACAAGCAAGAAGCAAAATATTGAAGCAGAATATGCAGCAGCTGCCCAAGCATGCAAGGAATCTTGTGGCTATGACAGTTACTAAAGAAGTAGCTGAACCTATACAGCTTATAGAAGACAACTTAAGTTGCATCAAACTCTCACAGACTGGGATGGTCAATTCATGCATCAACTACATTGATGTGAAATATCACCTAGAAAGAAATTTATGGCATTGGCCCACTTCCCTTAATGAAGCATATTTCATACTAATTGCCACCAACCTTGAGTCGATACAGTAGCTGGTGTCAAAGGCCAGTGTCTCTGGGGTCATTGCTTGCTAATGCATGAACAAGATGGGTTCATGTGGTGATAGGAGTGTCTTGATTTTGAGTAGGGATTTGTTTCCTGACATGCAAGGACTCAACTTTGAATCTTGCAGCATCTTATAATCATGGTGAGGACTTATTAGCCACCAGTCTTGAGCCAGAGATTGATGCTGAGAAGATGAACAAGTTTACAATGTGAAAGAATTACCCAGACCTTTCTCAGAAGGGTGATATATCATTGGGTTTAAGTTCAATGACCAGCCATTCATTTCTTTTTTAAATGAAGATTGCATTCAAACATGAATCAACATAGCAAAGGCCTACAGTTATTTTCTGTCTTGTAGACCTCCAGCTGATAGCAGAAGGCCATCTTGAAGGCATTTGGCAATGTTGCATGGAGCATGAAAAAGGGAAGGCTGATATTTATCCAGGACCTCATCACATGGAGTGTTTTCCCCATTGTAGGACACTTCAGGTCAGTTTCAAGGATGAAGTGGCATGGAGCCCATCAGATAACGTTTTCCTACTTATGGTTGTCATCTGTTGCCTTTCATCCTTGAAATGGAGCTGAAGAATGCTGAAAGGAGGGAGTTCAGAACATGGATGAGAAATCGTGTTCTGAGCCCATGGCGTGTGCTAGCACCATTGTTAATGCCAAAAAATACATGTGATAGAATTGGAAAGATTACACTAACATATCGGGGGGAGAGAAGGCATGGAAAAGATCATGTGAAAGGGGCTTATAATTACATCTGTATAATGGAAGGAAGGAAGGCATGGGAAAGACCGATCCTAACAAAAGGGTTTTAAATTCCCCCGCTCCCTCCCCCCCCCCCAAAAAAAAATTGGATGAGGTCCATAGTAATCTTCGCTTTCGAATATTGAAGTTTTCCTGATTTTAAAAAAAAGTAATATAGAGAGGGAGGAGAAAAGGATTCCCCATGTGATGGTTCCAAACACAGGCAACACAGGCAAGAGCGGGCACAAACCTGAAGAAAGAAACACAGGTGATGGGAAGACAGAACTTGAAATGGGATGATTGGGAATCTAACAGTACAATTCCCTTTGCTAGACTGGTGGTTCTCAATGCTTCTCAAGGTCCATATGATGGTGACCCTAGTCACATATACCTGCAGAAAAAAGGATATGCCAATGTGGACTAACATGTTGGCTTATAATAACATGCTAGAATTCTTAATTTTGGTTAGCTGTAACATTTTAATATCTCTTCCTTGTGCTAGGCAGAATTCTGCAACAATCTTAGAACTTTACATGTTAGTGGATGTGAGGCTGTCAATGAGGAAGATTATCACTCAGAACCTCCACTGTATAATGTGTAAGAGACAAGTCACTCATCTGTTTCCCCTTAAAGTAAAAAGGGTTGGTTAAAACAAATGACTACTCCACTGAATACATCCCATCCTTATATTACTCTTAAATATGTTTTTCTCTCAACTAATCTGAGAATATTATTTTGTTTTGTTTTTTTCACTCCAGCCTCCTGCCCGTGATCAGTGCTTGCCAGCAGGCTATAGTCAGTTTCACACAATTTCAGCCTGACAGTAGCTTCATACAGTATTTGCCCCCGTCCCCATCTTTGGGGATAAAAACCTCCTTGAATGACACTTCTTGGCAATGTGGCAGTATGACTGTGCTATAACACAGGCCGGACTGTGGCTGTGGAAAGCAAGCCAGCTGCAACAAATCACTCTGACCAAGAGGTCATGAGTTCGAAGCCAGCCTGTGCCTGCGTCTTGTCTCTGTCTCTGTTCTATGTTATGGCATTGAGTGTTTGCCTTTATGTGTGCAATGTAATCCGCCCTGAGTCCCCTTCGGGGTGAGAAGGGCAGAATATAAATGCTATAAATAAATAAATAAATAAACTGTGCTTTTCCCCGATGGTGGTGGAGACCAGCTAGGGAAAACAGGTATGGAGTAAACAACAAGTTCAGGAGTGGATATCAGGGAGTCAGCTGTTCCAAGCTCTTGTTGCCAAAGGTATTCTTTGGCTTTATGGCTGCATATGAGAATCATAGAATCATAGAATCATAGAATAGTAGAGTTGGAAGAGACCTCATGGGCCATCCAGTCCAACCCCCTGCCAAGAAGCAGGAAATCGCATTCAAAGCACCCCCGACAGATGGCCATCCAGCCTCTGCTTAAAAGCCTCCAAGGAAGGAGCCTCCACCACAGCCCGGGGGAGAGAGTTCCACTGTCGAACAGCCCTCACAGTGAGGAAGTTCTTCCTGATGTTCAGGTGGAATCTCCTTTCCTGTAGTTTGAAGCCATTGTTCCGTGTCCTAGTCTGCAGGGCAGCAGAAAATAAGCTTGCTCCCTCCTCCCTATGACTTCCCTTCACGTATTTGTACATGGCTATCATGTCTCCTCTCAGCCTTCTCTTCTGCAGGCTAAACATGCCCAGCTCTTTAAGCCGCTCCTCATAGGGCTTGTTCTCCAGACCCTTAATCATTTTAGTCGCCCTCCTCTGGACGCTTTCCAGCTTGTCAACATCTCCCTTCAACTGTGGTGCCCAGAATTGGACGCAGTATTCCAGGTGTGGTCTGACCAAGGCAGAATAGAGGGGGAGCATGACTTCCCTGGATCTAGACGCTATTCCCCTATTGATGCAGGCCAGAATCCCGTTGGCTTTTTTAGCTGCTGCATCACATTGTTGGCTCATGTTTAACTTGTTGTCCACGAGGACTCCAAGGTCTTTTTCGCACACACTGCTGTCAAGCCAGGCGTCCCCCATTCTGTATCTTTGATTTCCATTTTTTCTGCCGAAATGAAGTATCTTGCATTTGTCCCTGTTGAACTTCATTTTGTTAGTTTCGGCCCATCTCTCTAATCTGTCAAGATCGTTTTGAATTCTGCTCCTGTCTTCTGGAGTGTTAGCTATCCCTCCCAGTTTTGTGTCGTCTGCAAAGAAAGCAGTTATATATGGAAAATCATAAGTGCGTCATAATATGAGTTCTGTACATATAAAAAATTAGGCAAACATGTTAAATCGTTGCCCAAACATGCATAAATACTCAAATGGCACTCAGAATATTAGTATCCCAGTTTTGGGACAACGTCTGTGGCAAATACTTCATAATTGAAAAGCTAACAAGCTTGTAGCAAGCATTTCAGGAGTAGTGAAATCAAATGTATTATTATTGTTAATACGATTATTTCCTCCCACACTCCTCCTCTTCCTCCTCCTTTCCCCCTTTCTTCCCTAGTCAATGCTTCCTGCAGATGCTTGCTTTGTGAATTGATAGTCAATTTACAAGGCACCTCTTTTTTAAAAAAAGATCTGACTTTAATTGGATCCACACTGAAAGTCTCTGCTCAGGGTGTTTCTCTGCTGTGCTTGTGTACATAGGCAGCCTTTCAGTTTGCAAGGACAGGGGCTTCCTGTTCTGAGCTGCCAGGTGCAGTTGTTTTGTGTGCAGCTGGTTACTTGGTAACCTTCCCCAACTGTGTTTAAGTGCTGACGGTGCACTGAAGGTTTAAGTACACGAGAACACCATCGGTACTCATTAAAATGGCCTTCTTTACAATAGACAACATTCTGAAGCATATTGACATGCTGCCAAATGTGTATATAAAGGATGGACAATTGGGTAACATTAACAGTGTGGAGTATCTGCTGAGGCCCACAATTGAGTAGAAGACACACTGCCCGAACCTTATAGAACATTGGCATATGATGACAGTATAGTTCAGTAGTAAGAATGTTGCAATGGGATTTGGAAGATCTAGGTCCCCACTGAGCAATGAAATTCTCTGGGTGATCTTGGATGAGTCATTCTCTCTCAGCCTGATCTACCTCACAGGGGAGGAGGAGTTTATAGCATGAAAAGTAGGGCATAAATATAATATTTATATAGATAAAAACTGGGACTAGTATTATTGCATGAATATTATTGCAAAAGAGGAGATAATTAAGGGATATAAAAGTATTGATCCTTTGATGACACTGGGGGTGAAGTTGGGAATGAAATTCACCTGGGTCAGCATAAAATCTTTGGTGTGGTTTTACATATGGATGGGTGGAAATCCAGACATGCTGGAGCCAATTTCAAGATAGATTTTAAAAATGCCACACATCCACTGAGACTGTTTGGATCACTTTGCAGATGGATCTTGGAGTCCTTGTCACCATCATGGCAAAATATTACCCATTAGTATGAATGAGTACACTAGTATTAGGACTTCATCAGTCAGCCTTCGAGCTCTGTTTCCATGGGCTTCTGAAATGGAACCCCCATGACATACTTCCAGTGGGACTCTTGTGGTGCTCTGTTTCCTAAGTGCAGGGAAACAGAGCCTGAAGACCGTATTGTGGAACAAAGTGCAATACGATCTGACATGATGCCACAAGAATGTGAATGTATATTATTGTTGTTTTAAAACTGTTTATTTTATGATGTTTTATATTCTTTATCAATATATTTGGATTGTTGTTTATATGATTTTAGTATGTTGTAAGCCCCTTTGAGTCTCATGAGGGAGAAAGGCGGGATATAAATAAAGATGATGATGATTATGATGATGGACACAGTAGTATGACACAGCAAACAAGATAGATATGCTGGATTTCGTATCACAAAATCACAAGTCGAACACTTCCCAAGCGTTTAGGACTGTGTGATGTATTTTCGGATGGTGCGCGCAGATCGCAATAGGGTGGCCTTTTGCAGTTGGCAGATCGTAATTTTGTCTATTGCTTCCAAATGCCGGCTGAGATCTTTTGGCACGGCACCCAATGTGCTGATCACCACCGGGACCACCTGTACTGGTTTCTTCCAGAGTCTTTGAAGTTCAATCTTGAGGTCCTGATAATGGCTGAGTTTTTCCTGTTGTTTTTCATCAATTCAACTGTCACCTGGGATGGCAACATCAATAATCCAAACCATTTTCTTTTGCACAACTGTGATGTCTGGTGTGTTGTGTTCCAGAACTTTGTCAGTCTGGATTTGAAAGTCCCACAGTATCTTTGCGTGTTCATTTTCCATTACCTTTGCAGATTTGTGATCCCACCAGTTCTTCACTGCTGGCAGGTGGTACTTGAGGCATAAGTTTCAATAACTCATTTGGGCCACATAGTTGTGCCTCTGTTTATAGTCCGTCTGTGCAATTTTCTTACAGCAGCTGAGGATATGATTAATGGTTTCATCAGCTTCCTTGCACAGTCTGCATTTTGGGTCATCAGCTGATTTTTCGATCTTGGCCTTAATTGTATTTGTTCTGATGGCTTGTTCCTGGGCTGCAAGAATTAGGCCTTCTGTCTCCTTCTTCAGTGTCCCATTTGTAAGCCATAGCCAGGTCTTCTCCTTATCAGATTTTGCTTCAATTTTGTCAAGGAACTTTCCATGCAATGTTTTGTTGTGCCAGCTGTCAGCTCTAGTTTGTAGTGCGGTTTTCTTGTACTGATCCTTTGTCTGCTGTGATTTGAAGAGTTTCTGATTTTTAACATCAATCAAAGCAGGTTCTTCACTTTGCTTTACATATTCTGCCAGGGCATGTTCTTCTTCTTTGACTGCTGGTTTTACTTGTAAGAGTCCTCAGCCACCAGATTTTCTAGGCAGATATAGCCGGTCAACATCACTGTGAGGATTCAGTGAATGATGAATGGTCATGAGTTTTCTTGTTTGTCCAAATTGTCCAGTTCCACCTGCGTCCAATTTATGATGCCAGCAGTTTATCTTATGACAGCTATGGCCCAGGTGTTTATGGCCTTGATGGTGTTTCCTCCATTGAGCTTGCTTTTGAGAATTTTTCTGACCCTTTGTATGTATTCTTTGCTGACCACAGTTTTCACATGTTCATGCTTGATGTTGTCCAACTGTAATATGCCCAGATATTTATAGGCCTCTGGCTGACGACACTTTATCGTTTGGCCATTAGGCATATTTATGCCCTCACTTTCAATGATTTTTCCCTTCTTCAATGCCACTGTCGAACATTTGTCCAAACCAAACTCCATGCTGGTATCAGTACTAAAAATTCGGACCGTATTAGTCAGAGACTGGATTTCAGTTTCAGTTTTCCCATACAGCTTCAGGTCATCCATGTACATCAGATGTGAAATTTTGTGAGATTTATTAGATGTTTAATAGCCGAGATTTGTTTATTTATTTATTTATTATTATTATTATTATTATTATTATTATTATTATTATTATTATTATTATTTATTGGAACAGGGAAAGACAGTCCTGGTTAGATTCTTTTTATATTCAGTTTGAAATTGGGGGAAGACATGAAAGCCAGGAAAGGACAGAGTGATTGTCTTCTTTGTTGCTAACCTGAGCATACAGATCTCATGACTGTTGGGAGGGGGAGGGTAATGGTTATGCACTCCTTTTTTGTTTTGGATTTTTTTTTTTTTGCTTCTGGTCCACAGCCAAAGGCTCCCCAAATATTTCAGGATTGGGGAATTTTTATAACATCCCAATTGATAGTCTGGGTAGAATTTGTTTGGGTTCCCAGTTCTACCTTTGGCTGTGAGGGGCTGTTGGAACTCATCAGTGAATGGGATGAAATGCCTCCTGATGCATACCATCTGCTGCATCATTTACCACCAATAAAGATTATGTTATAGCAGTAAGATGCTTCAATGTTTGGTCTCAAATTAGCTATTGGGGAGTTATACCCTGTTCCAGAACAAGACAGAATGTTCCTTACATAAATAAGAGATGAACTGAACAGGAGCTACCGTAGGAACTCTATTATTTAGAAATGCAGATCCATGCTTTTTAAAATCTGCTAAAGATCTTGCAAGATTAAAAAAACAATATGTAAAATGTATATCAAATAATGACCTTTTTGAGGGTCCTGAGGAGTATAATACAAAATGTATAGCAAATTGATTTGCCAAGGAAAAGTAAAGCTTGGAATGGTGTTTTCAGAAAGTAATTAGTAATGTTTCTTTTTGTTCTGATCACCTAACACACTATTATTTGTTACTATTACTGCAGTTCAGAAATTAATTTTCTGGAATACTTATCACTAACATGTGATCATGCTGTTATCATTGAAAAATACCAAAAAACAGGCTTTGGTTCCCCTTCCTCTTTGATCACTTTACATTTGACCAGCTGCTCAGTTTGGGCTTCTGCTCCACTCATTTACACAGGCACAGCATAGCCAGCAATGCTGTTATCATTTGCACTGTAAACAAATGCTCCAGAAAGGAACACTGAAGGGACACACACTCTCCATTGCCAACAAACAATTGCTCTCAATCTCTTTTTGTCACCATGTTTAAAGGGTGTGTGTGTGTTAAAGAGGACCTTGAGAATTACTGCCAAATCAGACTGATGTTAATACCAGGAAAGATTATAGAGCAGACCCTTAAACACACAACCTGTAAGCATTTAGAAAGAAATGCCATACTCACAAAAAGTCAACACACTTCTCAAAACCAAGTCATGCCTTGTCTTGTGTATTTTTTTAAAATAGAGTTAAAAGCTTAGTAGATGAAGGGAACGCTGTGGAAATCTTGACTTTCGTAAGGGATTTAACAATGTTCTCCATGATATCTTCACAAAGAAGCTAGTAAAATGTGGGCTACACAATGCTACTGTTAGGTGGATTGGGAATTATTTAACCAGCTGAACCAAAAGGGTGCTTACCAATGGCTCCTCTTCATTCTGGAGGGAAGTGCAAGGAAAAATATTCCATCCAAACATTAGGAAGAACTTCTTGACAACAAGAGCTGTCTCGGAGTGTTATGAAATCTCCTCCTCTGAAGATGTTTAAGCAGAGGCAGAATGACCATCTGGCAGGAGTGCTCTGATTGCATTTTCCTGCATGGCAGGTGATTGGACTGGATGGTCCTTATGGTCTCTTCCAACTCCATGACTCTAATATGACCAGCCTCAAGCACACTTAAATGAACACCCTCTTCTGTTAGACATTCTTTCATAGTTCAATCAATGTAGCTAAATCTAAGATTGCAACTCAAATTCAGAATAAATTTTTCCCCACAGAATATGATCAGAATCTCATGACTTGCAAGTGAAGCCTTCTGATTGGTGGGAATTGGGATTGGATAGTGTTGTTTTTTGTTTTGTTTTTTTGTATTTAAGAACACTTGAATAATTGCTACCAGGAACTCCTTTAATTTGAACAAGTATCTGTGAAATAATGATTTCCACCGGGATTTGTTTTCCATCATTCTTTCAGTGTAGAGACAGAAGGTGCATAAGGAAGACAAAGTCCTAAGTGAATCAGCAGATCTCAGACAGGTTCAGTTCTCTGGTTGAGTTTTAATAATTCTGTATTAATTATATAATATCCACATCTCCAAAGTTTTTTCTGTATAATGTTATCTGAGACACTTCAAGTATGACACAAGATTCTGGAAGTGATGTGAAAGTTCATAGTTCATAAAGCAGCAGAATATTCAGAATATAAAAAAAATCTCTCATATAAAAACATCTCTCTTAAAATTATCGTCAAATAAAGCTTTCAGTAGTTTAATTTGCAATTTAGTGTTAAACCATTTCTAGGAAAAGAGATGGAGTCAGATGTATATTGGGACCAACCTTTTAATGGAAATTTCCTCTCTTCCTGAAACTCTGGGAAACAATTACTACTCAATTGTTAAAAGAAAACTCAATCTTTTATGTCTATCTACACAACTCGGTTGTGACATGCTATAGCTGTGAGTTACTTTAACTTTTAATGAGCGGAAGTGTTATGTGAGTTCACTTATCTTTTAATAAGCAGAAATGTGTTTAATGCTTATTTTAGTTAATATAAAGTTTTATGTAAAATCAACAGGACAAGTTATGACTGGTTTCCCCACTGATTTCTATGGGAAACTGGTTGAACTAATTAGTTTTATCATTTTAGTCAAAGGCCATGACAAAGACATACTATAACAAATTAGTAGCGTAAGACAAATACAGAATTTCTAGTCCAGAGGCTTATCAGACATGGATAACATGGATAAAAAATAAATAGTCTATAATTCAGGTTAGAACTCTGTAAATTTACACCTTTATAGCAATTATATCTAATCCACTCTTTTTATCAACTAAGTTTGTATCCAATACTTATTCATTAATGTGCTACAGAAATCCTCCCTTATTCCCCACTCTTTCTTTCTCAGAGAGAAACATGTGAGACCCCCAGAAAGCTTAAAGTTCAGAGCTCTGAAAAGGAATATTCTGAAGTCTTGAGCTGCATTGCCAGTGATATTGGCTGAAGGATTCTGGGAGCTGTTGTACAAAAAGAAAATTTTCCATGCTCTAAGCCAGTCCCAGTCAACTTTCACAGAAGAGGTTCTTTATACTGATTCCTTGTGCCCAATTTTATGGCTAGGAGAGATGCTTCTGTTATTGTTTTCTTGGCAATGGCTCTACTTTTAGATCCAGTAACAGCTGCTGGTATAAATATAGCGACAGCTAAAAAGTCAATCTTCATTCCGTTGATGTCTGACAAATTTCCCACAGGACTGGGGAGGATTGCAAACAGGCTCCAAGTTAGGGAGTCAAACCTAAGATCAGTTTCCCTTGGGTTGCGAAGTACACATTTTCATGCTAACAAACATTTCCTTATAGCCACTGGGGCTTCGTAACCTGGAGAGGGAGACACAGCCTCACTTGCTCACAAATCACTGGTGTTTTTAGCTTTTTCTAATTGTGTTTTGAGCCTTGGGAATGATCTCTTCTGAATGTGATGCTTTCCCCCTACTACCTGGGGAAAACAATGCAAAAGAAAATGTGATTGCTCATGCTTGTCTCACTAACTCACCTTCTTCTCTTGTTTGGTTATCCCTGTCATTTGGGTGAAAAGCTATGTCATTTGGCAAATCTACACTGACACTATAATGCAGTTTGGAACTGGTTTGGAAGAGACTGGTTTCACAGTTAACATGCCTGGAACTGGTTTGAGGTCAGGACGGTGAGCCCATTGAATACAGAACCTTTCTCAAACCACCATGCAGGTCCTCCCCCCTATTTTCTGTAGAGATGTGCATCAGTGCATTCAAGTCATGTTGAAGCTGCATTATATTATCAAAGTAGTTGTGGGGCCATTTTCATGGGACCATCTAAAAGATTTCTCAATATCCTACACCAGCTACTTAGTTACATCTGTCTAACAAAATACTGCTTCCTAGGGCCACTCAGCTTCTGACTGGGGTGCAAACAGGAGGATGTTTTCTTCACCCATTTTGTGAGTGAGTGAGGCTGCAACAAGGACTTGAGACAGGATTCCTGCTCCTGATTGTTGTAAGTTCTCTCATTGGAAGGATATGATGGTAATGTATTTCTTGCTTGGCAATCAGAAGGTGAATGGATCTTCTTCACCTGATCCAGCTTAAGGTTCTTAAGGTGGGCTGTGGTTGCATTTAAATAGGTTTATTTAGGGTTTCTCTGTACTGTATAGTTTGACATCACTGTAACTACCATGGCTCAATGCTATGGAATCGTGGGAGTTGTAGTTTTACAAGGTTTTGTTTTTAAGTAATAAAATAAAAACTTTATTTATGCACCCCCCTCCCCCCAAGGGGACAGTTTACATACAAAAAGACAAACATTAAATGCCACAACCAGATTCATACACATCAAAACAATACAAATAACATCAGTAAATCTATAACTAAAGAAAACATTAAAATTAAAATAAAATGCAAAAAAGCAAAAAAGCAAAATAGTGCTGGTACCTCACTACATCCATAATTCTATAGCATTTAGCCATGCAATTAAAGTGGTGCTAAACTGCATTATTCTACAGTATGCTGGTTGTACATGTGGTCGTACTAAATACAAATCAGTGATGTTCTGAAATTCCAGGTTGCAAAATTGTAACTGAAATACTGCATATCAGCCATAATTACTAATTTATTCCCTTGAAGAAAAAATGTAGGCATTTCTCCCAAACAATTGAAACTATAAAAAACATTCAATAGTGATTATCCTGGTTGCTGATAGCATTGGTCACATTCATATTCTACTTGTGATAGAGGTTGATGATCATGTCGTTCTTTCAGTAAGGCCTTTGACAATGTGACCTTCTTTCAAACAAACTACCGTGTTTTCCCAAAAATAAGACACTGTCTTATATTAATTTTTGCTCCCAATGCTCTAGGTCTTATTTTCAGGGCATGTCTTATTTTTCCATGAAGAAGAATTCACATTTATTGTTGAACAAAAACATGAACATTTATTATATACTGTACAGTAGTTGTCATCATAAACCAGCATAACCAGACAAACTGTGAAGAATTTCTTGTTACTACCAATATTTCCATGTACAACACTTTATGGTACATACATTTACCAATCCTGCATGCTCTGGTGTTCTGTTTGGCGGGCATGCTTCCAAACAAAAACTTTGCTAGGTCTTACTTTCGGGGGAGGCCTTATATTTAGCAATTCAGCAAAACCTCTACTAGGTCTTATTTTCTGGGGATGTCTTATTTTCGGGGAAACAGGGTAATAGCATGTGGGCTAGATAATAAATACTATAGTTAGGTGAATTTGTAACTGGTTAAGTGAACAAATCCAAAGGGTGATTTGAGTCTCCTTATAGAGAGAATAAATGGGGTATAAATAAACATAATAATAATAGTTCATCTTCATCCTGGAAATAAGTGACAATGGAGTGCCGCAGGATTTTGTCCTAGGCCTGGTGCTGCTCAACATCTTTATTAATGACTTAGATGAAGGTTTAGAGAGAGTGTTTATCAAGTTGGCAGAAGACACCAAATTGGGAGGGATAGTTAATACTCCAAAAGACAGGATCAGAATTCAAAATGACTGTAACAGATTAGAGAGCTGGGCCAAAACTAACAAAATGAATTTCAACAAGGAGGATACTTCACTTAGGCAGAAAAAATGAAATGCATGGAGAAAGGATGCATGATGCCTGGCTAGACCACAGTCCATATAAAAAGATATTGGAGTCTTAGTGGACAGTAAGTTGAGCATGAGCCAACAGTGTGTTGCAGCAGATAAAAAAGCCAATGGGATTTTGGGCTGCATCTAAAAGTATAATGTCTAGATCAAGGGAAGTTATAGTGCTCCTCTATTCTACTTTCGTCAGACCTCACCTGGAATACTGTGTCCACAATTCAAAAGAGATGTTGACAAGTTGGAACATGTCCAAAGGAGGACAACTAAAATGACTAAAGGTCTGGAGATCGTGCCCTATAAGGAGCAGCTTCAAGACCTGTGAATGTGTAGCCTCAAGAAGAGAAAGTTGAGAGAAGACATGATAGCCACAATGTACAAATATTTGAAAGGGTGTCTTAAAGAAGAGAGAGCAGACTTGTTTTCTACTGTCCCCGAGTCGATGACACAGAGCAATGGGTTCAAATTCCGTGAAAGGAGATTCCACTTGACCATTAGGAAGAACTTCTTGACTGTGAGAGCTGTTCAGCAGTGAAACTCTCTGCCTTGGAGTCTGGCGGAAGCTCCTTCCTTTAAATAGCTCCTTACTTTAAACAGAGGCCAGATTGCTATCTGTTGGGAGTACTTTGATTCTGCTTTCTCTGCGTAGCAGGGGGTTGGACTAGATGACTCATGTGGTCTCTTCCAACTCTATTATTTAATGACCCTATGATTCTTCTTCACCGAATTAGTTGCATGGGTGATGACCACACCCATTCAATGACTGCAAGAAGAGTGGAAATGCTGCTTTGCCAGTCCAATATGAAAACATCAATGAGATAAGTCACAGGAGGGAAATGTAAATGAGGAAAAATATGGTTTCACCACTTTTTTCCAGAAAGGAGAGTTGTTGTTGTTTTTGTGTTACAGTGAAGATTCAGAAGAATCTATAAGTATAGATTTCATTCCCATTCCAATCTTCTCCCTTCCAATGGAGAAAGAGACAAAATATCTTAATTCTTTATTACAGTGCTACTGATCAGTACAGATCTAGTACCACCATTCAAATTCTATTCTCTCAGATTACTAGTACAGTAGAGTCTCACTTATCTAACATAAACGGGCCGGCAGAATGTTGGATAAGCGAATATGTTGGATAATAAGGAGAGATTAAGAAAAAGCCTATTAAACATCAAAATTGGTTATGATTTTACAAATTAAGCACCAAAACATCAAGTTATACAACAAATTTGACAGGAAAAGTAGTTCATTACACATTAATGCTATGTAGTAATTACTGTATTTACCAATTTAGCACCAAAATATCACAATGCATTGAAAACATTGACTACAAAAATGCGTTGGATAATCCAGAACGTTGGATAAGTGAGTGTTGGATAAGTGAGACTCTACTGTACTGGGAGCTTAATACCCACTTTTGCCATGCTTGATTGAGAACCCACTAAGTTGTTCCTCTGCTGCTACCCATGTCCTATCAGAATTTGGTTGACCTGTCTCCATTCTCACCAGACTTTACCTTGACTTCTGGATTTAGCACATTATTTTAGTTCCTTGTGCAGCCATCATGATTTCATCCTGACTATTCCGATCCTAAAAAAGCTTCCAGAACCAAACCTCCACTGGGAAAGGGAGAGACAGAATTATAATAACTTAAGAAAACTTATATTAATGGATTTGAATATAAATAAACTCATTCCCCAACCATATCTTATTGACCCTCTGGTCCATCCCCAGACTGAAAGTTAGTGGACCAGTAATACATTTAAAGAGATCTTTGATAGTATTTGATCCATTTCTGAGGATGCTGTGTTTCATCAATATGGTTTAGGATTTTTAAACAGCTGTTAATATATTTTTAACTCATGGGGGAAATATCAAACGGAATCTAGGGGAGAGTGTTTGAAGTTGTGTTTACACAATCCTGAACACCCAAAAGAAACAGCATCTATGACAATATGGGAGAGCAGCAAAGTGGACGGTGGTGAGCCTGAGCTTCTGGAAACATCTGGCCATTAATCTTAGCAGTAGGGACTTCTGGAGCACTGGCAAGCCCAACTCCAGCTGGCCCAGGGACCCCACTTCTGCATTAGCAGGTAAATTGGCCAGATGGCCTCCAGTTTTACTACTGTTTCTGATATGGATGATGAGTTCTGATCCCCAATGAGCAATATGCCTTCCAAAAATGAACATTTGTATTCACCTTTTGACCACATTGAAACAATGTAATTATTGAAGACGTCCCTATCATGATTAGAATGGAGAACAAAATAGAGGCTTGTTTGCAGCTCACAAAGAAGGCAGCCAGAGGTGTGGGATAAATGTGGAGAGACTGGAATTAATTTAGACAGCTGCAGCTACACATATTTTTGCCATCAACCTATAACAGCATTTTCAGAATGAATCTGGATTTTATTCCTTCCTCTCCTTTACATCTTAGCAAAAGTCAGAGACATACAGAAAATAAACATAAGGACAGGGACATCAAATATCAAAATGTCTTGATACAATGAGGATGGAATTTACTCCAACCAAATGCAGCGGTTTCATCATCACAAGGGAGGTGTTGAACGTCTTATGTTTCTGGAAAGCTCTAGAAACCATGTTGTGAGAAAGTATTTGGCTCTGGGTTAGAGAAGAGTCTCACTAGGGAGCTTAATCACATTGCTTTATGAATGTATTTATTTATTCAGTTTTCTACAGTGCTTTTCCAGCTCCAACATCAGAATGCTCAAAGCTAATCACAAGTTTAGAAAGAGGAAAAAGAATCTATATAATCAAATAGATTTGTTAGCAGCAAAAGTTGAAATTGCTGCTGGGTTTTGTAAAGAAAGAACTACCGATATGCCAATATGCAATCTGTGGATGGAGAAAGTATAGAACATAATTATGATGGATAAACTCTAATGCCAAATAAAAGTAGGGAAAAGATGGAGGAAACCAGGATATTTTCGATTAATGCTGGCAACATTTTTACATTCTGTGGAAATTAACACATAAATCACAAGTAAGCTAAATAGCTATACCACAATTTATTTGTATGAACATTACAAGCCTATCAAATATTGGAATTTTGGAAATATTGGAAACTGATGTATGTGTCTAAGAGGAGAACGTGTGTACTTTCTTTAAATTGTTTGTTCAGTTAGTTATTTTGATGTAAATATTTCCTTATTAACATACAAAATATACATATTTTGTTTATTTGTTGATATTACCTCAATTTAGAATATGTAATTATAGTAATAATCAGATAACTATTACAATAAAGAATACCATGGAAACAATTGTGTTGAATTGTTTGCTTTTCCACTTCCAAAATCATATTTTTAAAGAGAGGGAAGTGGAGTAGAAAGAGGAAAAATCCAACTTTTAACATCTTTTCTGAAAAAAATACCAAGTTGTCCTTCTAAAGCTGCATTAGTTTCTTTTATCTTCTTTTATTGAAAAAGAAGTGGAGCCCTCAGTGGCGTAGTGGGTTAAAGCCTTGTGACTTGAAGGTTGGGTTGCTGACCTGAAGGCTACCAGGATCGAATCCAACCCAGGGAGAGTGTGGATGAGCTCCCTCTATCAGCTCCAGCTCCTTGCAGGGACATGAGAGAAGCTTCCCACAAGGATGGTAAAAACATCAAAACATCTGGGCATCCCCTGGGCAACGTCCTTGCAGACGGCCAATTCTCTCACGCCAGAAGCGACTTGCAGTTTCTCAAGTCGCTGCTGACACACACAAAAAATTGAAAAAGAAGATAAAAATGAAGAAAGAAAATGTGTTTTTCTTCATTCCCCTACTTCCCTTGTTCTCCAAGATTTCTCATAAAATGATGTCAAGTAGTAGAGATAGTACATCAGTAAGTTCCTTCAATATTCTGGGATGCAGTCTGTCTGGCCTGGCAGATCCGAACTTGTTTCAGTTAGCAAGGTGATTTTTGACTAACACTCTGTCAATCTTGATTTGTAATACAATTCCTTTACCAAGGCCTTCACTGTTCTATGGAAGCACACAGTTCTCAGTTTGGGAGAAAACTGTATCATAAAAAAATGATTAATACTTTATTTACATTGTGATCTGTTAGCATTTTAACCTCTTGACTGAACAGTGGCCCTTCTGTCTCCTTGTTCATACTCTCACCTCAAATGTATCTGCAAGACCTCTTTTTGTTGTTCTTTGCTTGCTTCGCCAGTCTCAGCAAATTCCTAATTTTAGCTTCCCCTACATTTGGGCTACACATCTATACTCTTCCTTGTTTACCTGTCCTTTCTTCCATTCTATATTTGTTGTTGTGTTTCCTCAAATCATTTCCAACTTATGGTGTTCCTATCACGCAGTATTCTTGACAAAATTTGCTTTCCTCTTAGGCTGAGGGGGTGTGACTTGCTCAAGGCAACTTAGTGGGGGTGAATAGCACCAGAAAAGGGTCTTCCAACACCTTTTAAAATCCCACCACTAGGAAGAGGTAGAACTACTGTAAAACTGTGTCTCCACATCCAATCTGAGGCAGATACTTTGGAAAGATACCAAGGCCGGTTCTATACAGACTGTTACGGATTGATGATGATAAATGGAAGCTCTTACTTATGTCTGCAATCCAGAGTCACCCACACAGAACAATAACATGCCACTCAGGTTTGCAGAAAAAAATACAGAAACTTTACTGATTCCAAGATATCAAAAACAGCAGAAGTCCACAGTCATAAATGGTCCCTTCTCAGTCCACAAATCTGCTTCAGAGAAGAATACAGTCCTGGTTCTTCTCCCTCTTTTCTCAGCAGCAAACAGGCCTCAAAATAGCAAGACCTCTCTGAGTACACTGCTGTCTTCACCAGCAGTACTCAGTCAGCACTGAAAACTTGTCCAAACTGGTTCTGCAGCAGCAGAACAGAAACAGTATCAAATCAATCCCCAGATCTTTGCAGGCTCAGCCAATCGGCTTCATGCGCTTCATTTTCCAGTTAACATACACAGCTCAGTGCCTTTGCAAACCATGACACAGACCACTCTGGATGAGCCCTGGGATGGCTTAGGCTGCCACCACCTGAGTACCCAAGGTGACAAATCTGATTTGACACAACTGGAGACCATGCCACCTTTCCTTCTCCTTTTTGTGTCAGTCTCTCATTGCATGGAGTGATGTTGGCTGGAGTCTCAGAGTAATGCAGAAGCCACTTTGGCCTCTCCTCTGTCCCTCCCTCATTGCTCTCATTGCTCTGGCTAACATCACTCTAGGCAATGGGAGGCTGACATGAGGCATGTTGTGCTACTGTCTGCTGTGATGATGAAGATAGGAAGGAATGTTGAATGCCATTCCATGTATCCAGACCACCGCTTTCTGGGAAGATGGAATGTCATGTAAACAGTTGTGGCTGGTTCATCCCAGGACCAGCAAAACTGTTTACATGTAACCAAAGTTGTATTTTACTCTGGATTCTGAATGAGAATTCAGAAAAAGCCATGACTTTGGTTAACATAGTTCAAGACTGCATTAAGCTCTGTGCTGATTTGTTAGCTATTCACTCTAAGTGGTTCATGTAAATGTATCCCATGGATCTAAAGTCATCAAGTGGACTAACAAAACAAATAGTGATCATCTACAAAAACAATCAAAGCAGTGTATCAACTTCATAAGGTGGGTTTACTTTCAGTGGCATGCGCTGGATCTTCTATAATTTTATGATGGAGCCCACTGGCTCCCATCCCACTATGAAGAACTACTTCCAGCAGGGCTTTGTCATAAAACTATAGAAGATCTGGCATATGCCACCATGGCAGCAACATGGGAGACTTCCAGTGTTGCCTTTGAAACAATGGGGGAAGCTGAGCAGCAGCCGCTTCGCCCCTTGGGGTGGGGAAACTGGTGAGTCAGGTGATGTGTGTCATGGGATGACTGGTTTCCCATGACCTCCAACAGGCACCACCAAATTCACCATTGACGCAGTTAATTCCAGTGGCCCATCTGATGATGTCATGAGCTCCACACCCAATTACTTGCCCCTTATTCTAATACTATTAATTTTATCATTTTTTTCTGATATCTTATTTTTTAAAAGTAATACCCTCAAACAGACATGTCACTATTCTATTCCATTGAATCTGTAAGGATTCTGCATGCCATGGCTGCAAACATAAAGTTAGAAAGGTAAAAGTTTGATTTTCCTCCCTGACGCCATTTCCCCTTTGTTACCATTGGAGAAGCAGTAAGACAGGTGAGGGCTTGTCATTTCTCATACTTTTAAATATCTGATGGAGTTAATAGAACTTTTCAGTGAGACTGCTAATTGTTGATATCATTGTGTGGATGATATCTGTTCCTATGTACACTTGGAGATTACCAAAATGTGCAGGCATAGTAGTGTGCTATACAGTTATCAGAAAATTACTCCCAAGATTCAGATTACATCAGCCAAGATCACATCAACCAAATGCTGCAGTGCTGGGATTACATATTGAGAAAAGGTTGGCAAAGGATACTTTCAAATAGTCATTACCTTGGATTGACTAAAACACCAACTATTTACCATCCAGGATTTTCATTTTTAGCTGATTGTAATAGAAATTTTCTACCTCCTGATTACCTTGTAAGTAATCTAAGTTACTAACATTTTATTTATTTATTTATTTATTTATTTATTTATTTACAGCACTTTTACCCCACCTTTCTCAACCCTGGTGGGGACTCAAGTTGGCTTCACAACATAAGCAATAATTCAATGCCTTTAAAAAGAGAGTAAAATAAAACAGCCAGATGTATTTGAAACACATTCCCAAAAGACTTCACTATAATATAGAAAGAGTAGGTATGTATTAAAAATACAGAGGACAATATTTTATTAGGAATAGGAAGCTTGGGTTGATGACTATCCCATGGACATCCACTGTGTATTCAGAGATGAGATGCTAGAAATGTATGGTACTGTGTTATCTGTGGATTCATAGTTTACATGGGTTGGAACATTATCTGATCTCTTCAACTTGAAGCAATTTTCAGATAGAAGTGTTGATGTCACTGAATGTGAAAAAAATATTTTACCATCTTCCGCAAAGTCTTGAGTAATTATGACTTGAAAATTGGCTTTTGAGGGAGAGAAGAATTATATTTGGATAGGGTTACTGTATTTCATAAAAAACATGCACAAAATTAATACAAAATAATCTTGAAAACATGCACAAACTATCATCTAGAAAAGTATGTGACATGATATCCATAATGATCAATTTTGTATAGCATTTTCGTTATATAACATGTGGAAAAGTATCCAAATATGTAAATGGCTCCTACAGTATATACAGACACATGCTGATGACTAAGTTGCATGATGCTGGCCTTTGGTTTCTGAAAACCAATATTCAGTGGCCCAGTGGCCTGATTTAGTACATGGCAGTTTCATATGCTCACATTGTCCATTTCTTAACACATACTATTTATTCATTAAATAAATGGGACCTTTACCAATCAGATTCTTCTTAAATACATTTCATTTTATATACAATATAAAATATGATATAAATATGACAATTAAAAAAGCACTTATCATGTAGTTAACTGAAGGTGCCAGAATTAATCCGGCACCTTTATATATACAGTGTATGTACTATAATGTTCTTCCCTATAATGGACTCTCGGAGTTAGGTAATTAGCTTTCCATCCACATCTGAAGCATTTTAAAACACTACAAACAGTGGTTTTTTGTGGTCTCTGACCAAAAACTTTCATATCTATCTGTGGTCTTTTAAAACGAGAAAGCCATGGACTTCATGTGGGATTATGAAGGTGCAAAATATATTTGTTTCATTAAGCTTTGAACTCTCCCATGATAACGGACTTTTGCTAGTCTACTTTATCTATGGGTGACTCCCCACACAACCTCCACTTTTCTGCAGAAGATGGCCACTTGCAAGGATGCTCTACCAAAACTGGAAAGGAATCAGACTAGTTGATATCTAAGATACTTATCAACTTTATGGTGCTATAATTGTGTATCTTAGTTGAACTTACTGACAGTTATATTTGCATAGCAATCTATAATACAGACATTTTTAAGTAGTAATGGGTGATCAGAGATCAGTTTAATGACCTAGTATGCATCTAACTGTCTATGTATCAGATGCTTACATACTTGACCACAGAAAATATATGTATATTTCCTTTGAACAGCACCACTTTGTATTTGGCTGGTAGGGCCTCTTCAGTAGCTTGGAAGCTGTTCAGCCTGATATGTCAGGCTGCTAAATTAATATGAACCCAATGGAGAATTGAATGCAAGCTCATGGAAAATCCTGTGCCACTTTATTCTTGTGTTTTAAATTCCTATGTAAGCATAATAGCTCAATGCTAACATGTTCATGAATTCATTAATAATTATAAATGCATATTCTCCAGCTCTCGGAAAAAAGGGCTCTCCAGACCTTTGATGAGAATAAATCTATTATTAACAATGGCAGTTAACTACAAAATGCCTAATGTTATTTTGAATGACAAAAGAAACTAGCAAATTACTATTATATGTTATGCCACTCTGGTTTACCAGCTTATAAAATTAATATAATGCAACAGACAAAAGAAACAAAAAATATAAAAACCAGACTGTATTGATAAGGAGAGTTAAAAATGAAAATCATTGGTTGTAATTCCATTACTTTAGGCTGAAAGTCTGCATCTCCTATTCCTGAGAGATCCCTTCAAAGTATCCAGACATTATACTGCATTTATGACTTAACTGTGACCATCAGCCAGGCACAATAAAAGTCTTGGCACTAAACCTGAGAGTAAGAGGTAAGAAATAGTGCTTAAGTTGTTCAAACTCAGGCAACCTCCTGAGAAACAAAATGGAACATGGAACATGGCCATGCAGCCCGAAAGACTCACAGCAATCACATGATTCTGGCCATGAGAGCCTTCAACAATACATTAAAAAGTTTTTCTCGTGTATTTATTTCCTAGCTAGAAAAATTAGCATTTGCTTAATTTGTTAATCTCTGGTGGCTACTAAAGACAGAGGAGACCAAACAGAGGAGACAAAACTGAGAAATCGCTTCTTCACAGATCAGTCGTTCATAGGGCCTTTTCTGGGGAGTATTCGTTATATCTTTAAACATTTTTTATTTTATTCTAAGCTGCCTTGAGGGCTGAGTTATAAATATTTTGATCAAATAAATAAATAAATAAACAAACACACAATTCCATAAGATTAGAGCATTTTTGTCTGAAATTCTCCCAGAAAGGTTCCCAAACAGGCAAAGCATCCCTGCCACACACAGAAAGCCCCCAGGAACCACAATTTTAATTGGAGGCCTTCTCAAAATGGTGACAGGCAGTGACACAACATGACTTTTAGTAGCGATTTGGGTCGAGATAACGATAGACATATTCGAGTTGGGAGATGTGGCGGGTGTATGTGCGTAAAGCAGAAATGGCTTTGCACCTTTGCAGTAAAGCATGCCAAATGGATATTCTCAATTGATATAAGACAGCTGCCTCTGTCATTTTAAATGTAGAAACAAAGGAAGATACATATTTTATTCTTTAAAAGCCTTGATGAGTATTCTATTCTGCAAAAACATGTTTTGGCCTGTACAGGCAGTCCCTGAGTTACAAACATTCGACTTACAAATGACTTCTGGTTTAGATTGGGGTGAGACAATGGAAAGTGAGAGACATCTACACCTCAGAAGGGAAATTCACCCTTGGAAGACTTGTCATGGGGAAAAGGTGTCTCAGGGCACTTCCAGGCAGCACCAAAATGTAGGTTTTAAATGGAAGACAAAAAATTCTGGGATCTGAGAGCAGGTTCACACAGACTTGTTAAACCTGGGATTGCGTCCCCCACCACGCAAAAATCTTAATATAAATATAAGCAGATTCACATGTGTGCATATGAGGTTCAACACATAACAGAATGAATTTTTAAAAAAACTTTTGTCGGATTTCTCTCTTCTCCCAATTGTTCATTCAAGCTCTGTTTAATATTACAGTAGAGTCTCACTTATCCAACACTCGCTTATCCAACGTTCTGGATTATCCAACGCATTTTTGTAGTCGATGTTTTCAATACATCGTGATATTTTGGTGCTAAATTTGTAAATACAGTAATTACTACATAGCATTACTGTGTATTGAACTACCTTTTTGTCAAATTTGTTGCATAACATAATGTTTTGGTGCTTAATTTGTAAAATCACAACCTAATTTGATGTTTAATAGGCTTTTCCTTAATCCCTCCTTATTATCCAACATATTTGCTTATCCCATGTTCTGCTGGCCCGTTTATGTTGGATAAGTGAGATCTACTGTATAAAGTTTAAAATAAAGACTTTCAGGGAGTTCTAATTGCTCTTCATTTGTGCTTCCTTTAAATCAGCTGTGTGTCTATTTTACAGCCCAATCAGCTGATCAGCTGTTTCAGATTTTTAAAAAACGGACATGTGCTGGAGCAGTCTCCATAGAGGGGACTGAAAGAAATCACATATTTTCAGTAATTCACAGTGATGTGAATATGTGCATTTTCTGAACTGGAATTGGGATAAAAAGGGATCATTTTACTAAGTGTTTTTCATCCATTGCAGCGAATCAGCGCAGATTTACTGCTAACGTCATATAGCCGTTAACCCATTTGTCAGAAGCAACTTGAGAACTTATTGCAAGTTGCTTCTGGTGAGAGAAAATTGGCCGCCTACAGAGACGTCGCCTGGATGTGTTACCATCCTGCTGGAAGGCTTCTCTCATGTCCCCACAAGCTAGAGATGACAGACAAGAAGCTCACCTTATCTCATGGATTGGAGCAGGCAACCTTCAGGTCAGCAACCGAACCTTCAGGTCCACAGTTCAGTCGGCACAAGGGTTTAATCCATTGCACCACTGGTAACTTCTGTTTTTTAGGTGCGGTGTAGATGGGCCCTCAATTGAAGCTTTCTTGCCAATTTTTGTTTCTAAAACAAGCCATTTTTTTTTTCAAAATTCAATTATCACAGTGAGATGAAATCTTCTGTACGGGGCACACACAGCAAAACAAACACCACAAATGTTAGAAGTCTAGTCACTTTTTAATTGTTTAATGTCCAGTTTATGGAGAGATTTTTTTCCAACTTCTGGAATTTCTGCTAACATTATATTAAATAAGTGTGCTAAAAACCTTTGGGCTTTTTTACAGACTAGAATAACCATCAAGATTTTTCTAAGAGTAAACTGTAAGCTATCAATACATACATGAAGCCTTATCTTTTCTTTGCTCATGGATTATAAAATACGAAGACGCTCAGCCAGCTCTTGTTCTTTATTTTAAATGCAGAAAATAATTGTAAGTGGCTGCTAATATTCTGTTAGGAGACTGTTAACAAAAAGCAATGAGATTTTAGACATTAGCACACACAGTTGTTGTCATGACTTATCGGTGTGTACAACTGGCAGAAAATCTCCAAAATGTGTAGCAAGAAAAAATATAGGCATGGAAATCTGTGCTGTTTGAAACAGCTGCAATTCATGAACAACAAAAATAATGATATGACTCACAGTGGACTTTGACATTGAAGGGATGGTCTGAAATTAGAGAAAAGAACAATTCCAAATGTGAGAGATCAGGAAGGTCAGCCAGAAAGAAGAAAGGAAGGCATGCTTTCCCTGAGGCAAGCTGGACTTTCTATAGTGGAAGTTCTGTGAACTGAGGATATAACAATTCACTCTAAAGCTGTACAGTGCAGATTTGCAGTCGGTTTCCACATCAAATGTGTAGTGAAGCACAAGTGGTTATTGCATGTACCACAGGTGTGGGGGGTTGTTCAGCTTTTTTCCAGCATGTACTTACAGTACTGGTGTGTACATGGCATTCCTGCCATCTCATGGTATTTTCTGAAGAAGAAGCATATTGTGTTGTGGGATGATTCATCTTATGATTATCATTATTTCTGAAGAGAAAGAAAAGATGTATGTGTATGTATATGTGTGTGTGTGTGTGTGTGTGTGTGTGTGTGTGTGTGTATATATATATATATATATATATATATATATATATATTCTGACCATTTCCAACTTAAAGTAAACAGTGAAACTACACACCCCAAAC